>NW_017729023.1:5338846-5342724 GCF_001723915.1 Gavialis gangeticus | reverse complement strand
CCCCCCCCCCACAAGCCACGGCTCCATTTTGCACCCGCTCCACCATGGCTGGGCAGCACTTGGCCCTGCCCCTGCCCCTGCCCCCTCCCTCACTGTGAGGGGTGCTGATCTGCACCCATGCCCCTTTCCTTCTCCCTCCTCTTCCACCACATGGACTTACTAGCTAGAGGCAGCTGTATCAGAAATTGGACCGGTATCAACCGATATATCTCCTTAAATATTGGGTATCGATATTGGCCCCCAAAATCTCAATCGGTGCACCCTTAATGTCTCCCAAGAGGGAAAGTGCTCTTCAGAGTTGTCCAGCTTGTGGGAGTTGGGTCATTTGTTCAGAACCTGGTTTTTAAAAAGCAAACCCTCTTTAAGGCAGCAGGAGTCAGGGATAAGTAAGGAGGAAATCGGGGAGGGGGCAGGGGGTGAGGGACATGAATGGGTACAGGGAGAGGCAAAGAGTGTAGGAGCAAGCTGCAGGGGGGAGCAGGTGTAGAGGTGATTTGGGGGGCAAGCAGCATGGGGGCACATAGCAGGAGGGACAAGCACAGGCATGGTAGGGTAAAGGGCAGGGGAGTAGGCAAGCATAGAGCAGGGATCTGGCCCATCACACCCACCCCTGCTTTCTCTACCACAGCAGTGGTGGGGGAACAAATTTAAGATGACCTTCCACTAATTAGATTTTATACATGGAAAATTATAACAAATTTATAATCTTAGACATAGAGAATCTAATTTTTGGGGAGTTTTCTTAAATTTAAAGTTGTCTTGGATTTCAGTAAATATGAGATTTGGAATTCAAGTGGCCTTTATTTGATTTAGCTGGCTTACTTCGTTTCCAAAATCAGATGAATGTCACTTCTGATTAAGAGTGTTCTAATACAGGTTGTAAAGCAGTTTAACAATCCTCTCTAAAAATTAATTCAGATTATTCTTTCTCAGAGTGTCCACATAGACAAGATTGGTCAATCCCCCAAAATTCTACTAGTTAAGTTACGTCAGTACACTTATAGCAGTGCAAGACTACCTACATGAAATCAGTAAACAGGTACTTGTACCAACAGAGCTAGTAGAATAACCTTTACTTTTGCAACTGCTTCTACACAATGGGTTGTACTGGTAAAATGATGTCAACATAACAGTCACACCCCTATCAAATCTAGTTACATCAGGACAAAGCTGCTTGTAGCCCAGTCTAAATGAGTCAAACAAGCTTAATTTTAATTCAAGAAACATATTACAGACGTTAGAGAGAATGTACAGATTTTTTTCAAGAATTTTACCTACAAACATAGCTAAGCAGTTGTTCACTGAATAGGAAAATATGTATTCAACCTAGTACACAAAGTATAGCACACCCAGCATCAAATGGACAGACATACTGCAATGGATTTGATGATAAAACTCAAGGAGCCAATGATGTACCCAATGATGTCCAAGAGATACATGTGTTGGAGGGGCTAGGAAGTAGGAAGGCTATATAGTATCAACATGGGGTGCACACAAATGCATTTACTTATGCTGGTTTCACTTTTTTAAAGCTGACTTAACTGTCAGAGCATATACACCTACATGGAGCAGAACTGACTTAAATGCAGTGCAAGATAATACACATCCAAGGTGTATTATCTTGAGCACATTAGTTAAGTCAGGTTAGCTTACAAGATGGATGCCACCATGTCAGTCAAGAAGCTATATGTATGTATGCTCTGACATGGCTTAACTTAAGTCAGTTTAGTTATGTTGCCTTATTTTAAGTCAGCTTAGTATTTGTATACACAAGCATGATGTCAGAGGCAAAAGAAAACTGACATAATGTGTCCACAAACACGCAGCATACACTCTAGCCCTGGAGAGCAAAAGGCCTTCTCCCTTCTCTCAGAGAAAGGAAGCTAATTTCTCATCTGTCAAAGAATTCCCTGCTTTCTACTGTATAGCCATCAAAGATCTATGT
The DNA here is from genome assembly GCF_001723915.1 of Gavialis gangeticus. Classification (NCBI taxonomy): domain Eukaryota; kingdom Metazoa; phylum Chordata; order Crocodylia; family Gavialidae; genus Gavialis; species Gavialis gangeticus. The sequence continues at coordinate 5,340,779 of NW_017729023.1, read as the reverse complement.
AGCATACGTTGGATCCTTAATAGGAGCTTTCCTCAGCATGGTCTTTTAGTAGCTGGTTCTTTATATCAGGCAGAGAGAAACAGATGCAGCCCTGAGATTACTAGCATGCAACTCCATGCAGACTGCATTTCCCTTCCAGCTGAAGCAGGCTAATTCTACTAACCATTTTGTGCTGAACTCCATTTGCCCACAAGAACAGTCCCAGTCACTTAATTATTCCCTTGTTGCTTTCTTTTTTACATCTCTCAGGAGGTGGCACATTGGCACATGTACCATATACCCTCCTATATAAATAACTAAAAAAAATTTGTCTTCAACTGTTACATGAAGTGTCTGGAATTAACTGTGTGTGTTGCCACCTTCTTCATGCTGCTGAAACAACATAAAGGGTGTTAAGCAGAAGAGAGAATCAAGCTCAGAGTGTGTGTATGTGATCTGGTACAAGGGGTAACTATGGCTGTGATACCATGATAATGAGCACAATGCCATTGGTTTTGACATCCCTGTTGATGGAGAAGAAACAAACCATTTATCACAGTATCTTTTAACTCCAAAAAGGGAAACTATGCAAAAATGAGGATGCTAGTTATAAGGAAATTAAAGGGGACACCAAAGAAGGAGCAAGCAGCCTGGGAACTGCCTAAGAATACCATATTGGGAGACGCAGTAAATGCATATGCAAATAAAAAAAATAGAGAGAGGAAATGAAGCAAACAAGCGGTCAAATGGCAAAGTAAAGGAGGGTATGAAAGAAAAAAAAATCTTTTAAAAAGAGGAAGTCAAATCCAAACGAGAAAAATAAAAGAAGGCTTGACTAGTCGCATGTAAAATTGTAGTAAGGCAAGCTAAAAGGGAATTTGACACGAAACTTGTTAGAAACGAAACGTAATACATATAATAAAATTACATTATTACATGAGGGAGATAGGTGCACAGGTGCTTTTCTCTTCTGTCCTACCAGTGAGCAGACATGGAAGACGACATGAGACCTGCATCACAGAGACCAACTGGCGGCTTTGGGAATGGTGTCTTGAGGCGGGCTTTGGCTTCCTAGACAGCGACCTGCACATCAGGACAAGAGGCATGCTTGGGTGGGATGGGCTTCAACTTTCCCCCAAAGGTAAGCGTGTATTCTCTTCTAGGTTGGAGGATCTCCTCCAGCAGGCTTTAAACTAGGCTCATCAGGGGAAGAGGAAGACGAGGGCGGAGGAAGCCTTGGACCACTAAACCAAGCAGCACCCACAAATACAGCCCAGCCTAGACGTACAAGCAGAACAAATACCCAGGTAAGAAACAGGGGCCAGGGCAATCCTGAGATTAGGGGGCCAGTGCACACATCTTCAGGAGGCCTCAAATGACTCTACACAAACACTCGTAGTATGGGAAACAAGCAGGAGGAACTTACCCTCCTGCTAGCTGACACCAACCCAGACATAGTGGGGCTCACAGAAACGTGGTGGGACACAACGCATGACTGGGAGGTGAATATTAAGGGCAAGAGGGACAGGACAGGGAAGAAATGTGGGGGTGTGGCGCTCTACATCAAGGAGGAATACACATCCTCATCAAGTAGCACAAGGTCAGAGAAGGGGCACACTGAAGTGCTCTAGGTTAGAATACAAGGCAGTCGCGGGGAAAGGGACTTAACAGTGGGGGTCTACTACAGACCACCCAACCAAGGGGAAGAGCTAGACCGGGAATTCTTAAGTCAGCTCATGGAGGTAGCTAGATCAAAAGACGTAGTCATCATTGGTGACCTGAACTTTCCAGATATCTGCTGGGAAGAGCAGTCAGCCAGGTCTGACCGCTCACGTAGGTTCCTAGCCCAAATGCAGGACCTCCATCTAACTCAGGAGGCGCACAGCCCCACCAGGGGAGACACCCTGTTGGACCTGGTGCTGGCCACGGTGACGACCTGGGCGACAGCGATCAT
>NW_017729023.1:5338329-5338669 GCF_001723915.1 Gavialis gangeticus | reverse complement strand
CGACCACCTGGGCGACAGCGATCATCGCCTGCTGGAATTCACCATCCAGCACAAGGTGGCAAAGGCCTGCAGCAAGGCAGCAGCCCTAGATTGCAGGAGGGTGGACTTCAGTGAGGTAAGGAGAATAGTCAGGGAAGCACTAAGGTCCTGGAGGGGAGGGGACTCGGGTGTCCAAGAAGAGTGGTTGCTCCTCAAGGAAACAATCCTCCAAGCCCAAAGGGCTTGGTAATCCCAACATGGATCAAAGGGGGCAGGAGGGTGCAAAAGCCCCCATGGCTCACTAAAAGTATCTGGGAACGTCTCCTAGCTAAAAGGGAGACGTACACCCAATGGAAGGGAG
>NW_017729023.1:5330816-5333329 GCF_001723915.1 Gavialis gangeticus | reverse complement strand
CTTTGACACTGTCTCTCACCCCATTCTCATTAAAAAACTGGGGGACTGTGGTGTAGACACCTACACAGTCAAATGGGTCACTAACTGGCTGGAGTACCGCACCCAGAGAGTGGTGGTGGATGGATCATTCTCGACCTGGAGGGATGTGGGCAGGCGGGTTCCCCCAGGGCTCGGTCCTCGGGCCTGCACTGCTCAACATCTTCATTAGTGACTTGGACGAGGGGGTAAAAAGCACCCTGTTCCAATTTGCTAACAACACTAAGATGTGGGCATGTTAGACGGGAGAAATAGGCTGCAATCAGATCTAGACGGATTACAGGGGTGGGTGGATGAGAACAGGATGGGTTTCAACACTGACAAGTGCAAGGTGATGCACCTGGGGAGGAAGAACCAGCAGCATACCTACAGGCTGGGGAACTCCCTTCTCATCAGTGCAGAGGCAGAAAAGGATCTTGCAATCATTATTGATACTAATTAACATGGGCCGGCAGTGAGGGGAAGCAGTCAGGAAGGTGCATTTTGGGCAGGTCCAAGGACATGATCCTCCCCCTCTATGCGACACTGGTCAGGCTGCAGTTGGAGTACTGCGTCCATTTCTGGGCACCGCACTTCAAGACAGATGTGGAGAACATGGAGAGGGTCCAGAGGAGGGCCACTCGCATGATCAGGGGGCAGCAGGGCAGGCCCTACGAGGAGAGACTACGGGACCTAAACCTGTTCAGCCTCCGGAAGAGAAGGCTGAGGGGGGATCTAGTGGCCTGTTACAAACTAGTCAGGGGGGCCCAGCAAGCATTGGGGGAGTCCCTGTTCCCCTGAGCACTACCAGGAGTGACTAGAAATAACGGTCACAAGGTGACAGAGGGTAGATTCAGACTAGACATCAGGAGGCGCTACTTCACTGTCAGGGCGACTAGGATCCGGAACCAACTTCCAAGCAAAGTGGTGCTGGCTCCTACCCTGGGGGTCTTTAAGAGGAGGCTAGATGACCACCTTGCTGGGGTCGTTTGACCCCAGTACTTTTTCCTGCCATGGCAGGGGGTCGGATTTGATGATCTGCTCAGGTCCCTTTCGACCCTACCAACTATAAAACTATGAAACATTAGACACAGAAAGTCTATTGGAGAGTCAGTTGGGCCACTGGCTGATGAAAGTGTAAAAGGAGTGCTGAAGGAAGATAAGGCTACTGCATAGAAGCTAAGGACATGGACAAGCTTTCTTTTGTAGTACTACAAAATGTCTCGGCACTGGTAGAACTACAAAAAATGTAGCACTGTGGAACATGCAGGTGCTCCAGACCCTGTGTTAGAGAGCTGCTAAGTCCCTTCAAAATCAAACTTGCAATCCAGGGGGCAATGGAGGGTTGCTCCTTGGGTCCGTCCCCCCCCAGGCTGCTGACAGTCTGACCTCTCCCCAGCTGAAGGAAGGAGGCAGGCTGTCAGTAATCAGCTGTCAAAGGTGGCCATCCCCCACTCACCTGCAGGGCTTTGTCTGGGAACTTTTTTGCAGCAGCTGAAACAGACTCTCCTGCTTAAAGAGTTCCAGAGACAGCCAGGACTTGTTCTCCCTTTTAGCAGGCCTTTCAGCTTGCTTGTAGCACTACAAACAGCTTGAACAGCTGTACACTGTTTTCTGGTAAAGCTGCAAGGGCATATTTAGTGCTACAAATGTAACACTCATCTTTACTACAGAATATTTTAGGGAGATTCTCTCACCAGAACCACTCTTCCCAGGGGAAACAAAATCAGTGGAACTGACCCAAACTGAGGTGTCAGTAAATGAAGTTTTAGAGGAAACTGATAAACTAAAGAGTAACAAATCTCCAGGACCTGATGGCATTTACCCTACAGTCTTGAAGGAGCTCAAATGTGAAATTGCAGAACTATTTACTGTTGTATGCAACTGATAACTAAAACCAGCTTTAACACTGGAAGACTGGAGAGTTGCCATTGTAATTCCAATCTTTAAAAAGGGTTTGAGAGAAGACCAAGGATCTTAAGTCTATTCCCAGCAAACAGGGAGAAACAATAATTTAAAAAAGGATTGTTCAACACATGAGTGAACAGGATTTATGGGGGAGAAATCAACATTGCTTTTTGTAAAGGGAGGACATACCTCACCAACCTACTGAAGTTCTTTGGGGCCATTAACAGGCATGTGGATAGGAGTGACCCAGTGGATATAGTGTATAAAGGCTTCCAAAAAGCCTTTGACAAAGTCCCACATCAAAAGCGCTTGATGAAATAAGTTTGTCATAGCACTTTGTGTAACAGCACAAAGTCCACTTACAGATCCAAAGCTGACATACAGATAGAAAACAAAGAGGGTGCGTGCACATATGCAGGCATGTGTGCTTGCTGCAGCTCAAGTAGCAGCAGCACAAATTTGTGCTGGAGATTTGTACCTCAACCAGTGTCGTAGTGACAGGGGGGCACCACGCCCCTGCGCACTGGCTGGGGGGAGGAGGGGGCAGCACTTTGCCTCTGTCTTCCTAAGTAGGAACCAGAACAGCCACC
>NW_017729023.1:5330249-5330805 GCF_001723915.1 Gavialis gangeticus | reverse complement strand
TACTCAGGTCCCTTCCGACCCTAGAAACTATGAAACTAGCCAGGCCCTCCAGGGGGTACTTGGTCCCCTGGCGGAACTTCTGGCTTTGCTGCCAGTACTTTCGGTTTCACCGCCGGCATTTCTGTTCTCAGTGATCAGCCGTGGATGGAAAGGCGCAAATGTAAGCATTGGCCCCCAGATACCGGAGACCCACACTATGCCACTGGCCTCAACATACATGCCTCAACACAACAAACACAACATACACTTTGGTGTGGGACAAATTGCGCTGCTTGGGGCAAACTGACCGTGCCCAGCTCCTCCTGGATCTTCAGCCAGGGGGAGGTAGAGGTTGGAACCAGCACCTGTGCTGGCCCCAGCAGTATAAAAAGCTGCCCGAGAGAGCAGCTCAGGGCTACTTGCCCTCAAGAGCTTCTCAGATCCAGCCAGTTGGTATCTGGGGACACTAGCCCCCTGTGCCAGTTGGACTGCTGCAGCAGCCCTGACCTAGAATGTCCCTGCACCCACTACCCACTGCAGCAGTTTGGCAGTGGGGGCTGCTGTCTGGCTGCAACCC
>NW_017729023.1:5324005-5325249 GCF_001723915.1 Gavialis gangeticus | reverse complement strand
GACTGCTGCAGCAGCCCTGACCTAGAATGTCCCTGCACCCACTACCCACTGCAGCAGTTTGGCAGTGGGGGCTGCTGTCTGGCTGCAACCCAGTGCTACCTGCAACAGCATCAGCCCCCTTGGACCTCAAGTCCCACGGCTGTGTGCCTGCCAGACCTGGACAGGGATTGCACGGTTACCTGGGCTGTGGTATGGAAACTGCAGCAGAGCCACCTGCACCTCTTTGCCAGCTGTCAGTGCGCTGTGGCTGCACAGCTGGCCTTTATGCAGTGCTGCTGTCATGTCTTCCAGTACCCCTGCTTTGCCTACTGGGAAGCTATCGCCTGGAAGATGTGTTCATTCTGGTGGCCCGCTTTGAACTGTCAGAGAGTGTACTCTTTGCCCCTACCTTGCCTGCCCTCCAGCTGGGTCTCCATTGCTGGCCCTGGGCAGGATCCTCTGCCCAGGTCCTGCCACTTTCCTCACCAGCAGGGATTGTGGTTTTCTCTGTTTAAATATTGCAAATTCCCTGATTACAATACCCCAAATTCTGCAACTGAAATGAAATGCCACTATATATGATGAAATTTAATGCTGCTATGTGCAAAATGATACACATAGGAAAAAAACAACTCAAAGTATATATATGATCATGGGTTCTACACCAGGGACAAGCTGTCGACAGCCACATGGGTAGCTCCATTCTTTCATAGGTGCTATGCCCCTGGTCACCATCTTAGGACCAGAAGTTCTGCCCAAGCCATGACCTTTGCCCCCAACCAGAAGTCCCTCCTTTGCCCCCAGAAATACTCCTTTCAGCAAGGGGTTTTGCCATCTCAGAACCAGAAAAATACCAAATTATATTCTAAAAAGTGAACATTCAAAACATTCATTTATTTGATGTCAAAAAATATTTTTGTCTTGGTTTACATGTGTTTCTGTAGTATACATATAGGTGATTGTATACAATAGCTTAAAATTAAGTCTTACTCTTATACATTGTGTGTTGCAGGAGTGAATATAGGTTCATGGGGAGGCTGTGGGTGTGTGGGTATGTCAGGTGTGGGGGAGGGTGTGGGTGTGTCTGTGGGAGGGATAGGTGTGGGGTGAGGGAGCATATGGGTATGTGTGTGGATATGTGGGGTTTGTGGGGGACTGAGGTGTGTGAGGGGGTATGGGTATGGGGATATGCATATATGATAGTGCAAGGGTGTGTGTGGGTATATGTGAAGTGCTCTGGGTCAAGATTCAGGGGGGGCAGGGGG
>NW_017729023.1:5323732-5323994 GCF_001723915.1 Gavialis gangeticus | reverse complement strand
CCTTCCGACCCTTAATCTATGAATCTATGAATCTATGTGTATGCTGGGGTGTGCGTGTGGGACTTGCCCTATGAACACACACACACACACACACACCCACACACACCACGGTACTGGCATGGCCCTGTGCTCCTGGTCCGGCAGTGCAGCCAGGAGACTCATGGTGCTGTAGTGGTGCAGGGGCAGAAAGGCAGGGAAATGGCTGGGGGAGGGGCTGGGCTGGGCTTCTGCTGCCAGCTCCCCCTGGGTCCTACTGCCCCAG
>NW_017729023.1:5298739-5318732 GCF_001723915.1 Gavialis gangeticus | reverse complement strand
CTGGCATGGCCCTGTGCTCCTGGTCCGGCAGTGCAGCCAGGAGACTCATGGTGCTGTAGTGGTGCAGGGGCAGAAAGGCAGGGAAATGGCTGGGGGAGGGGCTGGGCTGGGCTTCTGCTGCCAGCTCCCCCTGGGTCCTACTGCCCCAGGATCCTGTCATCTTTGACAGGCAGCCAGGAGCAGATAAATATTTTCTAAATTGTTTAGGGGTCCCGAGGACTGGACAGAATGGCCTGGCAGGCTGCATCCAGCCCATGGGCCGTATTTTGCCCACCCCTGCTCTATACTACCTGTTACCACACCAAAAAGAGTTTTTGGAGTCATTACAGACAGCTTGGTAAAAACATCAGCTGTGTTCAGCAACAGTCAAAAAGGCACATAAAAATGTTATGCATTATAAAGAAAAGAAATGAAAACAAACCATAAAGTACTGTTATGCCCCTTTATAAATCTATGGGGTCCAGTTTTGATCCCTCAACCTCAAAAAAGATGGACAAGGACAACAACAATGATCAGGGGTATGGAAAAGTTGCCAAGCAAGAAGAGAATAACCAGGCTAGGCTCTTTTAGCTTTGAAAAAGAAATAACTGTAGGGGAGAGGGAGACGTAAAAGAGCACAGTATAATAAATGGTGCAAAGAAAGTAAATAGCATTTCATTATTACTGTTCCTCGTAATACTAAAACTAGCAGACATAAAATTGAATTATTAGATAGGTTTCAAATCAACAAAAGCAATTATTTGTTTCACAAAGTGTGTAAATGGCTTCGGGACTTCATTGTCATTTAGACACTGAGCCACTGACAATTACTGTTGAGTATAATCCAAACAATTACGTAGCCACCTTACAGTACTTTCATCAAGTCTGTATTTCCTTAGCAGATTAATGAGACTGCTGTGGGAGGCAGTACCAACCACTTTGTTAGTCAAGTTATATCACACCACTGCTCTCTCCCCATCCACAAAGCCAGTCATCCTACCACAGACAGAAATCAGATTAGTCAGGTATGACTTATTTTTGCTGAATCCATGCTAGCTGTTGTAAGTCACTTAGTTCTCCTCTAGATGCTTCACAATGGGTTCCTTAGGGATCTGCTCCATGTTCTTTCCAGGTACTAAGGTCAGGCTAACTGGTCTGTTAGTTCCCAAGATCTTCTTGCTTCCCTTTTTTAAAGATGGGTACTATATTTTCCCTTTTCCCCGTCATCAAGGACCTCACCCATCCTTCATGAGTTTTGAAACAGGATAGCCAATGGCTCCAAAATTATCATAGCCAGTAGCTTTAGTATCCCAGGGGGTATCCCATCTGGCCCTGCTGACTTAAAAGTATCTAGCTTCTCTAAGTAATACCTAACCTGTTCTGTCCATTACTCTGAGCTGTTTGCTCCTTCCCCATCTTTGCTGACAACTACACTCCTCATCTGGTAGCTGCCCCTATTTATGAAGGCCAAAGTAAAAAAAAAGACATGAAATACCTCAGCTTTCCCCATATCATCCATAACTAGATTGTCTTCCACATTCCATAAGGGATCTACGGTTTCTCTAGTCTTCCTCTTACTTTTGACATACTTACAGAATTCATTTTTATTGTCTTTGATGTCCCTCGCAATCTGCATCTCAAATTGTGCCTTGCTTTTCCTAATTTTCTCCATGCATGTCAATGTTGTGCTTTTATAGAACCAGAGAATCACAGAAAATTAGGGTTGGAGGGACCTCCAGATGGTCATCTAGTCCAAACCCCTGCTCAAAGCAGGATCATCCCTGACTAGATCATCTCAGCCAAGACTTTATCTAGCCAGACCTTAAAAGCCTCCAAGGATGGAAATTCCACAATCTCTCTGGGTAACCTGTTCTAGTGCTTTACTACCCTCCTAGTAGGTGCATGTACATGTACCATTAATATGGCTGAATAAACTAAGGCACATTTCACACTGGAGTTTATTGCTCCCAGGCACATTTGTACATTCTGCGGAGGGGCTGGCGGGGGCACAAGGATGCTTCAGTGTGGGGCCTGCCAGCAGGCAGCCCCTGCACTGAAGCACCCTTGTGCCCCAGTCATCTCCATTAACGTCTACACGTGCTCTGAGGTGAAGTAAATAACTCTGCCATAGGATAGTACTTGTGTGTGTCAGTACTATCCTACAGCGGAGTTAATTAGCTTACTTCGTCCTAATAGCATCACAGATGTGGACGGTAATGTTTTATTGCAGAGCTAATTAGTCAACTCAGCAGTAAACATTTCATGTAGATGAGGCCACTGAGGGAGTTTTTCCTAATATCCCACCTGAACATCCATTACTGCAACTTGAGACCATTGCTCCTTGCGCTGTCATCTGCCACCACTGAGAACAGTCTAGCTCTTCATTTTTACTCTTCAGGTAGTTGAAGGTTGCTATTAAATCCCCTCTCAGTCTTCTCTAGACTAAATAAGCTTAGTGATATGCCCCAGCCCCCTAACAATTTTTGCTGCCCTCTGCTGGACTCCAATTTGTCCACCCTTTCTGTGTGGGGGGGAGGGGAAGGGAGGCAAAACTGGACACAGTACTCCAGATGTAATCTCATCAGTGCTGAACAGAGGGGAATGATCACTTCCCTTGATCTGCAGGCAACGTTCCTACTAATGCAGCTCAGTGTATCATTAGCCTTCTTGACAACAAGGGTACATTGTTGGCTCATCTTCAGCTCACTACAACCCCCAAGTCCTTTTCTGCAGATCTGTTTAGCTAGTCAGGCCCCATCCTGTACCAGTGCAGGCTCTTCTCTTATACTCTTCCCTAGTACTATGACCAAGTTTCCACTTTTTATAGGATTCTGTTCTGATTTTCAACTCATTGAAGAGACTGCTGTTTAGCCAAGATGATGTCCTGTTGCACTTCCCATTCTTCTGCTACATTAGGATAGTTTGGCTCCTGCATCTTCACCTTAAGAGGGCCTCCTGAAAGTAAAGCCAACTCCTTTTCCCCTCCGACTTGCCTCCCAGGGATCCTGCTGTCTAGTTCCCCAAGTTTGTTAAAACATGCTTTTCTAAAAACCAGTGTTTTTATTACATTGTTCTCCTTCCCTCCTCCCCGTAGGATTTTGAGCTTTATCATTTCATGGTCACTGTCACCCAAGTTACCTTTCACCTTCACATTCTCAACCAATTCCTCCCTGTTTGTGAGCAATAAGTCAAGAAGAAGTGAGGCCACACCACTGCCCCCCTTAGATTTGCCTCTGATCAGCAGGTATTGAAATGTAATTAGCTGTGTTAGTCTGAAGTCAAGTAGAAGGCAGAGCAGATTTTGAACATGGTAGATGCTAGGCATTGAACATAGTAGAAAGGGATGCAATCACTGAATCAGAAATTTCTAAAACTCTGAATGCTGGACACCACAATTGGAGAGCAGCAGGCGTGGAAAATTCTGGTCACGCCTTGTTCATTGTTTCTATTTCTGCAGCATCCACCGTGTGCTACTTTGAGAGACAGGATATTGAGCAGGCTGGACCTATAGTCTGACCCAGTAAATAGCAGTTATTGTGTGTGTATTATTATTTGGATTATATATATACTGAATGCAAAAAATCTTGTGGGTAAAAAATGATTAGTAATGGATTGTGTGCGTGTGTACACACACACACACACACACACACACACACACACACACACACACACACACACACACACACACACACACACACAGAGGAATCCTTGATCAATCCCAATAACCAAGTTACCTTGACATAATATTCCTTTCTGTCTTGAAAAAAAAATCTGACCATGCAGAAATCTTCAACAAAAATACATATATTTTTTACTTCCCACCTCTATTCATTTGCAACCTATGCCTCTCTGGCTGAACCCATGTTTTAACTTTGATATCTGCTGTCTGATGTTTCTCACTATTGCCCAGTCTCAATGACTTATAGCTCCTGAATTGTTAAAACCACTGACATTCCCTAGATAGACCAGGATTCCTTTTAGACAGAAGTGCTGACACCCACACACTGAGGTATGGTTATTAACTGGCTTAGCTAAGGACAGTTGGCTATCAGTAATTAACAATTAACAGCATCATACATCTGCCTTTGCTTACCTCAGAATGTTAAGAAATTTTAGAGTGGTTTTGATTCAATATTCCTTTCCACCAGATGCATTTTACATGTCAATTACTAAACTGAACACAAAAGAATAAAAGTTGGCACTCCTCATTTACACCCCAACTGTTCACTGGCTCTGATCTAATGAAAAAAGTGGCCCACGTCCTCCTCTGGCTGTGACAGAAGGAAAAATACCAGTATGTGATGGCCACTGGACTTGAAGTCCTGCTGCCCCAGTGGTCAAGTATCTATATAGTGTAATACTGCAAATATTTTTGAACTAACTTAGGACCTGGGCACATCCCACAATTTAACTAAGTACATTGGCAAGAGTGACAACTGTGTACAACCAGAAAGGAGGAAGATAGCATGACTCATAGAGTTCTCATCCTATTTTGCTTGTCAGCGGAAGCATAACTACATGTGCAGTTAGTGTGCCTGAATAAACTCCAGCACAGTTCATGCTGGAGTCAGCTGCTCCCGGGAACAACATCTTTATGTGAGCCTGGAACTGCAGCAGTTAGAGCTAGGGCAGAGCAGTCTTGGCCTGGCAGGAAGCTCAGAGGGTCAGCACCAGGTTCTGGTGGCAGGTAGTAGATAGGCTGGCTGGGGCACGAGGGCTGGAGCTCCAGCCAGCCCTGGTCAACCTCTACATGAGCATTTTGGAGGAGTTAATTACTCTGCCGTAAGATAATACTGTCCCCAACAGTGCTATATAATGGCAGAATTAATTAATCTACTGCGGCCTAATATTGGTGCTGATCTAGACAGTGATGCTTAAATTATACAGGTAATTAGTCAGCTCTGCAGTGAAACACGTGTATACGCACCTAGTCTTCCTGCATGTCCAGATTAGAGCATAGCACTCATAGTCCTGATTCATAAAGTTTCAAGCCAAAGCAGAAAAAATTTCTGAAATGTTCCTTAGAATTTATCAAAAGTTCATTGGAAAATAATATTTCAAGGGATTTTAGCTACAGATCACGATGTCTTTCTTTTTTCCTTACTGTACTGTATATAACTGGATGAGTTTACCAGAGTGATACTAAATCTATGGCCTCAGGGCCAGATCCAGCCCCCCCAGGTGACTGGACTTGATCCATGGTATGGGGGATGGAGCGCAAGCAACTTGGCTTAGTGCATCACCTTCCCTACCCTGTACGGTACCTCTGATCCCCTCTGTAGCCCAGAAGCAAGATCTCTTCCTCTCTCACTCCACCTCTCTCCTACTGGAGGGAAGTGGTGGCCCACAGTGCAGCTGCATCACTCAGCCCTCTACTCTAAAATGCTTAGCTCCACAGGTTTACCAGTACTCGACTGACATGACCATCCAAGGGGTAACTCCTGTCTGGGGTCTCCCTGGCCTCTTTGTTTAACTCTGAATCTGAAGGTTGCTACACTGCAGACCTCAACAGGGATAAAACAGTGAGTGCTAACCCTTTGGAAACTTTTGACCAACATTTGTTTATAGCCTTTGTACCCTCATATACTATCTTATTTAAATATTTTATTTTGTTTATATTTTATTTTGTCTTTTATTGTAAATTGTCCTTGGTGATGCATAAATCTAATGAATAAAAATATAAAAACCAGACCTATATCCTTGTATTTATTGTTTGTTTTCTATCCCAGAGTCTACTCCAACTGTAATTTCATGTTTTACTAACAAGTTGGTTAAATGTCTGGTAACACTACTATACAACTATTAAAATCTTGATTCCAACAACTGGATTACTTAAAAACCTTTACTGTAATATACACAAAATGCCATTCTCTTTTGATATTCATATAATGCCATAAGGGGAAGATTAGTATTTTAGTTTGGATATATTCTGTATTAAAGTGTACTACCAGCAGATGGAACTATTTCCATGGCATTTAAAACTGTTTGAGGATATTAACTTTTACAGAAAGTTGAACATTTAGCTTTAAAGCAAACATAAGGAAATATTCTGAAGGCATTACAAATTAAGATGTATTATAGAAAAACAAGAGAACAGATCATTTTCACATGTTCATCTCCTCCAAACACGCATTGCTGTAACTAAGAGTGGAAGTAAATGACATGAAAATATTCCTCACAAAACATCCTACTGAAAAATTCTCTTCATACTATCATCTGACTGGTAGCTAGAATTAACAAACAGAAAAAGATGGCAAAATCTAACAATGAAACTTTATAATATGCCTTATTTCAAGATATAGTAAAGTAACCAGAATGGAAATTTAAGTGCTCATTAGCTGAGGTTTTTTTTGAGTTCTAGTTTAGGTTACATAATGGAAAAAATGGACCTATGAATGTAGTTGTGGTTTCTGCTAAAATAAGACAACAGTATTTTTCACAGGATTACTGTACTAGCTTTTCCTCCCAGGAATTCTGAATTCCAAGTCCTTAAATTTGGCAATCTCATCTGAGATCTAACTGCATTTCTGTCTGCAATGCAAAACATTCATGTGCTTCAGCACAATAGGGAAAGTCATAGGGGGTGGGGGAGTGGAGCCTGGGACTAGCATTTCAGGAATCTTGCAAATCTAAATAATCAAGGTGCATTGGCAAAGTGGTGAGAAGAACCTGAATGAGTACCAGCCTGCACTGCGTCTCATTTCACCTATTCACAACCAGAGATCTTTTCACAAGCAGCACATACATACAGAACTCCATAGGAAGGAGTGGTTCTGGACAGAATATTGCCCTTTAATCCAGAGCAGCTGTGCAAGGGATTGAATTAATGGCTCTTCTTCATGAGAGGGAGGTGGAACTAGACATGAAATTTATTGAGGGGACTGAAATGCTAGGAAGTAGCCAGCTAGGTGTATAAGTAATTTGGAAGACCTCTCTTACCAAGAAAGGAAAATAGCAAGTTCCCAGTGTGTATCCAACACTGAAGGAACATCAACCTGACCTATAACACGAAGTTTTATCAACATAAATTGTCTCTCCTTGCCCCTGGTTGTTTTTATGTGCCTGCAAAGAAATATGATGCAATCAGGCAAAACAAAAAAACCCACCTGAAAATAGCCTTTCTGTTGCCCAAAAGGCAAAACCTCCTCCCTAAACATACAGCTGCAAGCAAAATGCCAGTGTGGCCACATTCCACTGACAAAGCAATATTGACAGCCCAAAGCCTGTACTCCTGCCCACAATGCACTGTATCTTCTGCTGATACAACCCCTCACTGTGTGGACACAGGGTTACAGAAAAAGCAGTCAAGCATGACTCTGCCCAGCAATAGAGTCATGTCAACAGCACTACACAAGTTTTGGCAGTAAAACTTTTGAGTATATAGCCTTAGTCCATCATTCCAATTGAAGCTAAGTTACATGGGACATACATTCTACAGAACGGCAATAAAGGGATCCAGGATCTCCCTAAATACTGTTCAGTAGCTACAACTTTATAGCACTGATTATCCTAACCAGGAAAGTTACAAGTATACAAGATTCTCTAAGTTTAAACACATACCTGGTAAAAATTAAATATACTAAGAAGAGTATACTTTAACATCAGTTTACTGTGGAAAACTATCCAGCATGGTTCCACTAGAACAGATGGATTTAAATCATAATTTTAATGAACTTCTTCATTATATAACTAGTAGAAGGAATAAAAAGCACATTCAATTTTTGTTTATCTCTTCTCTGCAGGGAAATTACGAGCCATGGTACAAACTGATAGCGAAAAAAGAATTTATCAGTCAGGACAAAATAACAGAGAGAAGTAAGTGGGATTTGCCAAAGTAGCCAGTAGTTATCTTTTGCTATTATCTTTTGCACCAGAAGCCCAGGAGTGCTGGGGGAAGCTTGGGCTTGGTGGGTTTCCAGCACCCTGTGCACCATCCCTACTGCCTTCCCGCTGCCAGGGACCATCCAGGAAGGGCTGGCTTGCACCTGGGGCAGTGCGGGAAGGTGCCAGTTAGGGCAGCTGGGTGTGCTGGTCGCTGGAGAAGGTGGTGGTCAGTCGCAAGGCAGACAAACTAGATAGCAGGATTGAAGTTTTGGACTTCAAAAATGCAAATTTCAACAAGCTCAGCTCACTAGTAGGGGAAGTGCTGCAGGACCAGGGACCAAAGGTAAAAGGAGTACATGAAGAAGGGTCATTCCTTAAGGACATGATCCTTGAAGTGCAAAGGAAGTCCATTCTCATGTGAAGGAAATGTAGCAAAAGGGCTGGGAAGCCCTCTTGGCTAAACAGGGAAATCATGGTCCTCTTAAGAAAGAAGAAAGAGCTATACAAACAATGGAAGCTTGGGGCATGCCCCAAGGAGGACTATACAATAATGGCCCGCAATTATAGGCAACAGATTAGAAGATCTAAGGCAGCAACTGAACTAAAATGAGCAATGGGGACCAAGGACAACAAGAAGTCCTTCTTTAGGTATGTAGGGAACAGGAGGAAAAGAAATGAGAGTGTGGGGTCACTGCTCAACAACTCAGGACAGGTGGTTACCAGCACTCATGAGAAAACTGAACTCTTGAATGACTACTCTGTTTCTGTCTTGCATAGGGCCAAACTGAAAAAACATACCAGACAGGGTACAGAAGGAGCAGGGTAGGAATGATCACCTTCCTACTATTGCCATAGAACTGGTTTGTGACCAATTAAAAAAAATAGACATTTATAAATCAGCAGGCCCTGTTTTTTTGCAGTGATTTTAGCAGTATTTCAGCAGGGAAATTGGAGCCTGGGTTCTTGCCTCCAAGTCCTGTACCCAAAATCCTGACCAACTTTTTTTTGTATACGCATCTGCTCCCACAATTCTTACAGTCTATTTCCTAAGCAAAGAGGTTTATATAGGTTTGAGATGAGCATTCAAGTTTCTGGGAGTCTCTGACCAAATCAAACCTTCAAACATTTGGTACTAATGGTCACAAGCATTTGGATCCAAATCAGGGTGTGAAGTGGAGGCCCTGATTCAATTTCCACGTCAGATGTTGTACAGGGTAAGATACATTAAATTACTGAAGTTGTATCTGCTTGTGCTAGCAGTACATCTGGGTATGACGACACCACCTTTGTAACAAAAAAGGAGAGAGAGTCAGCATGAGCACTTTTTGGTTCTAAAAACAGTTTTTGGTACCATTGACTGCGTTCACACATGGTGTGGACATTTGGTTCCCTGGGGACAACTAGTGGCAGTGCAGCTTGCGCCACTGCTACTTGTCCCTGGGGAATGCCTGCGCCATCTACACTCATAAGGCAAGTTACCCCAGGTGGGATAGGGGAAGCTGGGGCCAGCACTGAGCTAGCCCCAGCAGCCTTACCCGGGGACCTGAGGGCCTACCAGGGCTGCAGCAGCAGCAATTCTGCTGTGTAAAGCCTGGCCAGCAACTGCAGTGTGGTTCCAGGCATCCCAGCTCCACTTCTGAGCGGTGTGCTTGTGCACTGCCCATGCATGCACTGCTCCTCGTTTTTTCTCCACATGGTTTTTTGACCCCTGGATAGCCAGTGGTCAAAAAACCCTCCGTGCTGCTCCCTTGCAGTGAAGAGAACTGAACATACTGCATTCCCGTACTTGTCTGGACATGGCCACTGAGCTTTTGATAAGCTATCATCATGGGCCTTCACTCATTCCTTCAAGAGACACTTCACAGAGTAGACTGAGGCAATGGCTCTTTTTCAAAGAGCTCCACACAAGGTATTCTAAAGCTTTCAGTTACGCTTCCTGTTAAATATGCATTGGAAATCAAGCCTGTCTGAATCAAGGATGTGTACATTTCTCTTGTATGTTGACTTAAATACTTAAGGGCACCTGTACACAAGTGTGGCGGCTGCTCCAAAGCCAGAAATATTATGGCATGTGCTGGCAGTAAATGAAGGAAAACATACAGCAATTAGATGACAAAGGGGAAGGAAAGGGACAGATGCATTTTCTTACAATGTTTCCATTTTTATTTAAATTTGGTGTTGTCAGTAGAATGCATGGGCTGTTCTATGATCATTGTGCCTGATGAATATTCTGCACTGGTTCGGACCTGCAGAGACCAACCCAGGAAAGCCAAGGCTGCAAGTGAACTCCAACTGGCTACACGTATCAAGGACAATAAAAAGTTATTTTTTAGATATGTGGGGAACTGGAGGAAAAGCAAGGGCAACATCGGACCCCTGCTAAACCAGATGGGACAACTGATAACCGACGCCCATGAAAAAGCCAACTTGCTAAATGGGTACTTTGTGTGAGTCTTTCACCAGTCCCAAGGGATGCCCCTTGCCCATTACGGGACAGGAGGGCCTGGGTGAGTGAGATTCCTTACCCTCTATTAATGCTGACCTTGTGAAGGAACACCTTGAGAGGCTGGAAACCTTCAAGTCAGCCGGGCCTGACAGGCTACATCCCAGGGTACTCAAGGAGCTGGCAAGCATCATAGCTCAGCCCCTGGCACGGATCTTTGAGAACTCCTGGTGCTCTGGTGAAATGCCTGATGATTGGAAGAAGGCCAACGTGGTGCCTATCTTCAAGAAGGGGAGGAAAGTGGATAAAACAAACTACAGGCCCATCAACCTCACCTCTATCCTGAGGAAAGTCCAAGAAAAGATTACCAAAGAGACTATTCTCAACAGACTGGCGATGGCAAAATCCTGAGGGATAGCCAGCACAGGTTTGTTGCAGGTAAGTATTGCTTGACCAATCTTATTTCCTTTTATGACCAGGTGACCTATCACCTGGACAAGGGGAAGAGATTGATGTCATATATCTTGACTTTAAAAAAAGCCTTTGATCTGGTATCCCCATGATCACCTTTTGGCAAAACTGGCCAACTGTGGCCTTGGCTTTTCCATGATCCACTGGCTGGGGAATTGGCTATGTGGTTGGACCCAGAGGGTGGTGGTTGATGGAAGTCAATCGTCATGGTGTCCTGGGACCAGTGGGGTCCCTCAAGACTCTGTCCTTGGGCCTGTATTGTTCAACATCTTCATTAATGATGTGGAGATTGGCATCAGAAGTGGACTGGCCAAGTTCACCGACAACGCCAAACTCTGGGGTAAAGCGTCCACACCTGAGGACAGGAAGGTTATCCAGGTTGACCTCGACAGGCTGAAGAAATGGGCAGATGAGAACCTGATGGCATTTAACACTGAAAAATGCAAGGTTCTCCACTGCGGAAGGAAAAACCCGCAGCATGCTTATAGGCTCCGCCTTGCTACACTGGCTAGCACTTCAGATAAAAGGGACTTGGGGGTCATGATTGACCACAAAATGAACATGAGCCTTCAATGTGATCCTGCAGCTAGTAAAGCGAGCAAAACACTAGCTTGCATCCATAGATGCTTTTCGAGCAAATACGAAGATGCCATTCTCCCATTGTACCTGGCTCTAGTGAGGCCGCAACTGGAGTACTGTGTCCAGTTTTGGGCTCCACAATTCAAAAAGGACATGGAGAAGCTTGAGAAAGTCCAGAGGAGAGCAACGCACATCACAGGTCAGGAAAACAGACTTTATGATGAAAGGCTGAGAGCTATGGAGCTCTTCAGCCTGGAAAAGCGCAGGGTCAGGGGTGACCTGGTGGCCACCTATAAGTTTATCAGGGGTGCTCACCAGGATCTGGAAGAATGTCTGTTCACCACAGCACCCCAAGGGATGACGAGATCGAACCGTTATAAACTACTGCAAGACCGTTTCAGGCTGGATATAAGGAAGAACTTCTTTACTGTCCGAGCCCCCAAGGTTTGGAATAGACTGCCGGCAGAGGTAGTTCAAGCACCTACTGTGAACATCTTCAAGAGACATTTGGATGTCTGTCTTGCTGGGAACCTATGACCCCAGCTGACTTCCTGCCCTTTGGGCAGGGGGCTGGACTCAATCATCTTCCGAGGTCCCTTCCAGCCCTAATGTCTATGAAATCTATGAACTTCTTCATTGACCATCAAGGCTAGAACTGTAACTAGAAGGTTTTGTGCCCTTGGCAAAACCCCGGTGGAGGAGTGCAGTCGGGGAGCAGGAGGGAGGGTTCAGTGTTACCTTTCCTAGGGACTGAAGGTCCCCAGCCTCTTCTGGCATAGAATGGTTTGCCTGGCTCCAGTTGCTGCTGCTGCTACAACAGCAGTGTAGAGTGCCTGCATCCAGATGCTGCTATAGCACTGTAGACTCCCCAGGGAGCTGCCATCTGATGCCCCCTCTAATGGTGCCTGGGACACTTACCCCCCCCCCCCCCATTTCACACTACTGATTAAGGCAGCCTCTTTGCTGAGATTGGTGCTTGCACCTCTGGAAGCCTATAGTAGTTGTCATGGAGGCAAATTTCTTTCATCCCTTGAAGCACCAGCAGCATGGGCAAAATAGTATTAGGATTATATCTGACTGCCCAGGTACCTCTTTACTATTTACCAGCTACATTCATTCCCCTCACCCCCACCCCCCGCCTGTCTCTCACCCAGTGACTCCTCAATTTACATCTTCACTGACTGGCTTTCTTGCACGCATACCAGCCTCTGGCTTCTTCACTATTCATTACATCCAGGAAGACCACACACCAACTGCAGATGCTTCCTCAGCTTGATGAAGGGTATTTATACCCGAAAGCTTGCAAAAAAGATTTTTTCCAACTATTTGAGTTGGTTTAATAAAAGATATCAGATTTACCCAAAGAACCTTGTCTGCCTGTGTCCTTAGGCTAAAACGGCTACAACCTATACCCCTGAGGACTATATCAAGGCATTGAGTGTTTTTACGGAATAAATGGGCAGAACTTATAAGTACGTAGACTACATGAGATGCCACTGTGCAGTCATTACTGCACATTTATTTAGTACTTGTATTAGCAAGTAATAAATATATTTTCAGTAACCAGAGTTACTATGCAGTTGTGCCGGTGAAGGTCTTTTACATGGCACTACTGAGCACTAGCCTGCTAATACTGTGCAGTAGTGTATTAGCACTGTCTGTACTGTGATGTGCTACTATGCAGGATTTTTTGGCTACTGCACAGTCAGTATCTCATGTAGACCCGTCCAGAGTATCAGAAATCACTGTAGCAACTGGAAAGCGTGCCTGAGGCCAGATCTCTGTTTATTTAACTTACATCAGTAGTCCTGGAATGGAGTAAAGGAAGGCCACAGGCAGAAACACCTTTAAATCATTCTGGAAGGGGAGGAAGAACATGTGTACATCAGGTGCATGGGAAAATGCATCAGACGTTCTGACTTATTCTCAGTGTGGACACACATGCATTTGTAGCTCTTCTATAAGAGCAGTAATTGTTATATTCCAATTGTTGTGTGTGAAAGTTTTGAGAACAGTTCAAATGTAGGAAAACTGCTCCAACTTTAACACTGCATCAGGCATTAAGATGGAACAGTTGTGCTAGATCTGAACCATTCTCAGCTCATTCACACATAAGAATTAAAACATAACAGCCTTTGAACCTTTTGAAGGGGCTCCAAGTACACGTGTCCACACCCTTAAATCTGTCTGTTCCCATATTCGTATAAATGAGCTAAATCACTTTGTCATCTAGCCTGTGGGGGAAGCCCCACAGGCTAGATGACAAAGCGCCAGTGGCCTGTGAGCTGGGGGTTAGGCACCCCTATTCTATGACAAGTAGGATTTTGCTTGCTGTAGAATGAGATGATGGTCTGTTCTGGGTGCCATGTCCTTTTAAACTGACTTGCTTTAGACATTTTGTAACATGAAAGCAAAAAAGATCAAGATGATTTGTAAATATAAATAAAATATTTTTAACTGATATGAGTAAGAAAGAGATGATTTGTTATTCATACATTATTGCAATTTTTTAAATGAGTTATTTCATAGAATGAAAGAGATCCTTAAGAAACAAGAGTCACTCCTCCATCCTAATGTCTGTTTATATATGGGTGTCACTGTACTACTTAAGGTGCACACACAACCAGGGCAGAGAGGATGCATCATCAGTAGCATTAAAATGGCTTTCCATCATAAACTGCCACTTCTTATAAAGGGCACTCATTTGGCTTGTTTACAATATTGTTTTGTTTTTTTAAATATGGGTTGCTAGAGAAGATCTGCAGACTGGCATCAGCAAGATGTAAAATACTTTTACAAAAGTTATGGTCAAATGCAATGGGCTTATTAAGCCCAACTGCCCGAACATACACTTCTTTTTAAAAAAGGTCAAACCAGCACACAATGGAAGATTTGAGTTGAGTTATGATAACATTTATTCTTACCCTTTTTTCAATTTTTTAAATGCTATTTTGTCTAGGATACATTTGCAGTTGAAGTAGAGGAAAGTTTTTTTTTTTAGGACTTGCTTACACAAAGGCCTAGTGAAGTCAGTGGGAACTTTTCTGAGGAAAAAAAAGTATGGAAAGGCTCAGCTCACAGAATGAGCAACCACTGGAAAATGAATCAACACTTTACAATAAGCACACATGATTCTGATCAAAGAAGAGATAAAACATTGAATGCATGCATTTTGCAGTGCCTGGCCTGTGACTAGCATTTGTAGGTGCTACCACAATAATTGTAACAACAAATATTTAAAATCTATTGAATTCATGACATTTCAACAGAAGCACTGAGGACCTGTAATAGATACTCACTATATTCATAAGAGTGAGGAGGTAGTTTTGAACATGTTCTTTGCCATGAAACCGGACCACAGAGTCATCCACTCCTAGAAGCACTTCAATGTTGTAGTCATTGTCTCCTGCATGTCTACGGCGTCTCAGTGACTCATTTAGCTGATGCTCTACATTACTGTATATGGAATCCAGGCCTGAAAGGCCCCCAAGAAGAGATTCTATATTAAAAAAGAAAGAAGAAAATAGTGCTTAAACATCTATCCTCACTTTGCACTAGAAGCATCCTCCTGTATATTGTATGCACATTATTCAAGTTAAAACAAACCAAGAGGAAGTTTTAAGTAGCAGAAAGGAATAGGCAAATTAGTGAAAGGTACATGGGTTCTAAAATGTATTATATGAACCTTATCTTCAGTAGTTGACACCTGTGCTTCTTCATCATATCTTAATGGAGAAGAATTGCAGACCAAATAATTAGATTCTGTACAACAGGACCTTTTTTCTAAAACCCAGAAGCATGTACAGAAATCATCCTGTGATATGGTGGTATAAGGGATTTCACTGGCACTGATCTGGAATTGTTTGCACAATTCACTTGTGGCTTCACAGTTATGAAAGCCACGGTCATCTTAAACTGATGCTGACAAAATGATCAATCAGCCCATCATATGTTTCTTCAGTACAACCTAATTAGAAGACATGAGGTAACACCTCTATCCTGCAACTGGAGGGAAGGAGGGAGGGAAGAAACATTTGTCTGCCTTTTCTTCTGTTTTTATATTGTAACAACACCTGCTAGAAATTGCTCCAAAGTAGGGAGTTCTTGGAAGACGTGGGTCAATGGGGAAGAGCTGCATGAGAACCAAAGATGAGTGACAAATATAGACTAGTACATGTTAAGGAATATCACATATGTATTATGTTGTCAATCTAGTTACTAATACAGGGCCAGATTTTTCTAAGTGCCCAGCACCCAGCAATGCTGATTTGTGAAGGCTGCCTCTATGGCACTCTTCCCTTTTGAAAGTCTGACCCACATAAAGTAAAAGAAACTGCAAAGAGCAGAATGACAAAGCTCAAGATCTATAAAAATACTGGCCAACAGATAGTATAAAAACACCAACCACTGTTGTTAATCGTAGAGAATTCTATTTGCCAAAGTTTGATGGTTTAATTTAACTTTCGCTTTTTTAAAGATACTAACTTTGATGAAAGTCAAAAGAACACAAACTTCTATGGATTTCTGAAAGCAACCCCAGGATTGAGACAAATTTTGCAGAGCTCTTGATTCACTTAAGGGGACATCTTTAAAAGTTTATCAAGCTTGCTTGTGCTTCAACTAGTGCCTGAAGCCAAAGGTGCTATTTCTCCCCTTCTTGACAGTAGAAAGAAACAGCCTAATTATTTTTAGAAATTGACAAGAAAAATGTGTGTTGGCCAACAATGTGACTATTAAGCTTTAGCCACCTGGCCCTCACTGAAGTCAAGGCCTATAGATGCTTAAGTAATATGCAACACTAAAGCAACTTCTCTCATCTGTTACAAAGCAAGTCAGGAGCCAAGTCCTCACACAGGACCAGGCAGTTCCTGCTCCCATGGCTATGGCACAAGGTCAAAGGGAGGCTCCTGTCTTTATACCCCTGCTCCCACATTCCTGCATGGCCACCCCTGTGAAGTCTACAGACCTCTAAAGCAACAAGGGCCAGAACCTCAACAGGTATTTAGGTGCACAATTCCCATTGCTCTAAAAGAGACTTACGTACTGCAGTGAAAAAAACTGGGCCACAGGGTGGATCCAGCTCACAGAGCCTTTCTACCAGGCCTGCCAGGCTACTGGCAGGGCATCAGAAGCTGAGGACAGGGCCAGATGCAATTTGGCTTGCCGTTGTCTCTCCCCGTCAAGACCTGAAGCCACTGCTGGACTCCTCCCCCAGGTCTCTGGACCTGCTGCTTTCAAACCGTTCAGTGCTGCCGCTGCCCCCACTTAGCTCCCCTCCTTCACACAGGGCTGGAAGCTTTTAATTCCACTCCCTCCCACACACCAGGCTGACAGTCCTTAACTTTGATCCGCTCCATGAAGGGCTGGGAGCCCTTAACACAGATCTCTACACTTACAGGGCTAAAAGCACACAATCCCCCTACCATAAAGTTCCCTATTATAGGCTCCACGTGAGTTTGACACCCCTACCTTGAAGGACTGGGCCTGGAGTGGCTACTTTTAAACGTATGCAGAAGCAAGGGCAGAGTGAGTTCCATCAGGTATTCTAAAGCCACAGCCAATTAGTCATGTTACAACTGAGTCTGACAGGTTCTATGGCTGTGACATAGACAACACTCTTTCTTGTTCTTTGGAACATAATGGGCACAGCTACACACACAATTAGTATGGCTGAATAAGGTCTGATGTAGTTTGCACCAGAGTTTATTGTTCCTGAGTGCAGCGCTTACACATGCGCCTGGGACTGTAGGACATTGAGCTGGGGTGGAGCAGCCGCGGCTGGCAGGAAGTTCAGGGGGTTGGCTTGGCAGCCCAGAGTTGCTCTGCCCCAGCTCAATGTGCTGTGGAGGAGCTGCCTGGGGCACGAGGGACCTATAGTGCGGGGCTAACTGACAGGCAGCCCTCCATTGTATGTCAGCTAGCCCTGGTCACCATGTACACATGCACAGAGATGCACTAAATAACTCTGCTGTGGTATAGTACTTGTGTTGGGCAGTACTATCCTACAGTGGAGTTAATTAGTTTACTGCGGCCTAAGGGTGTTACACATGGAGACGGTGTCACTTTACTGTAGAGGATGCTGTGACTCTCTGCCCCCCACCCGATAGCAGCATCAGGAGTGGGAAGCCAGCCCAGCTGGGCTGACTCCCCGCCTCCCCACCCCCAGCATGATCTAGCACTGGGGATGGGAAGTCAGCTCAGTTGGGCTGACTTCCCGTACCCAGTGAAACATCAAAACAGCGTTGAAATGGCCTTTCTGTTTTGACTGAACAGAATGGAACAGCTGTTTCTAATCAAAATGAAATTCGAAATGGAACGCTGTTCCATCCAACCATCGAAACTGAAGGCGAAACAGAACGGTGCCGTTTTGCACAGCCCTACTGTCTGTACTATTATGAGGATGGGGAGACAGTACTATTATAAGAACATTATCGTTTGTATTCCCTGTCTGGAGGTTAGAAAAGAGACTATATTCCTCCTCCCCAAAGAAGGCCAAGTTGCAAAACCAACAAGCTGGACTTTCACACACAACAGGCAAGACTCCTGGGGAAGCCAATGGGAGTTTTGCCTGTGTAAGGACCACAGATGTTGGGCTGACATTACTAAATATCTTTAAGAACTATGCTGCAATTCATCTTCAACTGATTCAGCTACTGGCTCATTAGCTGGGAAACTTGTCCCTTCTAGTTATCCCAATGGTTCAGTAACACATAAATAACTCTCCCCATTCCCCACATCAAATAGTAAGGTTTCCCCCAAGTTGTTTTCAGAAGCTGTAAGCCGCCACTGTGGGTGAGAGACCAACCATGCAAACAGCTTTACAATTCAACCGCAAGTCCTTTCACACTCAAGAATGCGAACACTGTGATAGCACACAAGTGGGAAATTCATACATAAGTTCCAGTTCTAAAAATTGCTGCTGCTGGCAAAGCCGCTGAGCGTGATGTCCAATGGAAATATACTAGTAATGTCATCATATCATTATGCCTGCTGCATGAATGGAATAGTCTGAATAATCATCTCAGAGAGAAAGAACTTTTTGCTCTGGGCAGCACCTTTGGTTTGGCTACTGCTTCCCTCCTTAAATAGGTGGTTTTGTGGTTAGGAGGAAGAGAACCCTTTTCTGTATGTGTGCGCGCGTGTATGTATGTGTGTGGGTAGGAGGAATCAAAAGCAGTTATTCCCCCTAATAGGCAGCTACCTTTTGTACAGTGAATATATAGTGTACACTATATTTCCCTCATGTATCCAAAGAGAGTATTCTCAATTATGCCTCAAATGTGAGAAAAAAATATCTCCCACTCCAGGAAGATAAACAGCAATCATCACTGGCCAAGATTTCCAGAAGTGATCAGGGGTATAGCTTGTAGGCGTGTTGGTCTCAGAACATAGGCAGACAAGGTTCTTTGGGTAAATTTAATATCTTTTATTAGACCAATTCAAATAGTTGGAAAAAAAATCTTTTTTGCAAGCTTTTGGGTATAAATACCCTTCATCAAGCTGAGGAAGCATCTGTAGTTGGTGTGTGCTCTTTCTGGATGGAATGACTAGTAAGAAGCCAAAGGCCGGTATGCATGCAAGAAAGCCAGTCAGTGAAGATGTAAACTGAGGAGTCAGTGGGTGAAAGAGGCTGTTGGGGGGAGGGAAGGGGAATGAATGTAGCTGGTAAATACTGGAGAGGTACCTGGGGAGTTAGATGTCACGCAGGTTAAAATGCATCATAAGTCTATATTTTGTCCATGATTTTTTGTATCCAGGAAGTTGATAAACTGAAGTTCATAGGCCCATCTGTGAAAAGTGTTTTTTAAATTCCCTTTGAGGATTAGAAATGAGGGATTGGAGAGAGAGTAGTTTTCTTGTGAGAAATGTGCCTCTACTGGTAATTGGGTATTCTTGTCTGTAATAGATTTAAAGTGTGTGTTCATTCTGCTACACAGTTGTTTTTTGGTCTCTCCTATGAATTTTCCATCAGGGCATTTGGTGCACTGGATGAGATATATTACATTTCTGGAGGTTGAAGTGTAAGATCCAGGAATGCTGATGGTTCTGTTGTAGGGTGTAGTAATTGTAGGGGTGGTGGAGATGTGTTGGCAGGTTTTACATTTCTTGTCATGGCATGGTCTGGATCCATTTGGTGTGTTGCAGGCCGTAGGAAGTTTGCTTCTGGCGATGAGGTTAGTGAGGTTTGGTGCTTGTTTGAAGGCTAGAATGGGTGGTTCTGGGAGGAACTCTTTAAGAATTGCATCTTCTTCTAATATCGGTTGCAACTGTTTGAGGATTTTCTGTATAGGTTTGAGAGAGGGGTGATATACCATAACCAGAGGTGTGCAATTTGTGGGGTTTTCCTTGTGTACTGCAGTAATTGTTGACATGGTATCTGGGTGGTTCTTTTGAACGTCCGATCTATCTGTCTGGAGGAGTGTCCTTGTTGAGTGAAAGCCTTTTTAAGATTTGTGAGGTGGTAATACCAGGTGTTCTCCTCAGTACAAATTTGGATGCATCTGAGGACTTGGCAGTATATCACAACTTTTTTGGTGTGTTTAGGGTGATTGCTGGTTTTGTGCAGCTATGTATGTTGGTCTGTGGGGTTTTTTTGTATAATGTGGTCTGTATTTTACCATTCTGGATACTGATCATTGCATCTAAAAAGGAGATGTTGGTGCTGGAGTATTCAAGAGATAGTCAGATGGAAGGGTG
>NW_017729023.1:5293204-5293739 GCF_001723915.1 Gavialis gangeticus | reverse complement strand
GATGGAGGGGTGATGATTCTTGAATTTCTGATGGAACTAAATCAGAGATTGCAGGTTTTGAATCCAAATGATGATGTCATCAATATATCTTAAGTATAGCAAGGAATTGAAAGTACAGTCCTTGAGGAATTCATAGATTTCATAGACATTAGGGCTGGAAGGGACCTCGGAAGATCAAGTCCAGCCCCCCGCCCAAAGGGCAGGAAGTCAGCTGGGGTCATAGGATCCCAGCAAGATAAGCATCCAATTTACTTTTGAGGTGTTCAATGTAGGTGCTTGAACCACCTCCGATGGCAGGCTGTTCCAGACATTGGGGGCTCAGACAGTAAAGAAATTCTTCCTTATGTCCAGCCTGAATTGGTCTTGTAGTAGTTTATGACTGTTTGACCTCGTCATCCCTTGGGGCGCTCTGGTGAACAAACATTCACCCAGATACTGGTGGCCACCCCTGATAAACTTATAGGCGGCCATCAGATCACCCCTGAGCCTGCGCTTTTCCAGGCTAAAGAGCCCCATGGCTCTCAGCCTGTTGTTG
>NW_017729023.1:5291157-5293141 GCF_001723915.1 Gavialis gangeticus | reverse complement strand
GCCAGTCCGCTCCTGACTCCAATGTCCACATCATTAACGAAGATGTTGAACAATATGGGTCCAAGGACAGAGCCTTGGGGGACCCCACTGGTCATGATGAGTGACTTCCATCAATTACTACCCTCTGGGTCCGACCACAGAGCCAATTTTCCAGCCAGTGGATCGTGGTGGACCCAAGGCCACAATTGGCCAGTTTCGCCAAGAGGTGATCATGGGATAACAGATCGAAGGCTTTTTTGAAGTCAAGATATATGACATGAATCTCTTCTGCCTTGTCCAGGTGATAGGTCACCTGGTCACAGAAGAAAATGAGATTGGTCAAGCAAGAATTCTTCTTCCAAATGGCTCATAAAAAGTTTGGCATACTATGGGGCCATTTTGGTGCCCATAGCTGTGCCCATAGTCTAGATAAAGTGTTAGTTATTAAAAGTGAAGTGATTTTAGATGTTTGGCTTGAGATAAGTGACCGGTGATTTTAGATGTTTTCATCTAAAATCAGATTAGATGTTTAGTGATTTCAGAAGTGACCAGTGATTTTAGATGTTTAGCTTGAGATATGTTAATAGCCCTGATTTTCCAATAACGCTAAAATGCAATAGTGCCTAACTGCTATTTACAGAAGCAGTTATACGTTGTGTTTTACCTAATGAATATTTTTTCAGATGCCCCATCTCCTTCCTGAACCACACTGGCGCAGTGGGATTCAGGATTTCTAAGCAAAGGTCTGACATGGCTGAATAGGCAGGAAAACATTGGTCAATAGCAGTGTGAATTTGTCTACTCATCAACTAGCAATGACACAGTGGGCATGTCTACACATGATGCTACGTCACTGTAGCAACATGCTACGGTGATGTAGAGTCTGTGGGCAAGAACTATGACGCTGCAGCTATGTTGCCATAGCAACGCACTACCTATGACGCTATGGTGACATAGTACCTAAAAATAACCATGTTCAGCACACACAGCACAGGAGAAAGTACTAAATGACAGTGCAGTCACAACACTGTCATAGCGACGTGTAGACACGCCCAATAAACACTGTTCTTTCTAATATACATACTCAGTCTTTTACAGCAGTGGTTCTCAGCCTTTTTTTGTACCAGGGCCCAGTTGTAAACATCAATGGCCAGTCCCGACCCAGTGCCCCACACTCCCAACCCCCCACCTCCTGCCCCTAGGCCCCAGGCCCCCAGGAACACTGCCAGCCTGCAAGGGAAAATCTGCAGTTTCCTATGTTCTTCTCCTTTAAAATAGAATCAATTTTTTAAGTTTGTTGATCCATTTTTTTAAAGTTTGTTTGCAACCCTTTCACATGTTCTTGTGACACACTTTCAGGTCATGACCCACAGGTTGAGAAACACTGTTTTAGAAGATTTCTAATTACAGAGCTTTTAATGCAAGCTCTGCAATGGACATGCACTCTAAAGAATCTATGACACATAAATGGTTTATTTCCTCAATGTTTCCAATGACCCAGCATTAACTGGGGGTGTAGACAGAAGTGCAGATCTCTGCTGTTAACTGAGAATGCTTTGCAGGAAGTGTTCTGAGTTACAAAGATCCCCCGGACCAAACAGAAGTTCACTGTTGGTTCCAAGAAGGGTATCTACTTGCTGGCTGCCACATTGCACCTGGCTTCCCCTAACAGGGGGCTGCGGGTGCTTGACCCCCTGGGCGACAGTGACCACTGCCTGCTAGAATTAACCATTCTGCGCAAGGTGGCAAAGGCAAGCAGTCAGGTGGTGGCCCTGGATTTTAGGAGGGCGAACTTCAACGAGCTAAGGAGGATAGTTGGAGAAGCGCTGAAGACTCAGAGGGGAGGCGAGCCGGGTGTCCAAGGGGAGTGGTCGCTCCTTAAGGAGACGATCCTCCAAGCCCAGAGGAAGGTAATCCCCAGGAGGGTCAAAGGGGGCAGGAGAGCATATAAGCCTCCGTGGCTCACTAAAAACATGCGGGAATGTCTCCTTGCCAAAAAGGAGGC
>NW_017729023.1:5284452-5290608 GCF_001723915.1 Gavialis gangeticus | reverse complement strand
CTTACTGGGGTCGTTTGACCCCAGTGCTCTTCCTGCCATGGCAGGGGGTCGGACTAGATGATCTGCTCAGGTCCCTTCCGACCCTAGAAACTATGAAACAGTAGCCCTTGTTCCCTGCTAGGTTGCAAAGTTTTCAGAATGGGAGAGGGGAAAGGTAGCACAGGGAGCTTATTCTAGGGGTTCCCCAGCAAAAACTGGAGCATGGGGTGGGTGAACTGGAGCCTCCGCACCTTGGAGGGGCGGGGGCGCTCCAATACATCTGCCTCACCCTCTAGTGGGGGCTGAAACCCCCCCAGACTGAATTCTCTCTGGTCCCCTTCCCCCCTCCCATTCTGAAAACAGCTTGAGACCAGGAGGCAGTGCAGACACAAGTTACAAATGCTCTGTTTTGAAATGTCTTCATCTGAACCCTCATGCAATGCAGAGTCAGATTTTCACCCAAATGACCATTTTCTAAGCTGCCTGCAGCTGTGCACTTGTGTTTGGTCATAGCCATAAACTGCTTTCTGTGACTATATTGGGTAAAAATTGCCACTTCTGTCTGTGCCCTAAGTGATCCTGCAGTCAGAAAATAGATAACTCAGGGCTGCATGTATTAAGGACAAATCTGGGTTTACAAAGGTTGCATGCTACATTCATCATCAGTCTTATCAGCAGTCTGCTGGGGCAAATCTCACATATGCAGAGATGTAGCTAGCTGTGTTAGTCCAAAGTCAGGCAGAAGGTAGGATAGATGTGCACCTTTACAGACCAACTCATACATACATATAACCCACCCAACTTTTACAGTGACAGAGCTAATCATTTTCCCAAATGCCTTTGGAAATTCTGCTTTCCCAAGGGGCCAGAAGCTGCTGGACACCAGTTAAGATCAATCGGATCACTATTTGGGGGAGGATCAGACCCTTTTGCACTGTACATTAAGGCAAAAACTCCAAGATGAACATGGGTCGGCAGTGTGGGGAGGCAGTTAGGAAGGCCAACCGTACCTTGTCATGCATCCACAGATGCATCTCGAGCAGGTCCAGAGAGGTGATCCTCCCCCTCTATGCGGCACTGGTCAGGCCGCAGTTGGAGTACTGCATCCAGTTCTGGGCGCCGCACTTCAAGAGGGATGTGGACAGCATGGAGAGGGTCCAGAGGAGGGCCACTCGCATGATCAGGGGACAGCAGGGCAGGCCCTATGGGGAGAGACTACGGGACCTGAACCTGTTCAGCCTCCACAAGAGAAGGCTGAGGGGGGATCTTGTGGCCTGTTACAAACTGGTCGGGGGGGATCAGAAGGCATTGGGGGAGTCACTGTTCCCCCAAGCACAGCCAGGAGTGACCAGGAACAACGGTCACAAGCTAGCAGAGGGTAGATTTAGGTTAGATATCAGGAGGTGCTACTTCACGGTCAGGGCGGCTAGGGTCTGGAACCAGCTTCCAAGTGAGGTGGTGCAGGCTCCTACCCTGGGGGTTTTTAAGAGGAGGTTAGATGAACATCTTGCTGGGGTTGTTTGACCCCAGTACTCTTTCCTGCCGTGGCAGGGGGTCGGACTAGATGATCTTCTCAGGTCCCTTCCGACCCTAGAAACTATGCAACTATGAAAAACCCTCCCAGGAAGCAGGATAAATTGACAATTACCCTGTGCTGGGCTCCATATCGCCACAGCCAGATTGCTAAAAGTACCTGAGTTGGCTAGTTTAAAACTAAATCTATCTAGACATGCCTGTAGCCTTAATGAGAATCTGGCCAAGATTTTCTGGGAGTATCCCATTACTTCAAAGCACGATTTATTTTATACTAGCCTTAAAACAACAGGGTTTAAATGTAAAGCTTGTTAAAGACCTTCTTCCCCATGGACTTTTAAAGCACCCTTTTAATCTCTGCGGGTACCAACAACCCTAAAGTTCAGTCAAGGAGCACCAATGAGACAAATGCTGGCGTTTCATTGTTACTCCATGATACAGACAGAACAAAAAACATATTAACCACACACATTTCCCAGTTCCACTTTCTGGTATCCTAACAAATTCATCGTTATAAACTGAAACTTCAAAAGATGCATAGTTTATTATTCAGGTCAGATTCTACTCTGAGCTACATCTTTGTTAAGGCCACACTGTTTCTCTATCTGGAATTAGCTCTTCCTTGTTTGGATTTATCTAGCAGGTATAGCCGTGTTTCCCAAAACAGCTGCTGATCATAAACAAAACTGGGCAGACTCAAAGTGCTGTTTGCTCAGGGCTGAGCTTAAGATACTCTTCCCTACTTCATTTAAATAAAGATAGGACTGTCAAGGAAAACTAGCCCTTGCTCTTTCACCCCCTCAAATTTAGGAAACTATCATACATTGTATAACAAAGCAAAACATGGGTGTGCATGCATGTGTAAGGGCCATACTATCACTTGTAGCAAATGGGAGGATGGAATTAGGAGGAAGAACCCTTTTCACTCCTGGAAGAAGGACAGCAAAAATCCTATTCCCTTCTAAGGCAGTTGATGTTTCTTCACTGGAAGGCAGCAGTAGAGACTACACAGGTTAAGGGTGTGAAGGCAGACATAGTTAGAGTACGTGTTTAACCAACATCTCTTGTTGCCGCCATGTTGCTGAATGCATTCTGCCCCACACTTGAGAGCCCAGAACCATGCTGATAGAAAAGGGAGGGCAGGAAGCTTTCTGTGGAGCTACAGATACCTGCAGTATTTCTCTGGGGATCTAGATGTGTGTTCAGAAATCCATGACCCCTGAACAAGTCAAATAAACTCTACCTTCTCTCTCAAAAGTTATGATGGAAATCCTGCCAGTTACAGCCCAAGTCATCACATTTTACTACATAAATGTATCCCTCCTGAGAGCTTTCTGTTGTCTGGCGTTAGAATCACATGGCTAGAAGAACCTCAGAGGTAATGCGGTCCAACTCCCTGCTCAGAGCAGAAACATTCTTGTCCAAACCATCCCAAACACGGGTGTGTCTAACCTGCTCTTAAAATCTCCTAATGTTTAGGATTCCACAAACTCTCCAGGTTATCCATTCCAGTGCTTAACAGCTCTCTCAGATTGAAAGTACTTCCTAATATCCAAATGACATCTCCTTTGTTGCAATTTAAGCTTATGACTTACTGTCCTGTTCCCTGTGGACAAGGAATATAACCGACAGCCATATGAACATATATTGAGATTCCCTGGTCTTCTTTTCCCCAGACTAAATAAGCTCAGTTCTTCCAATCCTTTTCCTCATCTATTGCTTTCTAGACCTCTAATCTCATTGGCTGCTATGCTTTCCCATTAAATCATTTCTTGAAATGCATTGCCCAATACTAGACACAATACTTCATACAAGGCCTCTCCATAGCTGCATAGAAAGGAAGAATCACATCCTATGACTTACAGGTGACATTTCTGTCAATATATACCCAGTATGCTGTTGTCTTTCTTCTGCAACAAGAGCATGCTATTGACTCATGTTCAGCTTGCAGTCCACAATATAAACCACAGGTCATTTTCTTCAGTAGTGCAGCATAACCTTTCATTCTCCCGTCTGTATTTGTGCATGTAATTCTTATACAGAGTACCTTGCACTTGTCCTTATTGAATTTTATGTTTTATTTCAGACCATTTCTCTAATTTAGCAAAATTATTTTGGAACCTAATGCTGTCATCCAAAGCGTCTAGTGTTTCACTTGGGGAATGCTGCTTTCAAGTCTGTCAAATGTTCTCTCTCTTCTATCCTCCAAGTCTTTAATGAAAATACTGAACAGCACCTGACCCAGAACAGACCACTGGGGAATACCATTTTATAGCTCCTCCCAATTAGATATCAAACTACTGAAGACAACTCTTTGAGAACAATGATCCAAACAAGTATGCAGCTACCTTGCAGTAGTTTAACTAAGGCTGTCTCTAGGTAAAAATTATGGGAGACAACATCATGGCAGACGGGCTGAAAGTTACTGAAGTCAAGGTATATTACGTTCATTGCTCTGCACTCCATCTACAAAACTCAACTATTCTATTTCGTCTGGAATACTGGAGTAGAAAATGCTAGTTTTCTATTATTAAACTGATGGGCCTGGTTTATGGCCTGATACATTACGTCAGTTTAACCTCAGGGACACAGTAACCAATCAAATTTGTATTCTTAAAAATAATCCCCAACTTCTCCTACATTATTAATATAAATTTGGATTAGCAAAGTTGAAAGCTTTAAAAAAAAAATCAAACTTTATATATTACAATGTGTCTGACTTAATCCTGAAGCCCTTCCACATCTAGAGTGGTTCCATAGAATCACAGAAAAGTAGGGTTGGAAGGGACCTTGAGAGGTCATCTAGTCCAGCCCCCTGCTCAAAGCAGGA
The DNA here is from genome assembly GCF_001723915.1 of Gavialis gangeticus. Lineage (NCBI taxonomy): Eukaryota > Metazoa > Chordata > Crocodylia > Gavialidae > Gavialis > Gavialis gangeticus. The sequence goes on along the minus strand of NW_017729023.1, from coordinate 5,286,266 downwards.
CCATCTCTATCCCAGCCATCCTATACAATCACCCATCTAGCCTATTCCAAACAAAACTGCATGAACAATTTTCAAAAGCAACTACCAGGAATAATGTCCAAAAAAATCAAGAATGCTTTAACTCGTGACAAGTAAAGCAGGGGGATGACAGCACTGTCAATGTCTGGCCATGCAAGGAGAAGAAGCAGTTTATTAATATACTCTTCAAGATTGCAAGGCAGAGGACCATGCTTCCTGCTATAGAGGAAAGCAAAAATTCCTATAGTCCATGCCAATCTGGTCTTTATAGGGGTGCACCCATAAAGATTTTTTGGGCCGATACTGATGGCCAATTATTAACAAGCCATATCGGCTAATATCAATCTGACTGCCAATATGCAGCAATGATGGTACGTCTGTGGGGGATGGTAAGTCTGTGGGGGAAAAGGGATGGGGAGAGGGAAGTGGCATTGGAGTGGGGGGCAGATTGAGGCCCCTACAGTGAGGGAGGGAGTGGGGCTGAGGCAGGGGAAGGCGCTCACCAGCTGAAGGTGGGCAGGGCATAGTATGGAGCCATGAACGGGAGAGGGGGATGGCTCCTGCTGCTGGCAAAATCCCAGGGGAGGCACAGAGGGGCATGTGCCCCCCGGACCTGTGCAGGGCGAGGGTGGGCTGCTACTGTGGGCTGGGACCGGGGGAAGTGCCAGGCTCTTCTTGGTAGGGGGGTGGGGCTGGGGTGCACTCAGGCCGAGCAGTGGCGGCACTGGGAGTCGGGGCCATGATGGGGCTACCGTGAATTTTGGAGTGACTACAGTCTCCCACACTGGTCTCCTCCCAGTGCCACTGCCACGCACCCCATACACAGTCTCAACCCAGCCCCCCATGCCAAAAAGAGCCCAGTACCGACCCTGACCTCAGCCTACAGCAACCGTCTGTCCTGGCCCTGCTCACAGATCCGGGGGGCACATGCCCCTCCGTGCCTCCCCTGAGATGCACCAGCAGCAGGAGCTGTCCCCTTGTCCGCAGACGAGCTTCCTGCAGCTCTATCCTGTGCCCCATCCTGCCCCGGCTGGGCAACGCCTCTTCCTGGCCCACTCCCTCCCTTACTGCAGGGGCCTCAATCTTCTCCCCACTCCCCAGACACCTCTTCTCTCCCCCGCCCCTTTTTCTCTACAGTCTCACCAGCCCAATGCTTCTCTCCAAGATGCAGGGCTGCATGCACGGACACAGCATTTATTGGTGACATTGGCCATATCAGCCAAAAAAAGCCAACTACCGATAATGTCAATTTTGCTTTTATCGGTGCCGATACATCTGAACCGATGTACTGATGCACCTCAAGTCGTTTAGTTAAAAATTCCCTCCTGATCCCAACTGTGTGGATCAGTCTTATCCTGAGTGGAGGAGCAAGACTCTCTAGCCAGAAACCACTGAGATTAAGTCCCAGCATTCCAAGTCAAAAACCCCAGTCCTGACAGGACTAGTTGAGAGACTGCAGGATTTAAGTGTTTGTTTTCTTAGCTGTATACACATATCACTCAGTGAACTTAAACTGGCCATTTGGCTCTCTTTTTGAGAGAGCTACATAAACTAAGGTACTGTGACCATTGCCGGCTACCCTTCTCCAAATATCTTTTATGCCAGTTTGAAGACATTTGGAAGAGGTGTGGAACAGAGCACATCCACACTGCATTAATTTGAAATTGGCCAAAGGTTTCCTGAAGATAACAGCCAACTAGCATTGTGGCAGAAAGCCACTTTGGTTTCTCCCCAGAAATCTCTGCCCTGTGACACTGTGATTTAAATCTCTCTGCTGTGACCATTCAATTAGGATG
>NW_017729023.1:5274267-5279452 GCF_001723915.1 Gavialis gangeticus | reverse complement strand
TGACTGGTGTGGGAGACTTATTGAGGGGTGGGTCTAAATTATGCCTAAGAGACCCCTTAGGTCTGTGGACTAAGGGAAACTATACCTTTTTGCCCCCGGACTTGGGGAAGTACCCCAAGTGCCTGTGCTGGGTTGAGTACCCGTGGGACTTTAGGCCTGTGTTACCCCAAGGACACAGGGCCGCGAGACAGTCCATTCTTGGGGTGGTGGCGGCACATTACCCCCAGACTAGCGAGTGTGCTCCAGGAGAGGGGTCGGCTGGACCTAAGGCGCCCCTAGGGAGGCATTCGGAGCCTGGAAGGTGGTTGGGCGCAGGGAGGTGGGTGGCTCAATGCAGGAGCACCCCCTACTGGCCCGCCTCATGTGGTGGAAACAGCAGAGGGATGCGAATACCCAGCTGTGTTCCTGAGGTGGGATCTCTGCACCCGCCACAAGCATACTTTAGAGCAGGGAGTACTTGAGAAGGCCCTATGGGGTATGCATGGGTGGGTGCGGATGGAGTGACACCTCACATCATCCTGCGCTGCCGTGCAGGAACTGCCTGACCAGCTGAATGTGACAGGTGGGGGAAGGCTGCACATGGCGGCTGCCGTCATTCCATGTCCGGCCACACGCCACCCTCTTCCCCCCCTCTCCCTGCTCTGTGTCCAGCTGCGTACCACCCCCCCCGCTTCAGCATTGGGCTATGGACTCCCCCACACTCCCCCGCTCAGAGTACCCCTGCCACTCCCCCGCCCAGGGGCCAGGCATACACTACTCTGCACCTGGCCTCTGGGGAGTACAATGATTCAAAAAGGTTGAAAATCTCTGCTTTAGAGCATCTTAGAGGCTGTTCTAACCTTAGCAGATGGTGCAACTTCAGAATAAGGATTGTAATAGGCATTAGTTCTCTCACTTCACTCCTCCCGTCCACTGTACTGATTAGATCTTAGCATAGGAGAATATTTGGGCCCTTATGAGTAGAAATCTTATTATCATTTTAAAAAAGGAACATGCATGCAAGCAAGAGGCTAGTAAAATTGCAAACTATGTGGAGAACTATAAAAATACTTTATAATTATCTAGCTTACTTATACATGTTTGCACAGCATGCTGAGGACATCCAAACCAGTTCTTCATACAATTGCTAAGAAACTGGAATTCATAAAATGGCTGCTGCAAGCATGCAACCTAGGGATTTACACTGCACCCCATACCTTTGGGAATCTCTTCTGCTATGACTTCTCTCAGCCCAGGATATGACAGAGGTCATGTGGCCCATATGGTTCAAACTGTTCACACAAGGGTTGTCAAATATATGCCCCCCACAGAGCCATGTTATCTGGCCCATGGGAATCTTAAAAGGGCTGGGCCCTGCCACTGAAATCGAAGATATGGAGCCCTGTTGGGGATGCATGTCAGTGGTGGGGAGCGAGTGACAGCAGTATTAACCACTGCAGCTTCTTGATACTGCCAGAACCTTAGGAGCCCACAGTCTGGATCCAGCCCAGGGGACAAAGTGAATTAATTTGACATCCTTAGTTTAGAGTGTGAAGAGAAAAAATGGTAGCATTAATTTGTTGTGGCAGATAAAGTGACAGCATCAGTTAGAATAGTGCTCAGCTCGTAAACTATTAATTCCTTCCAGGGAACTCCACCTGTTTTTCACATTTACCCATCCCTCATACAGCACCTGCAGATGACAGTAATTCTAGCATCTTACACTAAAATGCTACTAGTAATAGTGGTAATTTAGGTTGTAGTAGTGCTTCTAGTGTCTAACATTAAATAGCACCCCTGTTATGGAGCAACATGTCTTGCTCTCCTCTTAGTAAAAAAAGAACAGAAAAAGATTTGCCAATATTTGGGGCTTTTGTGGAAGACTTATTTTCTACAAAATCCTCTCATTACCCCATAACTGCATTTTAAGAGAGAGCCCGAAGTACAAGCACGAATAGCTTGAGTTCAGAGACATAGATGGCAAGTAATCACAAGCTTAGATATAAGGAAAGAAGGAGAGTGAGGTCAGTATGCTGGCAACAAAAGAAGATGAGTGCCAGAGTTCCGTTGCTTAATATGGAAAAGTGAGGTTATTCTGTGCCAGCCTGCTAGAACACATGGTTGGAGTATAACTGAGTGAGGGCAGGTGAATGATATAATCTACCCTGAACTGTTAACATGAGGGTTGAACCCAGCATTGGCCTGGAACCCTGAACTGAACAGAAATTATGAAAACACCTGTACTCCATATACAGAATCCTTCCTGCTCTAAGTTGACTGGCTCACACACTTGGGCTAGGGACAGACATTACACATAAAGCAGTTTAAGTGATCAGAAATTGGTTTAAACCTGTAACAGAGCAGATGTTCAGTGCACATGAACCAGTTTAAAAATGGCTGAAACCAGTTTGAGATAAACTTAGTTAAATGTAGTAGCAGGCTTAACTGATTTGGGTCAAACCAGTTTATTCAATGTCTGTCCCATACCCTTTGCTGCTTTATGTTTAATAAGATTCCCCCAGCATCCTGACATGCTCTCTGGGATGGGTGGGGCTCTCTGCTTCACAGCACGGCTGGCTCCTCCCTTCTTCTCCCTGGCTGCAGCTCTGCCAGAGACTGCAGGAGTCTGCCTGGCTTCTGCTCTCCCTCCCCTTCTCCCTCCCCCATCTCACTCTTAGCAGGGATTCCTCCGTCCCCTCTGTCTTACACAGACACACAAGATTAGCTAACAGACTACACGGTGGCTATGGTCTGTGCTGTGGCAGATAGGACAAAGGCAGAATCAACAGGTAACTGGTAATGTCCCTCTGTTGTTTTCTTAATGGGGTGATAAATACTGTGTTATCAATTCCTGGCGGGGCTGGTCAGGAGGCAGGGAACCCCTCCCTCCCTAAACAGAGCGTCCTATCAGAGCTTAGCCATGCCCCTTCAGCTCAGCAGTATGGAAGGGAAGGGAGGGTGGCTCTAGCACCCCCAGCTTCTAGCCTGAGCCACTGCAGGTATGTGCCTGAACTTTTTCAATCCAGAGGGGATGTCTGGGCAGTCACAAACTGGTTTAGCCTAGCCAGGTTAGACTAATATGCAACGATTGAATCAATTCAGGCTCAGGCTTTTTGAATGTCTATCCCTAGTCTTATTGTTAACTGCACATTTCAGACTTGTCAGCAGTTGGACAAAGAGGCAGAGTCAAAGCATATACTCAACTACATTCTGATTCACTTTCAAATTTACAAGAATAATGCATCTGATAATCCCCTTTTAAAACTAAAATTAATTATTCTTTTTTCTGAATATACAACTAACTTTTTTTGTCTTCAGACTCTAAGGATTTGTCACAACTTCATTATTTCATAATAAAGATGCAAGGATGATGGGAAGTCAGTTTGTAATGGCCAAAATAGAAGTACATCAATTATTAGTTGGTATTTTAATATATAAAATGTCACTGTGGACTATTATATTCTGTACCAGCTGAGAAATTCCATAATGGTTCAAAAGAAAGATCTGGGCCAATCCATGATGTCACTTCTAAAGCTGCATTAAGTAACTGTGGCATTTTTCAACTTGTTATCATTGGATGAATATGAGTTTCCATGATTGTGTTCTTCCCAAATTACGGTTTTCCTGATCCTCTGAATTTCTTCAGCTTTCAAGTATACCATTGCAGGTGCTATCTAGCATTTTCATTAAATTATCCTCTACTTTTTTTTGCAGCCTTAATGCTAAGATGTTTCATGCTGGCTTAAGATTTATCAAAGTAAATTGTGACCTTTTTTCTTTAGGTACTAGTTGGAGTATCTGAGTCTATTCTTTGGGAACAGCAAGGCAAAACTTACTGAACACAAGAAAATGAGCTGAAAGCTGGTTCTACCCTCCAACACAAGACAGTGGAGAAATGGGTGACTCACTTATTTGTCAAGGCCAATGGCTATGTTATAGCATGTGAATAATGTACACCAATTCTAGCAAACAGCAATATAAGGCAAGGCAGATTTGTACCTTACAGACTAACTAAAGTATTATATATATAAAAATTAAACTAAAGTTTCGTGTATATATATATACACACACACACACACACACACACACACACGCACATATATATACACACGCACATATCATTTATATATCATCTCACAAGCTTTCCTGAGCTCACTTCATCAGATGCTGTGAAAGGATGTACAGAAAACAGAGAGAAATCAGAATACAAAAAGACAAGGGAGGGGTAGAAGGGCGAGAAACAGAGAGAGATAAATGGCAGGAGAAAGGGGGGAGGGGTTAGTTCTGGGGCAGGGAGCCCAAAAATCAGTAAACCGATTAAGACAAAAGGAGTCACCAGAGCTAATCAAGGTAACATAGCATAAGCTTTCATGAGCTCACCAAAATGCTCACCTTAAGGATCTGGAGCAGGGATTCCTACAACTAAAATAAAACCCCAAAACTCAACCCACTCAAATCAGCAAAGCCAGATGTAGACACTGCTCTGACCTGCTACAATACCAACCCCGGAACAAGGACAGAAATGTCCCTCTGGTTGTCACCGACAGCACCTGGCTTGAACACTTTAATGACATCATTAGTCACCTCCGACCCCTCTTGAAAAAGGGTGACCATCTCAAGGTAGACAAATCAGTCCTGGCATATAGGTAGGCCCCCAACCTCAAAGGGTATCTCTCAATCAAGCGACATGCTACCTAACTTCCAGTCTCACTAAGGCATTTGGCCTCGAAACAAATCCAAATGTCTTCTGTGTCCCAACATCAGTATAGACAACATCATCACTAGACTGAATAATGCAGACTATAACATCCAAGGTTCATTCACTTGCAACTCCACCCATGTCATGTACACCATCACCTGCCTACAGTGACCTTTTGTTATCTACATTGGGTAGACAGGGTGATCCCTAAATAACAGAATGAATGAGCACCACTCTGAAACAGTTGTTAAAGACATGCTAGTCATGGCAGAAAACTTCTCTCTCCCTGGACACTCCATTGCTGACCTAGGGGCGGCTGTTCTCAAAAGCAAACTTTTAAAAAATGATTTGAACAGGAAATTGCAGAACAAGAAATCATACACTGACTACATTATGTAAAGCACGGTTTCAACAAGGACTGTGGGTTCTTACCACATTTCCTGGATTGGCTTTTGTGACTCCTTTGTTCATACTAGTTTACTGCCTGTTTGCTGGTCTCTGCCCCCC
>NW_017729023.1:5245052-5269267 GCF_001723915.1 Gavialis gangeticus | reverse complement strand
GGTTGGTACTTGGATAGGAAGCCTCCTTCTCAGTCCCCCAAAATATCTTGTAATAGCACAAGGGTTGTCAAATGGGGGGTACACATACCCCTGGGGGTACTTGGGAAGGTGCCAGGGGGTACATGGCAGTGGCATGGAGAAGCAGGGGGCAGGGCTGCCACCACCATCCAGCACTTTGCACCACTTCTGCTGCCAGTGCTTCTGCTTTTGTTGCCACCACATGCTGCTGGCACTTCTGATTTTGCTGCGTGGCCGCACCCCGCTACTTGTCTACTGGCCTCTGGGGGACCCCCCCACTTGATTGGCCACCAGGGGACCTCCTGCCCCCCCATCTAATCTTTTGTATTCTAATTTCTCTTTCCTTATACTCAGGTTTTCAGAAGTGGCTGCACCCAGCAACTACTATAAGGAACAATATAATCTGCAAGCTGCTGAGCACTTTTGAAAAAAGTAGTTATTTGTATGGATGCTTAAAGAGAAGATACAGGCCAGGGTTGCAAATATACATAAGTACCTAGATTCCATTCAACTGAATGAGAACACCTTTGAAAATACAGTTCAGAACTCCTCTGAAGATCTAATCCATAATAGATATTTGAATTGTAGTACATTGATTTGGTATAACAGAAATCAGTACATGCATGAAAATAAACCTGTGAAACCTATTGACATTTTCCCTCTAAAACAGTGCTTCCCAGACTTTTCCTCAGCATGACCCCATTTATGGGCCCATTTCTTCAGCATGACACTGTTTCTTCAGAATGGCCCCTCAATCCCAATTTACAGTCCCCTACTCCTACAACCCCATCCACTGATGCTGTGACCCCATTTGGTATCACAACCCACAGTTTGGGAACCACTGCCCTACAAGGTTTATTTAGACCCTCAAGTTTTAAAGAAAGCCGGGGAAGAAGAGAATAATCAGATGGGTCTGACATGAATCCATTTAACCTAAAAGTGTCTCAGACAAGCTTTCCCACTAATTTTGGAGACAGCAGAATTGTGAATATTTTCACATTTTTGTGGTGGCAGTGGTCTCTACTTAGAAGCAAGGAGAATTTGCAAAAACATCCCCCATTTGCCATATGGAATGCATTATGACTATACATTCTGTTTTCTCAGTACATTACTTTATTTCATGGACTTCATGGTCCTAAATTTCATAGACGCTTTAAAACAAAAACTTCTCAGAGTTAAACTTTCTCTGTGTATCTTCTTAAAAATATGCATAGTATGGTCTATTACTCTAGGGAGGACATAATTCATTTCCAATAGCACCTCTACCTCTATTGTTGGCTGTTTACTTGGCCGTTCTACTTTACTTACAAACCTTAAAGTGTTGACAGTGTTAAGGTATCTGTCATAATTCCCAAACTCCTCTCCCTGATACAGGCTGTTTCCTTTTGGAGACTTGGATCTAAAAGCCAATTCTTTGCTGATCTCTCTTTTCCTTGATGGAATGTGTGTACATCTTTGTTGCTGTTCTTCTATTATTTGACTGCTGCCAAAAAAGGTTCCCTTCTCATTCCCTTTTAAATCAAAAGTTTAGTTTGAGTCAAAGTAAGGGATATTAAACATATTGAATATATATTATTGGATTCCACTATACTGAAGGGACATAAAAGTGTAGACTACGTTCTTCTAGAACCGAAGAGTTCCCCAGTGGGGATCTCCACAGGATATTTCATAATAAAGAGAAGATCTTTAAGTGAGGTTTCCCTAATGTTTAAACAATATACTCCTTTTCAAAAATAGCACATACCAGTAAATGTACTTCAGTTATGCATATACATTATATCCACTGTTCTTGTATTGCAAGAGACAGAGCAATTGCCAAAGTAGAAGGAAGCAAGTGTGGAAAGGGAGTTCTGTTCTTTTTTCCCCTCCTAACAGAGACACAGGCAGAAGGCCCATTCTGGGGTACAACGCACAACTGTACTGCCTGTGCTTTTTAAAAGCCTAATGCAATGCTCAAGGAAGTCAATGGAAATACCAATACTGAGTTCAATGGACTCTGAACTGTATACCCATAGGTCAGGTGTTTTAGAAGTGACCTCTCAGGGCGCGTCCACACAAGCGTGCACGTGCCTCTTGCCCCACCTCAAACCTCTTTGAGGCGGGGCAAGAGGCACGTGCGGGAATGAAAACGTGTTCCCCACGCTGCACGTTTGCAGCACGGGGAGAAAATTAGACCCCTGGATATCCAGGTGTCTAAAAAAACTGTGCTGGCAAAAAGCGGGGCAAGGCACGGTCTTGAGACCGTACCCGGAGGCAACTCGAGAAGAGGTCCTCCAGAGAGACACTCTGGTATTGGGCCAGAGGTCTCTATGGTTCCCGCTTGCCCCGCACCGGAGCACGCCCATTGAGCGTGCCCAGAATAAAAGCAGGGCAAGACTGAGAGCCTGTTTGAGGGTTTAGTTGGAGTAAGGCCTGCAGAGAACTTCTAGAGCGGATGCTAAAGCCATGGCAGATCAAGGTAAGAAGGAGAGGGTGGGAATGGGAATTTTCTTTCTAAAAGGGAAACCCATGTTTCCCTGTTTGCAAAGGGCTCTTTGCAGGCAGCCAGTGTCAGCCTGCAAGAGCCACTTGCAAACACCCAGCCCATGGCTTGTGTGGCCCAGGGCTGGAAGGCGTGAGAGTGGGGGGGCTTCTGGGTGGGTGTTGGGGTACATGGTGGGTCTGGCAGTGTCGGCGGTGGCACCTGCCACTGCTTCTATCCCTGCTGCACGTGGCTGGAGGTGCCGATCTGGCCCAATGCCACCTGCCCCCCCCGGCAAGAGCCAGCTGGGTCCTGTCCAAGGTGGGGCAGGTGGCACCAGGCCAAATCGGCACCCCCAGCTACCTGCAGCAGTGGCAGAGCAGCTGCCGACACTGCCGGGAGCTGCTGCCCAATATGCAGGGTCCTGCGGCTGACTCTTCCTGGCAGCTGCGGGCCTGGGGTAGGCGGGGTGGGGGGGGGGCACAATTCGTCTGCTGCACCCAGTCCCCAGTGTGTGCCCCCCCTCCCCAGTCCCGCAGCTGCCACGGAACCCTGCATGTTGTCCAACAGCTCCCGGCAGTGTCGGCAGCTGCTCTGCCACTGCTGCAGGTAGCTGGAGGTGCCGATTTGGCCTGGTGCTACCTGCCCCACCTTGGACAGGACCCAGCCGGCTCTTACCGGGGCTGGGCAGGTGGCATCAGGCCAGATCGCCACCTCCAGCTACCTGCAGCAGCGATACAAGCGCCGGGAGCCACCGGCCAATTAGTGCAAGGTCCGGCAGCTGCCTATTGCTGACAGCTGCGGGACTGGGGGGGAGTACACACTGAGGACTGGGTGTGGCAGAGGTGGGAGTGTGCCCCGCCCCTTCCCCAGTCCTGCAACTGCTTCCAAGAGGCAGCTGCCAGACACTGCACGCGTTGGCTGGCAGCTTCCGGCACTTGTATCACTGCTGCAGGTGGCTGGAGGTGCCGAACTGGCCGAATACCACCTGCTTGCCTCAGGCCAGAGCCAACTGGTTCCTGCCCGAGGTGGGGCAGGTGGCACCAGGCCAGAACGGCACCTCCAGCCACCTGCAGCAGCGGCGGAGTTGCCTCTGCCAACTGCTGGGAGCTGCCAGCCAACATGCAGGGTTCCGTGGCTGCCTCTTCATTATAGCTGAGGGACTGGGGCGGGGGGGGCACACACCGGGACTGGGTGTGGCAGACGTGGGAGTGTGCCCCCCTGCCTTCCCCAGTCCCACAGCTGCCAGCAAGAGTCAGCTGCGGGACCGTGCATGTTGGGTGGCAGCTCCCGGCAGTGTTGTCTGTGGCTCCGACTGCCGCTTCTATCCCTGCTGCATGTGGCTGGGGGGGCCGATCTGGCCTGATGCCACCTGCCCGCTCTGGGCAAGAGCCGTCCAGATCCTGTTCCGGTGGGGCAGGTGGCATTGGGCCACTGCTGCATGTGGCTGGAAGCTGGCTCTTGCCCAAGATGGGGCAGGAGGCATAGGGCCAGATCTGCACCTCCAGCCATGGGCAGTAGTGGTGGAACCCCCATGACATTGCCGGGAGCCGCCAGGCAGCATATGAAGCATCCCACAGCTTGCAGGCAGCTGTAGAACTGGGTGTGGCAGGGGTGGGAGGGTGCCTCCTCCCCCAGTCCTGCAGCTGCCTGCAAGAGGCAGCCGCGGGACCCTGCATGCATTTGCCAGTGGCTCCCAGCACTTCTAGCACTGCTGCAGGTGGTTGGAGGTGCCAATCTGGCCCGATGCCTCCTGCCCCACCTCAGGCAGAACCTGGCTGGCTCTTGCCCGGGTTGGGCAGGTGGCATCAAGCCAGTTCAACACCTCCATCCATTTGTAGCAGGATAGAAGCCCTGGGAGCTGCCAGCCAAGGCATACAAGGTCCCGCTGCCAGACTCTGTGCGGCAGGAGTGTGGGGCCCCCAAGGCAGCTGGGGAGCTCTGGGGTGGGAGTGCGGGCCTCCTCTCCCCCCACGTCCTCGTGGCCCATGCACATGTGGTGGTAGGCCCAGATCCTGAGGCCCAGGTCGGGGCCGTAAGGCAGCTAACCCCTGATCCCCTCCTCCCTGTGCCCCGGCCCCTCTCCTGTTCCCTTGGGTCACATGTACAGTTTTTATATTTGCTTTCACAGTTGGGGTTGATGCACTGGTGGTGTTTGAATAGTTTTGTGTTGAGAGGGAAAGGGAATAAAATTGCCTTTGTTTTCAACATGGTCATACTGTGTGTGTTATTGAGGTCCTGGTCGTGGACAGGGATGGAGGCCCCTGAGCAGGTGGCCTGGTGTTGGTGAGGAGAGGTGTGATTCCCTACTCAGATGGGTGGGCGAGCAGGTGGGAGGTGATGGCATCCCACACTCTGGCTCCTAATTGTTGCTGCTGGAGGGGGTGCTCCTCACGTGCGACACTGTGCCTGGCTGGCCAGCTCTGCTGCAACTGCTGCCAAGTGTGCTGTGATACCCAGGAGGTCTCCTCCATCCACTGGGGCTCAAACACCTCTCTCTGGGACTCGCACACATCGTGCAGGACACATGCTGTAGTGATAATACAGGATATGTGCTGTGGCGCTGCCTCCAGGCAGGTGGTGAAGCTCTGTCAGCGTCCCTTCAGACGGCCAAACGCCTGCTCGACAGTGCATTGGCAGCAGGCAAGGGCCTCACTGTACCTCTGCTGCTGAGCATCCAGAGGTCCTGGGAAGAAGCGGGTATGCTGCATCTGTCATGACGACTGGTGGTATGCTGACATCCCCAATGGCCAGGTCTTGGATCCCTGGGGCAAAGGTCCATGCCTGCATCAGTCCTGAAAGTGGCGAAGTACATGGGTGTCATGGGCACTCCCAGCCCAGCCAGTGTAAATGTAGGTGAGACGGCCCTGATGGTCTACAACCGCTTCAAGCACCACTGAGCTGCTGCCATGGCAGTTGATGTGCTGCTGCCCTCCCCCAGGGGGGTGGAGGATGGGGATGCGAGTCCCATCAAGTGCCCCTATATAGTTAGGGAAGCCAAGGGCCCCAAACCCTGCCACCAACTCCCCTGGCTGGCTGACTCAGTCAGCTAGGGTGTCTTAGATGGCCCCACATACATCCAAGACAGCCTGGCCAGTGGTGGACTTACCCACCCCAAAGGAGTGGGCCACATACCTGAGGCTGGCAGGCGTGGGCAGCCTCATGATAGCTATGGCCACACACTTCTCCGGAGTGAGGGCCGGACGCATCACAGTGTCTTGCTGTTCAATGTTAGGGGCCACCAGGTGCATGAATGTGCCCCTTTGCCTCTGGAAGGGCTGCACCCCGCGTGCCTTGTCCCGGGGGGGGGGGGGAGGAGGACCATACACTCCCACCCGTGTTTACTGGTAGCCCAGGCTCACGTGCAGTGGTACATGTGGAGAGTGATGACAAGGTCTTCATTGTCAGCTGCTCCCTCTGTTTGGTCTGACCTGGCAGTAGTGGGAGGGAGGGCTGCAGCAGGAGCTGGCAGCATGGGTATGCTCCTCTCCAGCAGGACTAGCTGGTACTCACAGCCCCAAGCTAGGCAGGTGACTCTGGTTCCAGACCAGGCTGTCTGGATGTGGCGATGCTGCTGTGCAGCCACCACCTGCTGGCAGCTGGCCCAGAGGTTCAAGCAGCTCTGCTGCAGGGCCCGTACCAGAGCCCAGGCAGCTGTGTGGTCTCTGTTTGTGTCTGGTAGGTGTGCAGCCATTGGGCCACAGGTGCAAGCAGGGAGATTCTGTTGCAGATGACAGTAACTCACAGCCAAGCAGCAGTCCTCACTGCCAGACTGCTGCAGTGGGTAGAGGGCTCAAGGGCCACTGTAAGTCAGGGCAGCTTCAGCAGTCCAACTGGCATGGGGAGCTGGTGTCTCCAGGTGCCAAGTGGCTAGGCCTCAGAAGCTCCTGAGGGCAAGTAACCCTGAGATGCTGACCAGGGAAGCTTTTTATACTGCTGGAGCCAGCACTGGTGCTGGCCCCAGGCTCTAGCTCCCCCTGACTGAAGACCCGGGAGGAGCCAGGGAGGGTTATTTTGCCCCAAGGGGCACAATTTGCTCCATACCGAAGTGCATGTCTAAGCACGTGCGCGGAGGCAAAAAGCCCTGGCTCAAGTTTGCACCGCTTCTATTTGAGCTGCTGCAAGCGCACATGCTTGCATGCATGGATGCGCCCTCAGTGGGCATTGGACACTTCATTTGCTCAGGTACTTTTGAAAATTCTACACTAAAGAAATGTGTATTTCCTCTCTCATATGCAAAACGTTCAATTGTTAGAAGCCTTAGGTTCCCCCAAAGAAACACCAGGAAGCAGCTTTCAGAATTTCCTATCTTCCAGTCTCCTGGAAGTGTAAGAATTGCTTTATGAAAAAATTGCTTTTTTCCTTCACCAGAGACTTAGCTTTTATCTATGTGGCAGAGGTAGCATTTTGGAGGCAGAATAGCAAATGTAAAACAAAGGCCAATGCTTCAAGTAAAAATGCTTTGGGTCTACATTTCTAAAAAGGACATCAAATATTGTAAACATAACTTTCCAAAGCCACATTTTTGTATTCATAAGAACTTGAGTTTCTGAAAATAAGCCATGCTAAAACTACTGAACAGTTGGTTTTACATAGGAGAATGCAAAGTGAGTACAAAAAATCTGAATTATTTTACATGCAAAACTGGATTGAAGGGAAGAAGCCACAATAATTTGCCATTTCAAGGGCCAGCTTGTAACCACTTTGAAAATACAGCCCTAGATCTTTAGCTTTGTATGTCCTTCCTGTGTTTTGTATTCATTCCCATTTGTATTAAACACAGTATTGAAATCAAACAGTGAGAGATATCATGCAACTCTTGCCCAGCCAGCAGAGTGTACAGAGAGTCCTGCCTGTGTAAGGAGTGCAAAAGTCAGCCTGTTTTTCCTCTTTGGGTGCTCATCTAAATCACCTGATGTGGTTAACAGTTTTGGTCAGTACATCCCAAATCATCCTACAGCACAGACAGAAGTGTTAACAACTAACCCAGAGCATCTTTCCATCCAGAGTATTATTAGAAAAATGACACAAGTATTACTAAAGGTGGACAGATAAAAAAAAAATTAGGCCTAGTAAAACTAAGTTTGATCGATCGATCGGTATAGGTATATAGATATAGATGAGTTTCAGATATATGTATCTTAAAGGGAGGTATTCAAACTGTACTCTTTGAATACACAGTACAGTATGTAGCAGAAAGCGATTTAAGATTAAACAGTGAATGTATTTTTATTTTGAGGTTTACAAAATACATTTCTCTCAAAAAAGAATGTGAACTTACTTCTATGCCAAAAGCAAACTGAGCCAAAAGGTACTGTAAATGCATTTACAGAAAGGAGCCTTCACCCAAGAGTAGCCAAAAAAAAAAAAAAAAAAGCAGCAGCTTGTCACAGCACAAACACAGAAGTCACTTGAAAAATATTTAAAGCCTAGGCAAACATAGGTATCATTTTATAGACTAAATAATGCCATGTTTAAAATATTAACTGAAAATGTTTTGACATTAAAAGCATTTAATAGGAAAACTCAAATCAACAAAATTCCACAACAAATATTAGAAGAGTATGGAAACAACAAGAAAGAAAAAGTCATAAAGTTTCTACCTATTACATGTGCATGCTGGCATAGATTAAAACAGTATGACACAGCCTTGCCCATGTTAGGGAACCAGACTGGTGACAGAGATAAAGAGGAAGTACGAACTGCATCTCTGAAATGCTTCTAATTTGGTTTGCTTCTCAATAGGCCATTTAAACAGAATCCAGATTGCTTTCCCTTTTTAAAGGAAATGAAAGAATGAAAGAGAAAAATCAGGTGCTTTCCTGTCAAATTCTCTCTGCCCTTCCAATCTGCACAACAGGGATAACAACTTTTCCTCCTTCTGCTGCCTGACCTGTGCATTTATATTGAAACGGTGGAAAGGGCCTGTTACTTATTCGGTGCATAGGGCCTCAAGTACAACAGGGCTTCTAGGTGTTTCTATAATACAAGGAGAGTGGGTCAATTTGAACTCTGGAGCTAAAGGCATCAGACAATATTATAGATGAAAGTGAGAGTGTGATGATGGAACTGATGGGTAAGGCAAGTCTGCCCATCAGGAGAGAAGAGAAAGGTACACCTGAGAGGTAAAGTTTAAGAAAACTAGTATATGTCTTAGTCTTGGCTTTTCAAATCTAGAAACTAAGATAAGGAGACAGACAAAGGTGGTGTGACTGTAGAACCATCTTTCAAGAGCCAGAAAATGGTTCCTCTGCTGTTGCATAAAGGCAGGGTCACAAGTTAAACCAAATGGGACAGCTCTGATAGAGGAGCATTTAGAGTTGCGGTAAAAATGAAAGTAGGATAAAAATAAGGAAAATGCATTGAAAAATTCAAGAATAGAGAAGGAAGAAGACACTCTTCCTCCTCTACCCAACAGCAGGACTGCCTGTATTTCTTAGGCAGTACTGAGTCAGGTCTCAACATGCGTACTCTTGGAAATAAAAACAAGATTAGACAGGCGTAGACATAGAACTCCACATTGACAGTCTCTCTCCATGGACTGGGAGTTCAGGGAGAAGCAGATAATGCCAGGCAAGTGAACAGGGAGAGCAAACAGGGAAGTCTGCAAGTAGTTTGTTGGGAGCAAGAGAATGAAGGTGAGGAGGAAGAGCAGCCAGGCACCAGATCCTGCTCCGGGAAGGTAAAGTGAGACAGAGCTTCCTGTGTGTTTGACTTGCTGAGTGTTTGCTTGGTGGGTTGTGTGTTTGGGCATGTGCTCTGAGCAGCTGGGAGTGTGGCTAGCTGACTGATACTGGGCTATTGCTGCCCATGTCTGACAAAAGCCCTAACAAGGGGCGGAGCCAGTCCAGGCCCAAAAGGGCATAAAAGGAGACACCCCTACTAATCAGGAAGTGAACAAGCAGAGTGATCAGCTGGCCAGTGAGAAGGTGCACCGGTGCACTCTTGAGGTACACATGCACCCCTGTGCACTCCTGTGTCGCCACTGGTTTGTAAGCAGTTCGCTGGAAGGAGGAGGAAGAGGAAGAAGAAAAAGAAGAAGATGGGATACCAGATCCTGCCATGGGAAAACTGAACCAAGGCTGCCAGTGTGTTTGGCTAGCTGAGTGCTTGCTTGGTGGGCTGTGTACTTGGTCATGTGTTCTGAGCAGTTAGGAGTACTGCTAGCTGAGTAATTGTTGGGCGATTGCTGCCTGTGTCTGACAAAAGCCCTAACAAGGGGTGGAGCTAGTCCAGGCCCAGCAGGGATAAAAGGAAGACTAGCAAGTATGACAGAAAACAATCTTGGCTTAGTGAGGAACAATTCAGTAAACTAAAATCACAAAAAAGAATTTATAAGAAGTGGAAACTTGGACAAATAACTGCAGAAGAGTATAAGAGCACTGCTCAGGCATACAGGGATGAAGTCAGAAAAGTCAAAGTGCAACTGGAGTTGCACTTAGCAAGAAATGTGAAGGGTAACAAGAAGGGCTTCTCCAAGTGTATCATCAGCAAAAGGAAGATCAGGGAAAGTGTGGATCCCTTACTGAATAGTGGAGGCAACTCTGTGACAGATGATGCAAAAAAGGCTGAAGTACTCAATGCCTTTTTAGCCTCCATTTTCAGGTAAGGTCAGCTCCTGGACCTGGCAGCACCGCTTGGGCAGGAGGTGAACAGCCAACACTAATGAAAGAACAGATTAGGAACTATTTAGAAAAACTGGACATGTACAACTCCATCGGGCTGAATGGGATGCATCTGAGGGTGCTGAGGGAGTTGGCCAATGTTATTGCAGAGCCATTGGCCATCATCTTGGAAAACTCATAGCAATTGTGAGAGGTCCTACACAACTGGAAAAGAGCAAATATCATGCCTATTTTTAAGAAGGGAAGAAGGAGGATCCAGGAAACTAGAGACTGGTCAGCCTCTGCTCAGTCCCTGGAAAAAAAAATCATGGAGCAGGTCCTCAAGGCATCCATTTCTAAGCGCTTGGAGAAGGTGATTATGAACAGTCAGCATGGATTCACCAAGGGCAAGTCATGCCTGACTGACCTGACTGCCTTCTATGATGAGATGACTGGGTCTGTGGATGCACAGAGACAGGCGTCTCTGGTGAACTTAGACTGGTGGGGCAGCGGAGCATCTCACAGAAGCAGGGGGGAAAGGGGGTTTGAAGCCGGCCAGGAGCAGGGCAGGTTGCAGCCGGCCGGGACCAGAGCGGGTTGCAGCCTCCCTGCTACCTGCTGGAGTGCCCGGCTGGCTGTAAACCCCACCCCGCTCCCAGCTTGGTGCAACCCTTCCCCAACCCCACTCCCATGGGATGCTTCACTGCCCCACCAGTCTGAGTTCACCACCCACACTTGCATGGAGAGTGGTGGACATGATATGCCTTGACTTTAGCAAGGCTTTTGATATCATCTCCCACAACATTCTCACAAGCAGGCTAAGGAAATATGGGTTGGATGAATGGGCTATAAGGTGGATAAAAAAAACTGGCTGGATCATCGAGCTCAAAGGGTAGTAATGGCTCAATGTCTAGCTGGTAACCGTGTTAAGTGGAATGCCTCAAAGGGCAGTCCTGGGGCTGGTTTTGTTCAATATCTTCATCAACGACCTGGAAGATGGGATGGAGTACACCCTCAGCAAGTTTGCAGATGATACCAATCTGGGGCAATCAGTAGATATTCGGGAGGGTAGGGGACGGATTCAGAGAGACTTTGACAAATTGGAGGGCTGGATCAAAAGAAATCTCATGAAGTTCAATAAGGACAAGTGAAAAGTCCTGCACTTAGGAGGGAACAACCCTATGCACCAGTGGCGGGGGGGGACACACTGACTGGCTAAGCAGCAGCTCTGCAGAAGAGGACCTGAGGATTACAGTGGACAATCAGCTGAAGATAAGCCAACAGTGTATCCTTCTTGCAAGAAAGCTAACAGCATACTGGGTTGCATTAGTAGGAATGTTGCCAGCAGATTGAGGGAAGTAATTATTCCCCTCTCTTTGGCACTGATGACGCCATATCTGGAGTGCCATTTCCAATTTTGGGGCCCCCACTACAGAAAGGATGTTGACAAATTGAAGAGAGTCTAGCAGGGGGCAATGGAAATGGGTAGGGGACTGGGGCACATGACTTCTGAGGAGAGGCTGAGGGAATTAGGCTTATTTAGTCTTAAGAAAAGAAGACCGAGAGGGGATTTAATAATAGCAGTCTTCAAGTACCTGAGGGTAGTGCCAAAGAGGATGAAGCTAGATTGTTCTCAGTGGTGACAGATTACAGAACCATGGGCAATGGTATCAAGTTTCAGCAAGGGAAATTTAGGTTAGATATTAGGAAAAACTCTCACAAGGAGGGTAGTTAAGCACTGGAACAAGTTACACAGGAAGGCTGTGGAATCTCCATCCTTGGAGTTTAAGACCAGGCTAGAAAAAGCCTTGACTGGGATGATATAGTTGGAGATGATCCAATCCCCAATCCTACTTGGTGCTGGAAGTTGAACTAAATAACCTCCTGAGATCCCTTCCAAATCTAATTATCTATGATTGTATGAAATTTAGAATCATGCTAGGCATCTTTTATGGCTTTCAATCTTCTCTCTGTTTGCAATCCTGTGCCTCAGTACTTGCTCTGATAAATCAGAATTGCAAACTCTTGCACATGGATTGAAAAAGATGTTAAAGCTCTGGTTTGCAGAAGTAAACTGGTCAGTATAATAAACCAATGAGCCATTTAAATACAAATGCTAAGCTACTCTCCAGTGAGGTTTTACTCTGAGAAGTAACAGCCACTTAAAAACAGAAGCACCTTCCTGACAAGATTCCCAACCTGTGCACAATTCCTGCTTGTGGCTGCAGAAGTTAGTGGCGAATACAAGATTTTACTATTTTATACTCCCCAGTGGCTCTGCACAGGCAACAGAGCAGCTGAGAAAGATCAGGAAGGATTTTATTTCTTTTTATGCATCAGCAGCAGCATAAAAAGAAGGGTTTTTTTTGCTAAATTCCGATCACATGAATAATCAGTTACAATATAACAAATACATTGAAAGTGAGACTGCCACCAATCTAAATGAGGGCATAATTTAGCATATGGAATCACTGTTGCTAGTGGTTATGTATGGAAAAAGAAAAACTGCACTTTGACCTTCAGATTCATACTGAGAATCTTCACACATGCTCTGGGCTGAGTGGGGGACACTTGAATTAGAGCGGCTCTCGGGAGCCACTCTAATTTAAGTGCCCACAGTGTCTCGTGTATCTAGCGTCCTGCGCATCAAAATAGTGGCAGGGGAATTTTAACTAAAGCTCACTGTAATGAGCAGGGGCATTTTAACTAAAGCTTATTCTGAAGCATGGGGGATACTGAATATATTGTGATGCCAAGGCTGCTGCTAATTACCATGCTCCAGCAGACTCAATTTAATTAAGTCTGCACTGATGTAGAAAGGGAAGAACACTAAGGAGTGGCGTATAGATGCTCATTAAGTCTGTGGGGTTAGTAGTTAAAAGGGGCAGGGAAAAATTTACTATGAGAGAATGGCCTTGTCTTATAATGATTCTTGGGAGAATGAAAACCTTGCCAGAACACGCATGCTAGAGGAAAAAGCAACAAGTAACTCAACACTAACACAGGAATTTTTAGAAGATAAATAGATGCAAAGTGTTACCAGGCAAAATGCTATTGTAAATGAGTAGATACAAGTCATTTTACACGTGTAACCTTTTTTCTTCCACCGACAGTGCAAGTCCCAGTAATGTAAACTTAGTAGGAGTTTGGACAGGACATGTCAGTTTTAAAAATAGGAGTTGTATTCAGTAAAAAATGAAGCATGGGCCATGCACCAGACCTTCACCAAAAAACACCTATGAGATCATTCATCCAAAAAGTTCCTTCTATGTCCCTGATATGATATAAACCAGTTAAGTATTTATTTCAATACATTTTATAGCTTTAAGTAAAAACAGCTGTCACCAGCATTAACCTGTAATAAGATATAAAACAAAGATTCTAAAGGTGCCTTTCAAGTTCACACACACACACACACACACACACACACTAGTTGTGCAAGTGCTTTAGGTGCAGATTTAAAATCCCAGTGATTTCAGATGCCTGATGTTTGATGTATGTCAGTCAGAAACATGACAAATAAGTGGCACAATATAACAGTCTTATAGGAAAGTAGGTCTGGAGGGGACCTAATAAGATCATCTAATTCAGCCCCCTGCTCAAGGCAGGAGCATCCTTGACTAAACCAACCCAAACAATTGTATATCTAACCTGCTCTTGAAACTGTTCCGGGATGAAGAGTCTACAGCTTCTCAAGGTAACTGCGCCACCCTCATATTCAAAAAACTCCTCTAAATCTTCAACCTAAATTTCTTCTGCTGTAGTCTGAGGCCATTGCTCCTAGTCTTGTCCCCTACAGCCATAGAAAAAAGACAAGCTCCATCCTCTCTATAATCACACTTTAGGTATTTAAAGACTGCTATCAACCCCCCTCCTCAGTCTTCACTTTTCCAGACTAAATAGTCCTAGTTCTTTCAGGCTTTCTTTCTAAGTCATGCTTCCCAGGCCTCTAATCACTTTTGTCACTGTCCACTGGATTCTTTCCAAACTGTCCATATCTTTCTTGAAGTGTGGGACCCAAGATTGGATACAGTACTCCAGGTGAGGCCCACCAGTGCCAAATATAACAGAAGAATCACAAATTACTTTTCTTGATTTGTAAGAGACACCTTGTAACAGGGGGCCTGCTCAGGGCTGATCTCCCTGTGGCCCACCCACCTGTTTCTGGGCTAACCGCCCACCCTCTCATCCACCACACCTTGTTGGTAATTAATTAATAGATGTTAATCAAGTGGGAGGCTGCCCATTTCTTGCCTCAATGCCAGGGGACGCTATCTGCGGCTCCGTTCCTCCCCTACACCACAGCCCAAGCCTCGCAGATGGCATCCAGCTGTTCTCAACATCACCGGCCCCCACACTGGGCCCCAGAATCCTACTAATTGAACCCCACCTGGATTCCTCTCTTCAGGTGGCCTATTTCACCTTCATACTCAGCTGTATAGCTCCCTGAGCTGCTTCCCCTTTGGGTTTGGTCCCCCCCGGGACCTTTGGCTCACTAGCCCTGGCCCACCTCCAAGCCAGTTGGAACCCCAGGCCCTCAGCTCTTGGGCATCCCTTGCGGTGGGCCCCTGGCCCTTTGACCCTTCCAGTCCTGGCCCCAGCATTGACCAGTCAGGGGAAATCCAGACAGGCTATGGCCTCACTCTTTCTCTATGGGGTCCACCTTCCCGACCCTCTAACAAGGGGTAACCCACCCAGTTGTGGGGGCTAGGGGGTTAAGGCACCCCGGCCTGCCTTTTACCAGGGTGGTAGCTGGCCTGGCATTTCCTGGGGGCTCCCGCACCACTGGGAGCCCCACCAGGCCACTCCCGGCAGGGTGCAGTTTTAGATCATACCCAGGACCAGGAGCCTCCTGACCATCCCCTACAGCTCCTCCCTTACCTCCAGATAATACCAGCAGCCCTCCAAGCAGCAGCAAAACTACCCTGTTTATATGGGCAGCCCCAGATTCAAAATAGATGTCTTCATCAGGCACCTGGCAGCTGCTAGCTCCAAGCCCTTAAAGTGACAGCACAAACAGTGCCCTGCCACACACCTGTTACTACAGGGGTGGGCAAAATACGCTCCCCAAGCACCTTCATCCAGCCCATGGTGCCTACCAACGAACTGTACCCTACCCAGTTCTTCCACCCATGAGGGTGGGAGCAAGGTGCCCACATACACCCCCACCAATATATCCTATTGCGCCTTGCTCTCAGTCTTGAGCACTGAAGGGCCCGGCCCAGACAACACGCAGCTTCCAGGCAGGACTGCTGCGGTCACTGCTGCAGCCACTGGGGGACCTGCTCAGCTTCTCCGGCGTCCCGCTCACTCCAGGCAGCAAGTAGGGAAGTGGTGGGGGAAGGGGGCAGGGAGCTGCAGCTGGGCAGGAGCACAGAGTGTGAGGCTGGCGGCAGTGTGGAGTCCACATCCAGGGGGTCAGTGGCAGAATGAAGCTCAGGTGAGCACGGTGCGAGTGGGGGGGATCCCCCTCTACACTCCTCTCATGGTGTCCAACCCCCACAGGTGGCGGCAGCAGTAGCAGCAGGCGGGTCACCTCTATTGCTGGGGCTCCCTACCATGTAGGTGTAGCCCCAACAGTCATGCACCATGCGAGGGAAGCACCACGCGCTGGAGCCAGCTACCTGCCTCACCCCCTGCTGCGCAGGTCCCAGGACTCTGACTGGAAGTGGAGGGGAGCCCCAGCCCCTACTTCATGGCAGAGTCCTGGGACCTGTGCGGCAGGGGGCAAGGAAAACAGTTGGCTCCAGCACATGGCACTTCCCTCCAGTGGCGTGCGGGTGCGTGGCTGCACGTGCACAGCTGGGTGCCCTGGCGAGAGAGGCGCCTCATCTCTGCAAGCAGCACTGGCTGAAGCCATGCGCCACTGGGTGGCAGCTCCTGTGCTGGGCACGAGCACTCTGAATGCCCGTGCCTGCTGCTGCTGCTGTGAGCCATGGGGGAGTGTGGAGGGACCCCACAACTCCCCCACACTCCCTCACACCCACCCACCCTTCCTCACACCGCACAACCACCCCCACATATACACCCCCTCAATATAACCTATTGTCCCCCACACACATCCCTCACCTGCCATGGCCCAGGTTCACCCAGAAGCATACTGCCAGGGAACTAGAATGGAGCAGAGGCAGGAATGGAGTAGAGGCAGGACTCCCCTTCTCAGTCTCAGTTCTCAATAACTACAAAGTTAACCTTCACACAGATTCCAATGAACCCTATGCATAACAAGATCATAAAAGTCTTAATTCATCAGTGTTTGTGACAGTTAATCCAGTAGCTGTCAGTCAGGCAACTTCCTCTACAGCCAGAGCCATCCCTAGGGGTGTGCAGGGCCTGGGGCATATCAGTCTGTGCGGGGCTGGGGGGTGGCAAGCGGCCGGAGCATCAGGAGCTGGTGGTGCACAGCAGCCATAGCGGGGCCTGTACAGCACTGTCCATGGAGCCCTCCAAAGCACAGGGCCCGGGGCTGTTGCCCCAATTTAGCCCCCCCTCCCCCCCACCCTGGGACGGCCCTGTCTACAGCAGCGGTATCCAACCTTTTTAAGTAGGAGATCACCTTTGGTATTTAAAAGCAACCCAAGATCTACTGTGTGCCACCGCCACCCCCACTCCCCACACAGGAGGTAAGTTTGTGGGGGGAGAATGGAGGGCAGATCGAGGCAGAGGGAGAAAAAATTATTTGGGGGCACACCTCCCCAGCAGGTAAGTCCCACCCAGCTGGGGCCCCACTCAACTTACCCCTGCTCCTGCCTCTGTGGCACTGTCCCTCACTGCAGGAGCCTTGATTTAAGCCGCCGCCATTTCCCTCCCCCACGGACTGACCTTCTGGGCTGGAGCATGTGCGTGAGTGCATGCATGCGGGCACTCAGCCCCCCACCCCAGCCTCAGACCGACTCTAAGCAGCTCCAAGATCTACCGCAAGAGGCTCCGAGATCTACCAGTGGATCAAGACCCACTGGTTGGTGACCACTGCTCTACAGCAAGAGCCTTTGCTCTTCTTCACAAGTACATGTGAATAAGAAGAACTAAATAATAAACTTTATTGCAGAAAAGCAGGCAACCTCTGCAGTCACTTGGTCTTTCTAACAAGCTTGCTAGCTGCACCCTAACTCAGGGACCATCTCTCAATCCTCAACTTCCTCAGTATCCTGCTATAGAACATCTTTAATGATATTTTCTATCACTAAACCACCCACCCATTACTTATACTATTTCTCCTTTTGTTTGCAACAGGAGTGTCTCCACAGTGACAGGCTGCTTTCTGTGCAATTTCAGTGAAGATACAGATGCGATAATTTGATCCACAAAAAGTTTTAGTAGTTATGAAGACATTCTTGGTTGTACAAGGTTGTTCTAGTCTGTTTTCACAATACTGGGTGGTCAGCTTAATGCAAGCACTCTTTGAATAGTCAAAGTACTACATATTGCACGTGACCTTAAAACTGAAGCACTCACAGAAATATTAAGAGACTTGTGTTAATGTCAGTAAATATGGCCTTTGTGGATCATTACATCCATTTAAATATTCATTTTTGCTTTAAAATGATCATATGTGAAAAACACCAAAAGGAATTTGCTACTACATGACATTTTAAAAGGCAAGTACATTTTGTAATATGGGTTAATGTAAAGCCTGCAACATTTTTTAAAAAAGGGGGCCATCTTTATAGCATTTACTAATTCTAACATATTCCACAGCACGGTAAGTTTGCTTTTTCCCGTGTCTCCTAGGGATCCAGGGAACTGGAGGGGGGCATGCTTGGGCAGCCATGGACAAAGCCTATAGTTAGGGGTCCCTAACTTCCCCAGTGGCAGCGAAACACAGTGGGCCAGGTCAGGGCAGTGTGGGCAGGCTACTAAGTAAAGTCTTTTGTGTTGGAACCTCCTAGTGCTCCTTATCTATAAACACAGGACACCAGCACCCTGTCCGATGTCATCCTAATCCATTTTACCCCACAGCATGTGGTGTCTGTTCATTGTTGCAGGATGCAGACCAGTGGTTTTTGCCTGCCTCTGACTGTGACAGATGATGGTCCCTGATGATGCTGATGCATAGAGAGGGCAGGTGTGCTACAAGGGATTATCACTGCATCATTTGGCTCTTTCCTGAAATGTCAAGGAATGCCTAATGGTTTACCTTCCTACCTGATATGACCACCTGTATACTGAGACTAGGACCAGATAAAGGAAGCCACTGACCCCAGCTTAATTGTCTGACTCATTTCTTCCCCACTGTGAAACAGCCCTGAGCAGCACAAACTGAGTTTGCTGGGACAGGGGCCAGAAGGAGCAAGGACTGACTTTCAGGGCCAGTATCAGCCCTTACAGGAGTCCAGGACTGGACAGACAATCAGGACTTAGAGGATTCCAAGACAGGACAGTACAACTAATTAGCATTTAAAGGGGGGCAGAAGAATACAACCAATGCTGTGGCTACTTACAAGGGAACCTGAACAGCCAAGTTCTGAATGTCCAAGTGGCAGACCTGATGTTTTAAAAGCTGTCTTATTTTTCATTGCCTTGCTCGCTCAATCACTATGCCTGTAATAAACCATATTTATCTATCCCCAATTTGCTGTTCACCAGGCCCTTCAAGGTCAAACCTTCCACTTTTTCAGGCAGAGGGCCAAGCAACAAAGCAAAGTTAAACTGAACTTCTGAGAATGGGAGATGGGGAACTTAGTAGCTGGGCAAAATGCCAGCCCCAGCACCTTATTACCAGCTCTAGGCATGAAGCCATTCTAAGAACTAAAGGCACTGGGTTCTTGGTGGTGGGGGAGGGGTTGCTGAGGCAGGCGTTATGTGGGCAATTAACTTAAACAGCATTAATCACTGCCTTACTGAAATGGGACTCACGACACAATGACAGTAACAAGACCTCACAGTGACTGCTAAAGGAAGCCCTCCCAAAAACAATATGGATTCCACTAATCTGCCCCTTTGCCTACAGTGAAGCTTTTTACACCTCATACTTGTGTATGGAGAAGGGGAAGTGGGGGAGAATGGGCCATGGTGGGGCATTTCCCAAGTGCTTCCAGAGAAGCTCTAAACTGCAATTGGATAAAATAAGCATCCCCAAATTCATTCATAATTCTGGCTTGCCATTTACTACCTCTTGGATCTGTTCTGCTGCAGAGCTGAGTCTTGTGGGGCACTGGGTCTATACTGAGAGATGGCTGGGGTACATGGGGAAGTAGGAGGGGAGAGGTGGAGAAGGCAAGCAGCAGGAAGTTCCAGTCCTTTATTATCCAAGCCCAGGCTGCTTCAGAGTCTACATGGCTCTGGCATCCTGCCAGCCATGGCAGGAAGGGCTGTGGAGCCATGGTGCAAGAAAGGTGGATTGGTGTGTGGAGGTCCTGGATGAACTAGAAGGATTTTGGAGGTTTCCAGATTGTACATGGGGGGGAATGTGGTCCCTAGATGGGTCAAATGAGTCCCAGGGTTCCCTGTAGTTGATGTTGCTGAGAGAATGCAAAGGATACAAGCTCCAATGCTGGTCTTGGGTAGCTGGTGAGCACATAATGGCTTGAAAGTCACCGTGCAGGGCAGTAAGTAGGTGGGATGGCCACCTAGATCCTAAGATGCCAAGAGATGCCACTTTGTGTTGCTTGATCCAAAGACTACCCTCAGGGAGGCCAGAAGAAACATTTCAAGGACTCCCTCAAGTCGTCCTTGAAATGTTTCAACATTGACCCAAAGTCTTGAGAAGATCTTGCTCATGACCTTTTCATCAGGTGAAGCCTCAGCCATACTGGAGCTACAGTCTAAGTGGAGAATTGTTGAGGCAGAGCAGAAGTGCAAACAGTGTAAATCTGGCAACAACAGCACATCCGCTATTGATCAAGCAACCCAAAGTGGCATCTCTTGCTCAGTATGCCACAGACAGTTCAAAGCAAAAATTGATCTGATCAGTCACTCATGTGCTCACAGAAACCAAATTAACCAGTGATGTCATGGTCATCTTCAAATTCAAAGGACGAACAACAACAAGACCCTTGTGTAGTAGGGTCCTGAGATCAGGGCCAGAGCAGCCAGACAGAGTTCAAAGGGGGCCAGGACTGGAGCTGAAGCCATGAATTGTAAGATGACTGGAGAACTGACTGGTCTGCCAGTCCTGTGAGACAATCAAGGGAAAACTGTACAGAAATCCATCACAATAAGGTGGGACAAACTGCTAGTAGATCTTTTGCAGAAACAGTTTGGAGGATATGTCCCAAAATACATAATGCAGATAGCTATATGCTCCTGTCTTGTCCTGCACTGAAACATTTTCTGCTGCAACAAAGGTAACATCTTTTTTCATGCTTTTAGTTTTAAAGAACCTGAGCTAATAGAGGGGCTAACCTGTAGAGACTACATGCACGACTGAGACTGAAATGGTTTAAGCAGCCAGCAATATAAGAAAATCCCCTCAAAGACAAATATCAGAAACGCTAAAACAACACTGAAAAGCAGATCAGGGAAAGAAAAAAGCTAAAAATCAAGAAAGTAAGATTTCTCTGATCATAAAGTTAAAAATAAAAAACAGATAGATTATTGGAACAGACCTTTCTGATATTTTTTCCTTATGTAGAATTTTCTCTCATTGATGTAGTTCTTCCATCTTCCCTGTTTTGCTGGACACCACCACTTCGTCAGTTAATCACTTTACTCAAATGCAATGACTGATATGTTTACATATAGTTGCTTAGTTGAAAGTGCTGCTAAAGGAATTTGTTTCTAAACATGTGGAACCTGTTACTACAATAGTAAGTGTACAACAGTAGCGTGGCATGGAAGACTGCTCTCATCTGTGCAACTAACCACAGTCATTATCTTTACTGGGAGGTTCACTGTCTACTGTCAACAGCAATTATTGCCTAATCATCTCTTTATCTACCCTAAGCCTCAACAAGACTGCAAAGCCAACTAAACTGTCCAGATATAACAGCAAGACATCAGGATAAAACACAACTATGCTAGTTATTGAGACATTTGGAATAGAGATTTGCTTGGCCAAAAGAAGAGAAGTAGTAAATAGCCAGACAAGAAGCTCTTCAGTTCGCTCTCTTCAAGGACTTGTAAATACCTGGAAACATTTTTATATCATATGATTTTGATATTTAATTCCTCCTCTATAAATGAACACCTTAAAAATCAGTCATTTGGATCAATTCTATAACTAGAATAAATGTATCACTACAGGGATCTATAGACTTGTACTATCCGAGAACTTACCCTTCACAGACAGAATCTACTGCTATTGCTTAGCAGAGGTTGGTGTCCTTTGAGTAGCAAAACTGTACTATAAGTGACGGTCCTTCACTTTTTGAGAAAAACAGAAATTGTACCCCTGCTATTAAGCCTTTGTTGAGTAGCTTTATGGCTATGTACTCCTGTCACAAGCTAAACCAAAAACATGCTGCAGTCGCTGGGGGTGCTGCCTGGCTTCCAGCAGATCCTCCTTGTGTCCCTGCTGCAGCACTTGCTCTAGGCAGCAGGTAGGGAAGCTACAGCTGGGTGGGAGCATGGAGCTAGAGCTCAGCAGGGCAGCAGGATCCTGGAGCTCAAGTGAGCAGGGTGTGGGTGTGTGGGGTATGAGGGAGGATGGGGGATAACAGGGTCCTCCCATATGCCCCCCCCCACCATGGCACACCCAGCAGTGCACAGCTCCAGCCAGTTCCAGGACATGCACATGGCAACAAGAAGCAGAGTTAGGCTGGCCCGCCTCTACCATGAGGGGCTCATGTGCAGCTCCCGGGACTCGTGCACCACTGGGGGGAAGCCACATGAGATCAAGGCAGCTGTCTTCCCACTCCCTGCCACCACATGCAGTTTTTGGGACTCTGCTGGGTGGTTGCAGCTGTGCGGGCCATGAGCACCCTGAGGGCCCGCCGCCTGCTGGTGCTGCCAGTGGTGTGGGCTGTGCACAATGGGGAGGGCATGTGGTGGGGTCCCCATACCCCTCACAACCCACAAACCCCACACACACACACTCAGCTCACACTTTCCTCACAACCCCCCAACATACCCTACACCCCCCCACACACAGCCACACCTGCCAACCACTGTACACACACACACACACACACCCCCCACCATACACACCCCCCATACACACACACACTGCCCCCCCCACAATATACAAGAGTAAGACTTTTATTTTGGGGCTATTATGCAATCACCTCTATACACACTAGGCAAACACATAAATCAGGACAAAAATATTTTTTAAATAAAATTCAAATATACTATAACAGCTGTTTGATTTTTAGTATATGATTTGATTTTTTTTCCCGATTCCAGGATGGCACTTATCCCCCCCACCCCCGGAGTACTTGTGGGGCAAGGGGAGGGACTTCTAGTGGCAAAGGTCAGGGGATAGGGGGTGGGACTTCTAGTCCCAAGATGGGGATCAGGAAGTGGGGAATTTGTCATGGGGTGGGCCTTCCGTTGCGGCCCTCTATAGCTCACCAAAACTCATTAAGTGGCCCTCCAGCTGAAATAACTGCCCACCCCTAAAGCAGAGGAACTTTTTCTTGCCAACATGCTTAAAACCCTTAAAAGAAGTTTTGTCTTAAATACACAACGTATTCCTCCATAAATTCCTACGAGTGTAAGTCAACTGCCATTGCAACTTATACCCAAACATTATCTGAAAATATAAACCAAGTCAATCAAGAACGCACTTATTTTTTAACTTTCTTATAGCTCACATTAGCGGTTCTGTATTTCCTCTAAATACTAGGCTTCCTCTGATAACTCTTCAACTACCATGACTGAATGAGGAAAGGGCCAATTCTGATGTCACTCAAGACAATGGGAGGTTTGCTATTGCATTCTCTAGGACAGTGGAGGTCATCCTTTTTGGCAAATTGACACAAATTAGCCCCACACCCTTCCTGAGTGCCATTCTAATTCCCTTTTTATGCTCAATCTGCTGCTCTGCTTTTTGCTTCTTCCCCCATCTGCCACTGTGCTGTCTGCCTGTTCCCCAAATCAGACATGTCCCACACAGAGGCTTTCCTTGCCACTTGTAGCATGCCTGTCTCAAATTGGTCACCCATGCCCTAGGACAGTGATTCTCAACTGAGGTAATGCACCACCCTGGGGGGATGCAAGATCCTTTTAAGGATGCTAAGCAATTTTAGTGTTCTTAGGTGTGCAACTACCTATACATGATTCACAAGACAAAAATTTCAAATAGGAATCTATAGTGCCAGAAACATTCTGACCTGCTGCAAACTTCAAGTTCTCTGCAACAAAAGTACTCTATTATTTTTCCACCATCCAAAAAAAAAAACCCAAGAGAAAGCACTAGAGAGTTTCTTATCCATTGTCAGACAACCTGTTTAAGACTGGATGGCTAAGTTTAGCTCTTCTTGCACAGTGTAAAGTAATGCTGCCATTTTATATTAGTTTTTAAAACTGGGTGCAGCTTAATTTAAAAAACAGTATGGAGATGTGTCTTGAATCTAAGAAGGTTGAGAAACATTTGCCCTAGGAACAGGATTCAAATGAGAAGTACTGTCACATTAATCATACCCTAACCAGAAAGATGTTTTAGAGTCAACTTTGTTCAGAAGTAGCATAAAAGGACAGCTTAGCCAGAGCCTATTTCACACAACAGCAAGATTAACGGCTATGATGGCAGCCAAAAAAGCTCTCTGATGCCTTTCTTGCGATACCAGAGGTTCTTTTGGGAAAGACAGAAAGAGACAAATGACTGGGAGAGGCGCCCAAGTGGTTAGGTCACATGTAGTAGTTAAAACCATAAACCTGAAGAACATGGAATATGCTCAGTATCAGGATAGTGAGTCATGGCACTAAGTACTGGCAGCCATGCTCTGAAGCACAACCAAGGGAATCTGCCACACTAATATTCCATTGTCTGATATTAAACAAACAGTCATTCATAACAAATTCTGACGGTTGCACAGGCATTCCACACTTAACCAGTTTTTGTCTTTACATGGACAAAACCTTTTAGACAGAAGCAGAGACAGAGAGATATTAAAAATAAAAGAATATAGCTATTTGTGGCCCTCCATCTGTCTTAGGTAATGGGAATAATATGCAGAAGACTTGTTACCACTGTCCATTATTTCAGCTGAAGCATTTACTGTGAAGCATAAGGAATAGGCTTGATGAAG
>NW_017729023.1:5232330-5240052 GCF_001723915.1 Gavialis gangeticus | reverse complement strand
TATTAAAAATAAAAGAATATAGCTATTTGTGGCCCTCCATCTGTCTTAGGTAATGGGAATAATATGCAGAAGACTTGTTACCACTGTCCATTATTTCAGCTGAAGCATTTACTGTGAAGCATAAGGAATAGGCTTGATGGCGAGGGACAGGGGGCAGAAAGACCGCTGTCAAAAACACAGCACTAAAAACTTTTCTTACATTAAAACAAAAGAATTGTCTAAATTAGTCAGCATACAAACTACTGCTAATACAGACAAAAAATGGAACAGAATACAAGTACAATATTGGAAGCAGTTGGGCACACATTCGCATGCTTATCAATATGTCTCACTCTTCCTAGGTGTCGCAGGCATCTCCCCAGATGAATGGCCAGGCCACAGCGAAATGGCAGAATGCTAGTCCATAACACAGGCCTCTGGATGGATGACCCCTGTCACGCTCACGATGCAGGAAAGTCAATTGCATCGAACTGCCATCGAAGCAGGAAGGAAATTGCAACATAACTGGCTAAGCAGAAAACAATGAGGGGACTGCATGAGGAAGGGGCTGCTGATGGGTGAACAGAATGCTGGCAAGAAGGTAACACAATTGGCCAGTAAAAATAAGTGAAAAAGAGTAAGGGTATAAAAGGGTAGAGCCATGAGAGCCTGATGGGGGAAGCTCGAAACATAACTTCAAGCATCAAAGGGCCCACGGACTGATCACTCACAGGGTCGCGCCCCCCCGAGCGCTGCCTCAGGCCATTCTTGAGGCCTCCATGAAGAGACTAACGTTCCTAGCCATGAAGCCGCTCCTGTTGTTTGCTGTAGTGGTAAGCGTGCATGTAAAACTGTAGCCATTTATGTTTGTATCTGTCTGTCTTTCCTGTAAGAGACATGAGCCATTGACCAAGTCTGAGACTAGGGCCCTGGCCAGCCCCACCAAAACCACTCGTGGTTTTGAAAGCAAGGGGCCTTGACCCGAACCTCGTGACCCAACGGACATCGCTCCTCAGCTTTTATTGTTTTATTATTGTGTGTTTTCATAGATTAGTATTATATAGGAAATCATTTGCTTGAGTTGTCAGTATTTTGTAGGTTAAAGCCAAATAAATATTGCATATTAATCATAAGCTGCGTCCTCATTGGTGTCCAGCCCACCGACCTAGCCACAACTGGGCATTTTAAACCTAGTGCGACACTAGGTTGCATCCCGACGAGCATTCATGTGCGGTTTGCAGCACCTCAGAGCTGTATGAGGTGCTGCAAACTGCACATGGCACACAATCACCTGCTTGCTGCACTGCTAATTAGCAGCATAGTGGGGGGTTTTCCTGACACCAGGAGATCCCAGTGTTAAAAAAACCCACCACTGAAAAAAGTGGCATGGTGCGCACAGCCTGTGAAAGGGAGTCTGGCCAGCCAGAGTCATACTCCAGGCTCCAAGTGGCCAGTTCAGTACTGCTGCTGCCCTGGGAGGCCCCCACGACCCTAGGTAAGGCCGCTGGAGCCAGCACAGATGCTGGCCTCAGCCTCCCCTATCCCACCCAGGTCATTTTGCATGTGCCAGAACACATATGCGAAGGTGTGCCTGGGGACAAATATGTGCCTCTGCTATTTGGCCCATGGCAAATACGTGCCCCTGCATGTGCACATTGATCTGGACATGTTCCTAAGGTAGTTAGTCGCCACAACAGTTTAGTCCTTGGTCCCTCTTTTGACATTATTGTAACAGTTTCCAATTACACTGGACATTTTAGACAGACTCTGCCACACATCTGCCCATATATGATTCCAGTTATACGACCTTCATTGCATTATTCAATGAATGTCATTTGTCTTTGGCTCTCTAAGCAAAGCCTTTGTTCACATGTGAAAAGAACGAGGACAGCAGATCAAATGTAAAGTCTCCACCAGAGAGAGAGTGTGGGAAGACAAAGATTTACCGTATATATATGGACATATATACATACATATACACCCCCTACACATACACACTCACATACATACATACATATGTGTGAGAAACTCTCGGTGTGTGTTTCTCCTGTTACATTCTAAAGCAAAGTTTGGTATTACCTAGCATACCATCACTACAGAAAGTCCATATTTACAGTAATGATGCTATTCAATGAATAAGCACTTTCAATAGCAATCCTGACACTGCCACAATGGTGACCCAAGATACCCATGTAGTATGCATACAGGAAAAGAACATAGGAAAGAGAGTATCCATGAATAGCAGGTCAGACTTGATAACCCTCTAATTAATTCATGTTCATTTTCAACTATTAAATAATATTGTACTTCATCAATAGGGAGGCAGTGGAGACAAATAGCCTACCCAGGTTAACAAAGGGACTGGAGAAATTCATGGATGATAAATCTATTAATGGCTAATGAACAGAATGGTTGGAAATGTTTTCTCTGGCATCTCTAAACCAATGATGCCCGATACCAGGGAGAGTACTGAATAGGTGATAGATCACTCTAGAGATAACTGGTTTAATGCTCTCTCCATATATTATCCACTTCTGCCTTTGTCAGAGACAGGATACTAAGTTAGATGGACCATGGGTCTGACCCAGTATCACACTTTTTATGTTTATAATTTCTCACATCAATTGTAGTGTTGTTTTCACCTGAATCCTCCCCTTTTTGTTGTAGCAGCTTCACTGGTGCTGTTAAATTCTTTTCTTAGGAAAGCTCCTTTGAAACATTTTTATCAAAGGAAATAAAAAAGAGAAACATTCTTTAAAAATAAGTGACATGCATTTAAAATAAGTGACATGTTTAAAACAAGTAATTTTACCTGAACAAAGAAAAAGCAAAAGTTCTAAAAAATCATACTACTGTACAGAACAACGTAATAACTTGTTAGATGTTCCCAAAAAAGACATTACATCTTTTATATATCTTTATGACCACTCACCACCACTAGACTTTAGAGGTTTGTAAATCTTTCAACAGTTTTTTTCCTATTGCTTCACTCCAGTCACTATGAAGTAGGAATAGTCCTCATAAAATGAATGCATCTGATTAAGAAATGTTTCTTTTTGAAGAATCTAAAATAGAGATTCACTTGACTACTGCTTCTCTAAATTTATTTATCTACGGCAGCTCTAGCTAAACATTTTCTAGAAAAACTCAATATCACATTAAGGAGTTAGAGATGAAAAAAATGCAACATTGACTCAGGGTAAGTTATAAAATTATGACATGGAAAATACATTAAGTATTTTATTAATATCCTGTAATGTTCATTTTCCCCACTGTTTCCTTCTTCAAAAAATTATTTAAATGATTCTAAAAAATAGTCTGGTGTAAAGTAACTTTGCTGGAAAAGTCCAGGTCACAGATATGTACTACATGCCTCACTGAACTTTACCTTACAAAGTCTGACTTGCTACTACATTGCCAGTCAAAATGTTACCTCAAAGAGTATTTTTCCAGAGTAGATTTTATGGAAAGGTATTCACTTCATGACTCCAAGCACACTTTCCTCACATGCCCTTTAGTGCAGCCTAAAGCCAAGAGGTGAACATAACGGGCAGATTCAGATGTTGGATGGCTTATGCAGAGATAAACACTTAAAGGAAACAGGAGAAAGGAATTCACAGTATTCAGTCACATAAAAGGAATGACCAAGTGTGTAAAACTGAAAATGTGGAAAAATATTTTTGTAGCCCATATTACAAAAACAAAGAGAACTTCAAACACTCCTCCAATGATGCTATGACTCACAAATTATTCTGGTGTTCAACAATGGCTCATTTCCTTCCAATGTCCTACTACGGAGTTAATCATTAATGTAGCTGAAAGCATAATTGTCCTTAATTGTTCAGTTGTCACTAAGTGGATTCCAACCTTCTAACATTCTGAAGCTCAACAGATGTTTTTTGGAGATTTTTGGATGAGCCTGTGCACCTGCACAGACTCTGACCGAACTCCAGGATAAAGTTTCCTCCATTTCTAACAACCAACTGCCAGCTGGCATCAAGAACCAGCACTTAGATAAAAGCTTGCATACATGACAGGCTGTCACTAGTTATAAAGCTGCCTGCTCTGAACATGCACCCATAAGTTAGCAACATATATATTTTGGCAAAGGCAAAGTTTACTGAACAGCTGAAAACCACTTTCTCAAATAGTTAAATCAGGGGACAGGGAGATTTCTGCCTGAAACGCCCTAAGAAACTACGTCTGGACAACCTTGTCTGTAGATTTAACCCAAAAAGTCCACTAAGTCAAAGACTCCTGACTTCAAATCAAGTCTCATATACAGGAGCTTTGTAAACTCCAAGTGCTGTATTCCCACACCCAAGGCAAGAGGGCCTTATTCTGTACAAATACTGCATGCCATTATGATTATTTCTGTTTTTCAAAGAAGTAAAACATTACAATATGCACTCTCCCCCCACCCCGTATACACTAAATTTATCAAACCTAAAGACAAGAATCGAAAGTCTTCAAAAATTAGGTTCTTGTTGCTTCATGCTGATGGTGCTTTAATTATTTTATACATACAAATGAGAAAAAAAAATCAAATTTTAAAAGAAACTATACCTTTGTCTATATCTATACAGTATCATTTATATACTACACATGGTCGTTTCCTCCTTTAAAATGCTTTAATCATAAGGACATACAGAAGTTTTTATATATATGAAAGAAAGCTACGCACCCTTAATGTATGCATACCATGCAGCAGACATCATTCAGGTTTTGAAGAGAGCAGAGGTGAACCCTTAAGTATGCTAAATTTTACCTTGGATATATGAATTTTGCATAAAAAAATAATCTACCACATACAATAAGATTTAAATACCACTTTTTTAATCCTGTAAGGGTTGGTAGGACTATATTCAAGCTCTAGTTTTCCCCAGCTTTGACCCAGGCATGCCCCTATTCAGTGCAGCATAGCCTCCTGACTACCCCTATAACTACCACCCAAACCTCCAATTAGACCCAGAACAAAAACATCTCTCTAAATAAAATGTCACTCTGAGTCATGGTCCCACAGCACCCCTGGAGCTGTCACACCCGAGCACCAGAGTACCTTGCACCTGTGGAGTTATCTCCAGCAGTCTGATTCCACAGGTGAGGCTCATGGTTACACACTGTGCTGGGTCCAGGGCAGCCCATCCCTGCACTGATAGAAAGGGTAGCTTCCTAAGGCTGGTGGCCTAGAGCAGGGCTGTGGCTACCACTGCCTGCCTCCCCCTGGGTCCTGCACACTCACAGCTGGAGAAAAGGCAGCAGCCAGCCTGCAACCCCACACATCTGGGATAAAGGAATGTCTCTGCCTTAGATTGCCCTGTGGCTGCAGGTTGGGTATGTCTGCATATTTTTGAGAGGTGGGGCAAGCAGGCTGGCTTCAGGAGTGGTTGGTCCTCCCAGCTCTGCTGCTATATAAAGAGCTAGATGCTGTCAGGAAAGTTTCAGAGGAAGGCCCCTTTCCCCTTCCCCTAGACGCTGCTACTCAGTTACTTACCCAGGGTAAGATCTTTCTTTTTCTTTATAGTGACTTTCTAAAGAGGGTATTATACTCAGGGCCATGTTATATGTCAGCAAATATGGGTAGCCCCTCCTCCCCCCTTTTTGTTAAGTGATGCAATTTTGATTTAAATCAATAACAAGTTAATTGTAAGCAGCTCCAGTGTGCATATTTATTACTTCTATTCAGCCCAAAACTGAGAAAGTTTGCCAGAGTGTGGGAGTATCTTCGGTCACTTTGGAACACTGTTTATTTGTGGAACAACATCTTGAAAAAAAACACTTTTCTTGTCTTGCAAGGTGCTTCAGTAGTGCACACTCTCTATGAATTTGTTCCTCGAAGCCAAGGAATTTCACTATTAGAGGGGAATTGCCAACTTTCCCTATTTGGTGAGGAAGGTCCCATTCCTGAGGCTCCCTCTTGATTTCCTGTACTGTGTATTTTAATAAGCCCTTCAGTCTGGTGGAATGCTGACCAAGACTGCAAAAAAATTTAAAAAGGAAATATCTTGAGATGAGAAAACATTTAGGAGGCATTTTTTTTCCATGGAGCATGAGTAGACATATCTATAAATACAGCAGAAAGGGACAGTCCTCTATGTAAGCCATATTTATGGGAGGGTTTCCCAGTAACATTTAAAAATACACTGGAGCAAGTCAGGAAGAAGTTGGCAAACAGCACCTTTGTTGGTGAACAAAGCAAACCCCTGTGACCAAGGTATAGTAGCTATTTTTTTAGTAAACAAATGCACCCTGGCAAGAGTCTTATACTGAATGCGAACAAAAAGTGGTGAAACAAGAAAGATTTGCAGAGCTTGCAAGTACAGCTCACTTCCTATGGCCATGTCCACACATGTAGGCACGTGTAGTTTGTGGTGCCACAAACTGCATGCCTTGCATGTTAAACCATGCAGCATGCTGCTAATTTGCAGTGCACTGGCAAAATTTGCTACCGGGATTTCCTAGTAGCAAAAAAAAGCCTTGATAAAAAAGTGGGGTAAAGCACTTGAAAGTAGTGTGCGCCCAGACAAACACAGATACCAGCTGGCTGGTATGCAGGGTGCCTCAGCATGAGGACTGCCTGTTAGCTATGCCCACACTAAGGCACCCTTTGCCCCAGCCAGCCCTCCTTGCAGCACATGGAGCCTGGCTGGGAGCTGGGCATGGGCAGTTTGCCCGTAAGGGGACAATATGCATCTCAACAAAGCACACATGCAAGTGAGTGCACTGTTGCACAAAGTAGCAGCACAAAACTTTTCAAAATGAGTCATGGCATCATGAGATAGGAACTTTCTGAAGGAACAACGAGGCTTTCAGTTTGTCTGCTTGTATTTTACCATAGTTTCCATTTACTTTTTCAAATCCAGGGCAAAAGACTTCAGGAAATGTGTAACCCTGCTCTGGTTCTTTACCAAAAAGGAAAGACTGATTTTGCAAACTGGGAAGGCTGTGGAAGCAAAACTACTTCGCCTTTAAAGAGAAACTGCTGTATTTCTCTTTACACAAGTCAGCTCACTCTGAAGACAATAATGTCTTGCTCTCCCTAATTGCTGCCAGAAGGCCTGGTGGGGAGGAAAAAGAAAAAGAAAATCTGGGATAAGAGGAAGTCTTGAAACTCATGGACAGTGCATCATTGGTTTGGCATGCACAGTAAATAGGGCAACATTAAGCTCCATGTACAGACAGCAAAGGAAATCTTCACTACAAAAAGATTATTATGGCAACCTATTGGTGGAATTTATTGTTGGCTGAAAAAATATTATTACAAATCATACAAATAATCTGTGGATGAAGTTGTATTCCCAATCTGTTAAAAATGCCATTGCTCCTCTTGTTTCAAAGAAAGGAGAACACAGTGCTTCCTGCCTGAACAGTGCAACCTGCAACAATGAACAGAGTTAAGCATAGGTAGCCTTTCTTAAGGAATGTCTTACTTAATGATCCACAGCTACAAAGCTGAATCAGGAGGTATGCTAGACATGGCATAAAGGAATCTGTATTTCAGTAGGAGGGTAAAGTAGATAGAAACTCAGAGGGACATGATCAGCAGCAGTCCACCCCAATGGTTAAGGCCACAGATCTGATACCAAACTAGCCAAATACAGCAGAGCAAGCCCTGGGAGGTCTGAAGTCCAGGTCCAAGAGACAAGCCAAAATCCAGGACCAGAAGGGAAGTCAGAGATCAGGCCAAGGCAGGAACTAACAGAAACCAAAGAATCAGATGACCACCAGGAGCAAGCAAGAACA
>NW_017729023.1:5227286-5232024 GCF_001723915.1 Gavialis gangeticus | reverse complement strand
AGGGGGGGGGGGGGGGGGGTGCAAAATACAGCCTGTGGACTGAATCTGGCCCATCAGGGCATTCTACCCAGCCCATGGGACCCCTAAAATATTTAGAAAATATTTATCAGCTCCTGGCTGCCTGTCAAAGATGACAGGAGCCAGGAGCATTAGGGCCCAAGGGGAACCGGCAGCAGGAGGCAGGAGCCCAGCCCCAGCCACCCCCAACCATTTTCCTGCTTTCTGCCCCCACCCTGCTCCAGCCCAACATGGCTCCCAGCTGCATGGCTGAACCGGGGAGCCCAGGCCTGCGCTGGTATGGGTGGCCCACAAATACCCACATGCGCCCTCACCTCATATACCCACATACCCACAGCCCCCCACAAACCTATACCCAGTTCCCCCACAATACACAAGAGTAAAACTTCATTTTAAGCTATTGTGCAATCATCTCTATGTGCACTACAGAAACACATGTAAACCAGGACAAAAATATTTTTTGAAATCAAATTAATTAATGTTTTAGATGTTTGCTTTTTAGAATATAATTGGTATTTTTCTGGTTCTGAGAGGATAACACCCCTTGCTGAAAGAAGTACTTCTAGGGGCAAGGGGAGGGACTTCCGGTGGCAAACGTCAGGGGGCTTCCAGTCACAAGACAGCGACCAGGGGACGGGGCACCTGTTGAGGGACAGGGCTACCCACGTGGCCCTCAATAGCTTGCGAAAACTCAGTAAGAGGCCCTCCGCCTGAAATAATTGCTTAAGGGCAAGGAAAAAATATACCTTGCATTATCCAATGTCTTCAGCCAAATAAGGCCAATACCTGGGAGCAACTCCCAGCAGCCAGGTCTGTTGCACTCCCACACGTAGGGCATTTTTACACGTACTGCAGCGATGGAGGGAGGCAGTGTTTCAATTAGAGTAGGAGTCACTCTA
This sequence comes from Gavialis gangeticus, assembly GCF_001723915.1. Taxonomy (NCBI): domain Eukaryota; kingdom Metazoa; phylum Chordata; order Crocodylia; family Gavialidae; genus Gavialis; species Gavialis gangeticus. Next base: position 5,231,107 of record NW_017729023.1, on the reverse strand, counting down.
ATTAAAGTGGGGTAGTGTCTCTTGTATCAGCATCTCCACACTTGAAAATGGTGGCCTGGGCACTTGAACTAAAGTTCATTACACATGCTTCAGTTCAAGCAACCCCCGTCACCATTTTCAAGCATGGAGACACTGATACACGATATACAGAGGCTGCTGAAGCATGGTAATTGCCACACTACAGCAGACTCAATTAATCACATTGTCGTTACAGTGTAATGACACATTGTCATTACAGTGCATCAGAGTGGCCTCCACACTCATGTACAGGCACCCATAGAAGCTACACCACCCAACTAATACTGGGTGTCATTGGCTTTACCTAAGGCAGATTCCAACCATAAGTGAGCCCTGAGATCGTGAAAGAACCAGAGCAAAGAATAAATCTTTCCAGAAAAAATCTTGATTGCTTTGTTAATAGTTTTAACAGAAATGGATTTGCAGAATCCAGTTGTGCTGGATGGTTTAAAAACCAGCCAAGACTATGCATTAAGGGTAAGGATGAATGTGTCAGTAGATCAAGTCAAAAGGAAGGTGTTTAGTTGAACAGGTTTTGGCATGAATGTGGAGATTAACATCTTCATTAAAGAAGAGGTAGAACCACATGTTAGTGAAATTCACAGTTCCTAGCAAGTGGAAGGAGCTGAAACCTAGTAAGAGCGGAGAAGTGAAGAGATCATGGAAATATGAAAAAAGGAGTGTTAAAAATTAAAGGCTAAAATATATGGAGGAAAATAATCTAAAATATTTATAACTAGAAGAAGATACTTGGAGATGGTAATGCAAAGCAAAAAGGTGACAGTGGCAGGAAGCATTACATTTGTTTCCTTAGTTTACAATGTAATAACCATAATTAAAAAACAGTCAGAAAGCTAATATTTTTCTATATTAACATTTTTAAGCTCATATTAAACTATGATATACTGGTGTGTCAGCATGATATATACTGTAGTACACCACAGCTCCATGTAAATATATTTATCACATTAGGGACTGCTTCTGATGAGTCTTGAAAGAGAAAATTTGTCATTCAATAATTCACAATGCACATGCAAGCCAAACACAGACAGAGATAGGTGATGTTAAATAATTCAATCTTTTAATTTATCTTTAACTCATCTGATTTGCTAAAGTAGGGCACTACATAAGTCAATTTATATCTGCTCCCTTCTCCCCCCTTCGCCCCTGACACATGCCCCTCCAGGGCGGTACTCAAATGTAATTTGTGGCTGAACTCCTGACACCTGAGGAATGTTCTTGTGGCTGTATTTTAGAGCTCTTTAATGTTACAGTGACCTCTATGCCCAGCATAAGGGACTACAGGAGACCAAGAACATCACCTCTGGCTTTGATGAAGCATTTGTCTATGTAGCCACAAAAGCAGTGCTAGGAGCACACTCATTGGCAAAATGCACAGGCAGTATATATGCCAGCACCACTAGTTTATCACTTTTTCAAAAAGCATTAATATACACCTAAAGGAAAGTATTTTAATTTGACACTAGCCAACAAGAAAGACTTTTCTATCACAGCTGGATAAAAGTAGCCATGTTGGAAAATCTGATTCAGATTAATGAATAGTGAAATATCACCATTTTCAATTTATTGCAGAACAGGAGAAAGCAATGATTCCAGTATGTGTATAAGTAAAAGAAGATGACCCACAGCTGAATATGGATCTTAGCTCCACCTGAGACTCTAAGTTAAAAAAGACATATTCTCTGACTCAAAATACAACTAAAATCTTTTGGTAACAATTTCACGAGACTTCTACCATTCAAGCCAGTAGACAGCAACAATCTCAAGACGGTCCTTACAATATTTCTATAATAGCCCCCCTGTCCGCCCCAAGGTGGGGGCTCCAATTCAGCCACCCCACCCTCCAGCACCAGCTGCATAACCCCTAGAATGAGCTCCCTCTTCTCCTCTCCCATCCTGAAAACCTTGCAGCCTCACAGGAAGCAGGGGCCATTGTTAGGGGAAACCAGCTGCAGGCAGTAGCTAGGTTCCCCTTCCCCCTAGAAACAATATGGAGCTTCAGCTTGGTCCAGGGGATCGTTGTAACTCAAATCGCTTCCTCCAAAGCATTCTCAGTTTCAGCAAGGAGCTGCACTTCTGTCTGCACCCGTGGTTTCAGCACTGTCAAATCTAAATACAAACCCTGGCTTTAGTCACAGGAAGTGCATCTACATGAGCCACTACACTGCTGTAGCAGCAAGCTATGGCAACGTATGTCATTGCTATGGTGATGTAGCATTGGCAGGCATAAACTGTGACGCTGACGCTACTGCACAGTAGCAACGAGCTACTGCATAGTAGCTAGTTGTTACTGTGCAGTAGAGTCAGAAACAATCCGTGTGCCACCAGGACCGCGCAGTAACTGGTCACTGCGCAGTCAGCTGCACATATAAATGCACTCAGGGAAACCCAACTCCAAATTAGCTCCGGTTTAAATCCAAATTTGAAAAACTGGCTTGTGAAAGTAAGGTCTTAAAGTTGGACTAACATAATAGTGACAACGAATGTTTCAAACTTCTAGAAGAGAAGCCTAATTAATTGATTGCTTAACAGAAGAAACTATGGAGGCAAAAGCAAAAAGCACAGCAGAGAATACTTAACAAAAATGCACATTTAGTGTTAAGTCACATTATAAATCTCTCTCTAAACCGTCTAAAAAAATAAAATCCACTAACATAAAATCTAAAGGAGCCAAGTCAGAAAGCTGGGAGATCAAGCCAAGAGTAGAGTCAGAGAATGAGCTGGGTCGAGAAGCCAGGGGAATGAACAGTCAGAGAGCAAACCAGAGGGAACACAAAAGTAGTTCAGGATCAAGTTGAGTCCTATTACCCAGGTACTGCCTGTTCCAGCTCAGGGGTTTATATGGGAGAAGTAAAAAGTCTGCTGGCCCTAACTAGCCTCTCTGGTGACAGGAACAGGTGGAGGACAAGTCCTGATGGAGGCTTCAAGCCAGCCTTGCCCAGTCTGGATGGTCAGCTACAGGATGGCAGGCCAGGATAGGCAGCTATGCTGATCAGGCTGAGCCTCCAAGTTCATGGCCATGGCCTGATATGGTCACATACACAAGCCAAATTAAACTAAACTGTCCCAACACTCCCAGGCTCCACAGGAAGTTAAACTACTGTGAGATATTATTTGGAGCGTAGTGTTCATAAGAAGCCTGGTGGTATCACAAAACTATCAGCAGCACGTAAAGAGTCTTTTTTACTTTTTCAAAGGAGAGCTCTTATTATTACAGCAGGACTCAGTGGTTGAACTCTAAATCATGCTGATGCCTGTAACACATGGATAAAGGATGGGGTGGATCCTAAGGACCAACAGAAATATGCTAAAATTGTAACGGGGGAAGGAAGAGGGTGGAAATCAAAAAGATACCAGACTGTTTAGGTGTGAATTGGTAAACAACTGCTTGGGCATTCAAGGGCAACTTCAGCCGTGATGTTATTCTACTGCCCCAGAACTACAAAGGAGCTATCTGAACAGCTGAAAACTTTGAAAGAAGATGCTGCTTAAAATACAAATGAATCAAAATTTGTTCTTTAGGAAGGCCTGAACTTGATTCTGGCTTTATCTTTCAACATCACCGTGAGTACCTGGTAGCCAAGTTCTATAAGCCAAATACAATGAGGATAGGGTGACCATATTTTTCTAAGGAAATCCAGGCCATTGCCACCCCGCTCCCCACCCCCTGGCGAATCCCCATCCCAGGCAGCAGAAGTGGTGCCCACTCCAGCCTGCCCCCCCAACCTCCAGCTGCTGCTCAGGAAAGCACCAAAGGGGAACAAAATACAAGTTTTCCTAGG
>NW_017729023.1:5212942-5227146 GCF_001723915.1 Gavialis gangeticus | reverse complement strand
AGCAAAGAGCCAAAGTGGAACAAAATACAAGTTTTCCTAGGGTGCCACACACACACACACATGCACATGAGCTGGCCACACTCACAGCAGCACTCTCTCCACACCCTGCTCTGGCCAATCCCCACCCCAGGTGGTACCAATTGCTATACCTCATGTATTCACTTACAGAGTCAAATCCTACTTGCATAAACCTTCTCACTGGGCACATCTAAACGAGACGCTAACAGCACAGCAGCCTAATAATACTGTGTGGTAATGCATCACAGCACAGACAGTGCTAATACTCTACTGCATAGTATTATTAGGCTACTGTGCAGTAGTGTTACTTAAAAGGCGTTTGCAAGCACTACTGTGCACTAACCCCAGTTACTGCAAATTTATTTAGTACTTGATTATACAAGAACTAAATTAAATGTGCAGTAACCACTGAGCATTAAAGAACATGTAGACATGCACACTGAAGTCAACAGGCCTATGCCCAAGTGAAGGCAGGAGGAGTTTGCCCTCAAGATTTGGTTTTGTTAAACACTATTTTTCCTTGAGGCCCTGCTACACATTCAAATTAAAGCTGGATAGATTTCTATTTCTATTTGGGCAGGCATTTAGCAAACAAAGCTAGACCAAGGTGTTGTTTAATGGATCTGTTTTATTTAATTTTATTTTAACTATTTTGTTTTATTTATACTATAGTCCCTTTTAAGTGGTTCTGTTTCTCCTACTGAAAGCTGTCCAAGCCTTTGTTGAGAAGGGAGGCATATAAATTGTATAAATAAATAAATAAGAGGTGAAAGTGGTTTCCTACATACACATCTTGAATTGCATGCTATTTGAAAGGAGTCTTAAAAACTCAGTGGACTCACTTTTAGCTTTTAACTGGCTCCTTTCTTATGATTTTGGTTTTTCATCCTGCAAAATCACTTTACTCAGTACTTTTAAAAATGGTTTGTGTCATGTCAAGTAGTATGTTGAACTTCTTATTGCTTCTTTTTCCACTTGAAAAATAATGTCACATAGTATTCTCCATGGGGGTGTTTGCTTGGGATGGCTGTGGCATTCTGTTCTCTGAGAGTACCTGTTGAAGCCAACTCAGGCTTGCTTTCTAGAACAAGGGGGAAGCCTGAGCTCCTCCTCAGTCTGAGACCCTGGCCTTTCAGTCTTTCAGTCTCTCTGGTTCTCCATGGCCTTGACTCAAGAAGCTAGCATCCAGTTCTGCTCCTAAGAGACATCACCTCCTCTAAGCATGACCCAGTGCAACCCATAACTCCAAGTAGCACAACCAACCAGTCTCCTCTGTAAAAGCATTTATTGGGGAAAAGGCCAGTCAGCCAGAGGCTAAATGTCTTTCCATTCCCAATCCAGCCAACATTGCTCTGAGCACCCCCAAAGATATTCAGCTGTTCCCTTTCAAACTCTTCAGCTCTCCAAAGCTGCTCCACTTTTCCCAGCCAGAAACATGTTGCAATATATCATGACACAGCTGATTGCACTTCACAGACATCTCCAGTTGCCGTACTCCAACTTGGGATATGTCTGCAAGCAAGGGCAAACCCTCTCTTACACACACACCCCATGCTAGGGAGTGGAGAACTCTCTTGCAGAAACAAACAGATATAGGGCAGAATACAGTGGTCCAACTTATTACCACCTTTGTTGATATGCCACTAAGCCATTCAAAACCGTGTTGACACTAAAGATTCATCTTCTTTCCTCCTGCACATAGCCAGTCCTAGCATTTAATCCTTCATTTTCTGTGCACTAGCTAAACAAGTAAACTGTCACACAATATTAAAGCAATGTGAATGCAGGGTGTGTCTACATGTGCAAATAATCAAGGAGCAGTTTACCTTTGAGTAAACTACTCAAAAGTAAACTCTCCTGGACACACATCTACACATACAGGGACACAGGAGTGGATTTGCTTTTCTTAGCAGCAGACTGCTCCCACTCTCTATGGCCCTGCAATGCGTGCCTGCCACCACTAGGGGGAGCTGGAAACTCTGGTCACAGCTGCCTGCGGCCAGCAGCCATCTTTAAAAGGCAGGCCCACTCCCTACTCCCTAGACAGCCATTTTTCTGGCCAGAAGCAGCGTGCAAAGCACAGAGCACAGAGGCAGTACGTGGCAGCTCTCTCGCCACACCCTCTGCCTCCCTTCACCATGGCTGATCTATCCCTGACATCCAACACCCTGGGCTCCTAATTGCCATGCTGCTTACCCTACTGGCCTGCCATAGCAACCATATCTGACTCAGAGCAGTCTGGAGCATGCCAGCTCTCCTGCATGCTGTGCTCACTTGGCTGGCCTCACCATGCTGTCCCAGGCTCCCACCTCCACGCAGCTGCCATTCGGAACTCATGCTGCTGCCCAGACCCTGGCAGAAATGCCAAGGACATACTCCTGGATGCCACCGCTGGGGCCTCCAACCCTGCCACCTGTGGGCCCACCTGACCAGCCAGGACTGGCGGCTACACATCATTCAGACCACCCGGGATGATGAATAGTGGCTGGAGATGTTCCAGATGATCCTGGCCAATGTCCAGGAACTCCTGGAGAAGCTCCACCTGCATCTGGAGCAGCAGGATACCACTAATGCAACAGCCACACCCCACAGACACCTGGCTCCCCACTGCCTTGCTCAAGCTGGTCATGCCCACCAGACTCCACCATGTCAGCCAATTCTTCAGTGTGGGCAAGGCCATTGCTGTGAAGGGCCATGTTGGAGATGTGTGGCGCCCTCCAGGATATGCTGGGGAACACTGTGCTCCCCACGCATGACCTGGTGGAGATGGTAGCAGGGTTCTGTGCCCAGGGCTTCCCCAGTGCATCAGGGCCCTGGAAAGGATCCGTATTCCCATCACCTGCCTGCCCCACAGCAACCGACCGTACTACAGCTGGCAGGGCTTCCATGCCATCATGCTACAGGCTGTCGTAGACCACCGTGGTGCCTTCACAAATGTGCATGCCAGTTGGGCAGGCAGCAGTGCCCACAACACCTGTGTCTTCCATAACTCTGCCCTGCCAGCCCTGGTGGAGAGCAGGTACTTCACGATGGAGGCTCCAGACCTCCAGCTGGGTGTGATACTGGTGGTCATCAGGGATTCTGCCTACCCACTTCTCCCCTGGCACATGCAGCCCAACACCAGGCACACTAACTGCTGCTGGGATAGACCTGTGCTTTGGTAAAGCACATCTTCGGCATCCTGAAAGAATGCTGATGCACCTTCACTGCCCACCTCATGGTAATGTGCTGCATAACATCTGCAAGGCCCGGGAGGAGCTATTTCATGAGGCCTGGGTGGAGGACATACAGTATGCGGTGGATGCCTGGCACCAGGAGCACCAGCTGCAGTGGCAGCAACAGCAGCAGGGCCCCCCCTGCCAAGGCCCTAGGCAAACTGCTCAATTGCCAGCAGGGGCCAGGGTACTGGGTGTGAGAGGCACTGGCTGACCCCCTCCTCCTGCACTCCCGACTGTAGCCCATCTGGACATCTGCTCACAAACCCCTGACCCACTGAGCAACCCCAGCAGCACACTTACTATGGACAGTTCTCCAAAAAGCACTTTATTCCCCTCACAAAAACACCCCCTCCCCCTGCCCTCCTCAATAACAGAACCCATCCCCTCCTCCCTCCCTCAGACAGGCTGCCTATGCTCAAATAAATGGCATGGTTGCAGTCAGGGGCCTGGGGCATGAAGATATCATCCAGTTGCCACACAAAGGGCAAAGACTTGCAGGCAGCCTCCGACTGGCGGTTGTGGTCATGAGCAGTGACTAACCCACTGTATCTGCAAGGCCTTGACCTTTATGTGGCACTGGTATGCTGACCACTCATGCCTGCACTCCTGCATACAGCCTGATAGGCCCTTGTAAATGTGGGCATTGAAGTGCCTGACCTGCACAAACTGGCTGAGAACCTCAGCCTCAACCCACAGCGCAATCAGGTCCACGGTCTACTTCTAGGACCAGCAGGGGCCCGGGGAAGCAACATGTGGTTTTGGGGAGGACACCAACATGGCTCTCTCCATGTCTTGCTGGTTCTCCATGCAACAGTTCTGCTGCTGCCAGGTCTGGGCGGCTGCCTGCAGTCTCCAGTGCACGGGCACAGTGCAGCACAAGAAGGCATGCAGCACAGTAGTACCTGGCAGCAGCTGCAGAGTCTGGGCAGACTGCTATGGTTCGCCTGCAGCCAACTCACCAGAAGCTGCCTGTATGTGGCCCCAGGCATGGCAGGTGCCTCCAGCACCCTGCAGAGCTGGACAGAGCAGCCCTGGCAGGTGTGTGGCACTGCGGTGTCAGGGAATGGCGCCGGGGTGCAGGCAGGCTGGTGCAGCTGCCCTGTGGCCTGTCCTGGGGGATGCAATGGCCACTAGTGACCACAGGTTGCCAGCAAGTGCCCCTGGGTTCCAGCATCTCCACAGGCTTTTAAGGGGCTGGGGCAGGCATAGAGATGGCCCAGCTCTGAGGCAGGGAGGCTCCAGCCCCAAGGCCCTGGGGTTAGCCTCAAGCTGGCCCCCTAGTGGTGGGGGTGACCAGGAGCAAATTTGATCCCAGTCAGTGTCTACACATGCACTATTGCACAGTTACTAATCATGAATAAATTTGCTACTTGTATTTGCAGATAGCAAATTTACTCTCGATTAGAGCAGTTTACTGTGCAGTAAGCATCTGCATGTGTAGATGTGAATGTTTACTGAGCAGAAAACTTCTCTACTGCTCAGTAAAATTTCTCATGTAGACGTGCCCACAACAAAGAAATAGCACAACAAGTGGTATCACAACATGGAGACTGACAGAAATAATGTTGAATTTGTTTTGTGCACTCATAATTTGCATTGAAGTTAGTGAATTTTGTAGAGGTGTCTGTATCACAAATTAATACAGAATTAGGTTTGTCTTGAGGGCACATGAACCCATTGATTCATTTTAAAACTAAGGACATTTGTTACTTCCACTTGATTCCATGTTTACTGTGGTGCTATTTAGCACTTGCTATTGCACTGTTTATTATGGGACATTCCTCCTATATGACATGACATCAAAGTCCAAATATTTGCATCTTTCTTCAGACAAAACTCTCACAGAATTTGACCTTTGAGTTCAAGCAAGCAACAGCCAAAGCCCCTTAAACAAACCAAAAGTTTTGTTCTTACAGATCTTTGCACTTTTCATTAGAAATTGCTTCCTGTTCAAGTGCTTGATCAATTACAACATAGTGAGTTCTCATTTGCTATTTATTGTTAATCATTCCTCCATATCAGAGTCTGAACAAGTAACTACAGCTTTTCATTATCTTTGGAAGCATCTCCAGAGAAAAAAAAGTGGAGGTTTCCACCACATTTGGAATGACTCTGACAACACTGTATGGCACTGAAATCTGTTTCTCTAAGCATTTACATACAAGTATCTCAAGTTGTTTGATAAAAAAAACATATTTCCATGCCACTCACCACAAGAAATATTAGAAGTTATCATTACATGTTAATGAAGCTTTACCAAAATATGTGTAACATTTCTGACTCTTCTTTTATCTCCTCACCTGGAAAACATCATGTCACTCATTTACTCCTGTAAACTTAAAATACTGTGCAAGTCCTTTATTTCTGAATCTCCAGTTTCATGGGTCAGCATCTCTGATGTCAGTTTTCGACAGTGAGAGGGAAAGGTTGACAACTTTCTCTGGAATTCAGATCACTTCAAGATTTACCTGAGCAACATCAGCTGAATTGAGTTACACTTGAGCTCTATCCCCTACATCCAGGTAAAGCAAGAGAGAAGAGAGGTTTCAATTGAATGACTCCTCTTTTAGGGAAGAGGTGCACTGACAAACCAGGGATTTCTCTCTTACCTTTTCTTAACTGCGTCAAAATTTTGGTACAGTACACAGTCCTTATGCCTTATCCTGAGGACTTTTAGCCTTACCTCAGGCACTGGGCTACTACTAGACCAATCTATTTACCAAATAAGGAAACCAAGGTTTAACTCTCACAGCTACAGACCAGTCATCAGCTGTTCCTCAATATGAGGAGGAAATAGGGAAGTCATTTGTGAGTCTAGAGATGGCTGTGGAGACCAATCTGAGATCTATGCTTTTCTTTTCATTTCATCCACACAGAAAAAGTTTTGGGCAGAAGAAATGCGTCCTGGTAATGCCAGGAAGAAGGCTGACCATGTAGTAAGCTGAAGAGTTTGCCTAAATCATCACACACAGAACTACCTAAAACTCCTTAATTTTGTCTCTCAAAGTAAGCTGCTTTGTTCCTTGCCCTACGTTAAAGTGCTCGGTGTAGATAAAAGATGGAGTCAGTACTCTTTGTCTGGCCCCAGTGCAGAAACTGAGGCAATAGCTGGCTTCTTTTGGGAGGAAAGCTACGATCCTGGGAAGAGAACCAGTTTCCTTGCTAATGGATAGGAAACTCCCTCAGGGAAAATACTTCAGCCATTTTCCTTTGGGCACCTCTTGCCTATTCCATATCTATTCTTTTTTCCCCTTTACAAAAGGAACTGCAGTTCTCTATTTTTCCTTGGAAGGGGTAGTGCTAAGCAAGAAGGGCCTAAACGAAAATCCATTAATCACTAGGGAATTTATTTTGAAAAGTCCTAAGATTTATCTAAGCTTACATTTTGAGTTGCAGCCTTCCCCCCCAAAAAACATGCATGTAGTGGGTCTTGCTCTGCTTTTTAATGAATCAACAGTAATTCAGTTTAAATTGGTGCAGTTACATCAAGGACCCTGCTACACATACCATATATTACACAATTGACTGGTTAAGCACACAATAAATTTAGACCAGCCACAGGGGCAAGGTATTTATCATACATTTAACTGGTTAATCATGCAATAAATTTAGAACAGCCACATGTGCAAAGTAATTATCACATGATAAAAATGACTATCCAGCTATAAAAAGAGCCAACCGGCTATAAAGTTAGTCCTTGAAAATGTGTAGCAACTCTAACGCTGGTTTCTATCCAGCTTTACTTTGAATGTGTAGCAGGGCCCTAACTGGTTAATCACATCTTAAATGTAAGTTTTCCAGGGACCTTAGCACAGCACTGGGTTCCAACAGAGGCTACATAGCATTCTTTCAGCTTACAGAGCATATAGGAGTAGATGGGTTGGATGTGTTAAGAGTTCAGTCATTCCTAAATAATGTCCAATCAGATTAACATGCTCTTTGCTTGTTGAGCTGAGCTCCTTGCTGCTGTGATTGCACTGTGGGCAATACCCCAAGTCAGCTAATTTAAAGCTAGCTTAATCATGTCTAGACAAGCTTTAGGCACTGCAGTACCTACAGTGTAGACATACCCTTTAGGATACCTCTTAATTGCACACTGCAGTATCCACTGTGAAGATTAAATGCTATATATTAGACAATATGAAAAAGGGAAGAGGCCCACAGTGAACTCAGGGGGTTGGGTGGTTTGATCAGTAAGTAGAATATAGATTAGGAACCCAGTTCTAATCTCCCTTTTACTCTGATGTAAAATTCATTGATTTCCATGGGGTTACATCCCACTTTACTCAGTTGTGTGAGGAAACAAATCAGGCATATACTGTTCAAAGTCCATTTCTTTGGTGGATGAAAACTGCATTTCTGGAGTTCTATTTTAGTGACATCAAGCCCAAGTCTTCACCTTTTTCACTTGTAAAACTGAGATTATTTACCAGGCCTGAAAACCCAACTAGGTGTCTTACTGGTTCAAACAACTAAGAATACACATTCTGGTACGAAACCTGACTAACCATTCATTCGATGATATGGAAACAAAAGGAAAAACCAGCTTAATCTCCTGTAGCTGTGCTGTTGTGGTTCAGTGGTGGGGTCCTTATCTGTCACTCAGGAAACCTTTGTTTGATTCCCAAATGTGCATGTAACTATAGCCACTGGGGGTCCAGACTTAGTCTGGCCTTTGGATACTGGACATATTTACATGAGACATGTAAATGTGCTTAGCATAGTTTACTGTATAGTAAGTGTGTATGTGTTTACTGTGCAGTTAAAAACCCTTAATCCGGCGTAAATTTGCTACCTACAAATGCGAGTAGTAAATTTATGCAGGATTAGTTATTGTGCAGTTACACATGTGTAAATGTGACCCATGAGCAAGCTTGCTCCTGGGTCTATCCTGAAACCAGGGGGCTGGGCTGGGAGCCTGCAGGCATTTTGAGCCCTGGGCCACACTCAACAGAGAACCTGAGGACACCACAGGCCCTGTATTCCCCTGGGCAGGCAACAGCCTAGCTGTGCCTGCCTGCCTGCACCTCAGTGCTGCTACTTTGCATCACACTGCCACGCGGCTTCCAGGACAGCACCATCGAGGCCAACAGGGTGCTGCAGCCTCCGGCCAAGTCTGTCAGCCCCTAGGCCCAGCTGCAGGCAGCTTCTAGCCAGCATGAAGCTGGGCCTGCAGCATACCCCCAGTGCCACCAGCCTGCAGAACACCCCCAGCACCTGATGTGGAACATTGCCTCTGCCATGCGGCTGTCAGTCCCTTGTCATGCCCCTGAGCTGTGTGCCTAGCAGGCAGCTATCCAAGGTCAGCAACACAGGGACAGCTGCATGGGAGCCAAGGGAGGCAGAGACATGTAGCACAGCCACAAGTAGCCCACTAGGCAGCGGTGGAGGTTGTGGGGCAACCCAGGCTTGCCCTCTGCACTGTCATAGCTCAGGGTCCCATACCAGGTGCTCAGATGCTCCCAGGGCACCATAGTGATCAGTAGTAACAAGGCAATAGTGCATCAGGCACCCACTGGCCTGTGCAAATAACTTCTCATGCACTGCCCATGACATGCAACAGGGGCATGCTGGGGTTGCAGCACAGGTGCACTGGGTGGCTGGTCCTGGGGCACCTCCCTAGAGACAGCAGGGGTGCAGGCAGCTTCTCGTCTTAGGCATCCAGGAGCCTCACACACACCAAGCCCAGGTGCAATCAGCTGAGTAACAGCGCAGGAGACTGGTTGGCCTGCAGGGGGCGGAAAGGGACACGGGGGAGCATGGTCTGAAGCCATAGCAACAAGTGCTGCCAGAAGCCTGGCCTGTCCTGCCCTGAGAATGGGCCAGGGGAGGCAGGCTGCCTGCAGCCAGCAATCAGCGGCCTGCCCACCCCTTGGGAACAAGCGGGGATGGGGGTTTCCGTCAGTAGCCATTTGGGCCCGGGCCTGCCCACTTAACTTACCATGGTCTCTGGGCACCTGTGCCCACCCAACCCCAATCTGAGGCTGGGCAGCCCACATGCCCCGGTACAGTGCATCCTATCTCAGAAATGTTGCAAACTCTCACAAACAACTTCATTCTTAAGCTCTCCAAGGCCTGCAGCTGCACACAGGGGAGAGGCTGACCCTGGCATCCAGGACACCATCTCAGGGTCACCACCACCCACAGCTGGGGCCCTGCAGATGCATCGGCTCTGCCAGAAGAGGACCAAAGACATGACACTCCTCCTGGAGCAGCTGGTGGCAACATTGCAGGACTCACAGGCCTGGTGGGCAGGGGATATCACCTGCAAGGAAGTGCAGGACTGGGTGGACCAGGAGTTCCAAGCCAAGTTCCTGGCCCTGGAGCACAAGTGGCTCCAGCTGCTACAGGATCAGAATACCATCCTGGGTTGGGAAGGGCAGGCAATGGACAATGGCTGCTGGGTGCTGGACACCATTCTGACCTTGGCCGTCACATTTGTGTTGCCCACTGCCCAGCCCCCAACCCTAGCCCAGACACCCCCTGGCAGCCTCCCACCACAATGCAACACTCCCCCATCTGGGCCTGGAAGCAGGTCCTGCATCACCTCCACCAACCAGGAGTCCCTGCCCTGGACCCTACTCTGGGTGCCTTGCCACCCAACCCCTCCACCTGGGCTCAGCCCCACTGCTCACCCCAGCTCCACATGGACATGGAGCCAGAGCTGCCTACAGCAATACCAGAATCACAGCCCGCCCCGCTCCCCCGCCCACACGGGGAGCACCACCTGCTGTCACCCCTGGGTGAGCCCCCCAGCCAGCGCACTCACTGTGGCAGGTGTACCCACAGGGGAACAGCCAAAGGCCATGGTGTTGGCCACCTGCCCCCAGGCTCTACCTCCTAGGTGCCCCCACCCCACAGCCACCTACCCCGGGACAGCCCATAAAGGACATTGTACATAGTTTTCATGGGGAGAAAGGTTTTTGTTTTTATTGTTGGTGGGTGTGTTGGGTAGTGGAGGGGTTCTGTTTGTTGAAGGGGGAGGGAGGGGGGCTCTGACTGATATGAGGAAAATGAAAACTTGTTCTTGTGAGACGTGTACAGTGAACATGGTGCTGGGAGTGGGCACATAGGGTTGGGGGTCCATAGCTGGTGGTGATAGTGAACTAGAGTGGGGAGTGCTGGAAGAAGTGGTCAGCCAGGGCCTCCTACACCCAATGCTCTAGTCCTTGCTAACAGCTGTGCGGCTGTCCTGAGGCCTCAGCGGTGCTTCCACCACAGTTAGTGCTCCTGCTGCTAGGCGTCCTCCATGTGCTGCACCTCCTCTGCCCAGGCCTCACAGAAGAGCTCCCCCATCAGGCTTTGCAGATGTTATGCAGCACACAAGCTGCAATGATGAACTGAGGGAAGTTGTCTTAGGCAAATTCAAGGTGGGCAGTGAAGGTACACCAGCATCCCTTGAGGTGGCTGAAGGCGGACTCCACCAGGGCATGGGTCCGACCTAGGCAGCTGTTGAAGTGGTTCTGGCAGGAGCCCAGGTTCCTGGTGTAGAACCACATCAGCCAGAGGAGAAGCAGGTAGGTGGGGTCCCCAATGAGGAGGGGTGGAATGGCCACAGCACCCAGCTGCAAGTCCGGCACCCCCCGGCACAAAGTAGCTGTTCTTCACCAGGCCCAGCAGGCCAGAGTTCTGGAAGACACGGGCACCATGGGCGCTGCCTGCCAAGCCAGGGCCCACATGCTTGAAGGCGCCGCAGTGGTCCATGATGACCTGGAGCACCACAAAGTGAAAGCCCCTCTGGCTGTATTAGGGACGGTCTCCATAGGGTGGGCAGGTGATGGGGACGTGGGTCCTGTCCAGGGCCCCGATGTACTGGGGGAATCCCAGGGCATGGAACACTGCCACCACCACCTGGGGGTCATGCACATAAAGCACAGTGTCCACCAGCATGTCCTGAAGGGTTCCACACATCTTCAGGACGGCCTCCCCAGAGGTGGCCTTGCTCACGCCAAACAGGTGGCCAACATACCGCAGACTGCCAGATGTGGCCCACCTAAGCAGAGTGAGGGCCAGGTGGGTGTCCGTGGGGAGGGATGGCCACATGCTGGTAACCTGCTGCTCCAGGTGGGGCCGGAGCTGCTCTATGAGATTGCAGAATGTGGCCCAGGTCACATGGAAGGCCTCCAACCCCTGCTTGTCCTCCTCAGTGTGCTGGACGATATGCAGCCACCAGTCCTCGCTGGCCCAGCAGGTCCAGAGGCAGTGGGGCTGGAGGCGCAGGAGAGCAACAGCAGCCCTTACAGTGGCATCCAGAAGCCCCTCATTGGTGTCCCTGTTGGTGGGACCCGTGCCCTGGCAGCAATGGTAGCCCTGGGACAGTGGTCAGTGGCTTGGCAGGCTGTCACTGCACAGGAGGGATCTGGGCAGGACAAGACAGCCCTGGACCAGCACAGTGGGCCAGCAGGGCCAGTACAGAGGCCTGCAGGAGCACAGCATGTTGGTCATTGCTACCGGGGCAGGGGCAGAAGCAGTCATAGCACTGGGAGGCAGACTAAGCAAAGAGAGAGCTGCCGCGTGCTGCCTCTGTGCTGGGCACTCTGGTCCTGGGCAGGGAAGTGGCTGGCCAGAGAGCAGAGAGTGGGACTGGTTTTAAAGAGTAGCTTACACCAGAGTAAACTTACAGCAGATCAACTCAACATATAGATGCTCCCACTGTCTCAATGGTCTAAAGAAGGGTGTAAGGTCTGGGCAGCCTCCACACCTCCATACTTCCGCCTAGGCATAAGTGTTGAAGGTCCTGGTGACCTCTCTTGCATATACCACAATCCAGAAGGATTGATTGTTGCCTGCTACTTTGGACCTGCTCCTCCAAACGTTTCCCTGTGGGAACAGTCCTGTTCAAATGTATGGAGCTGCTCTGCTGTTTTAGGAACTGAGGATCACAGTCCTAAATTTTGCTCCGACCAGTTAATGGAAGGTTACCCATTCAATTAAGTGGGTAGAATCAAGCCCTTTCTTTGCAAAGGATAGTGTTAATAAATTGCATTAAGGAGGTCCTTAAAAAAGCAATGGCATTGCTATTTAGGTTCAATAAACATTTAACAAGAAAAAGGAAAACCAGGTAGTACTTCTACTACTCCAGATTAATTTAGCTGGGGAGCATCAGTCTCCTCCTTAAGCAATGAAGGAACTATAGCCTGAGTAAGAGAACAATTATTAGGTTTAAGAAAGGCCTTCATATCTGTGGAACAGCTAGCTGTACACCAACCTGCACAGGAAAGGTCAAGAATGTGAGTGGTCAGCTTTGTGAATACAGCACACTTACACAATGAGGTACTAAACATCTGGAAAATAATTCAGACTAGTATAGACAAGGACAGTCAATAACCTGAGAAGGGAATGCTCTGTTATAATTTCTTTTCCCCCTTAACCCTTCTTCCCTTCAAAAATACCATGAGTTGTTTTTGTTTTTTTTCTCTCTCAGAGGAATAAACTATAAGAGCATCTTAAATATGGGACATCAAAAGGCTAAAGAGTCTGGGCAAGTAACCTGGACTTTCACTCAACAAGGACACACGTCCAGAAATACAGATTGAACTTTTGAAAGAGCCACCCAGATACCACGTGAAGAATTGCTGCAGTATACAGAAGGAAAAGCCCCATGAATTGGGCACCATTAGTTATGACATGTCATCCCTCCCTGGAACCTAAATGGAAAATCCTCAAACTACAATCCATACTAGAAGAAGACCCAATTCCTAAAGAGATCTTCCCAGAGCCACCTATCCTAGCCTTTAGATAAGAACAGAACCTCGCCAACCTCATCACCAGAAGCAAACTTCCTACGGTCCAAAACACACCAAACGGATCCAGACCATGACATGACAAGAAATGTAAACCTGCCAACATATCTCCATCATCCCCACAATAACTACATCCCACAACACAACCATCAACATTCCTGGATCTTACACCTGCACCTCTAGAAATGTAATATATCTCATCCGATGCACTAAATGCCCTGATGGAAAATATGTAGGAGAAACCAAACAACTATGTACCAGAATGAACACACTGAAAATCTATCAAAGACAAGAATACCCAATTACCTGTGGGGGCACATTTCTCATAAAACCTCTCTCCCTCTCCAATCTCGTAGTTCTAATCCTCAAAGGGAATTTACAAAACACCTTTTGCAGATGAGCCTACAAACTTCACTTCATCAACCTACTGGATACACAAAATCACAGACTAAATACAGACATTGGATTTATGACATATTATCTGGTATCTGCATATTATCTGCATATAACCTGATAACCCAGGTAACCTCTATACTATTTACCAGCTATAGTCTAACCACCAGGTCTACATTCCGCTCTTCCCCCCGACCTGTCTCTCACCCATTGACTGCCTCAATTTGTATTTTCACTGACTGGTTCTTTAGTAACTATTTTACACCAGTGTACTCTTCACAAATCTACAACATGTCATTTGCCATGAGTCAAACATGCCCTAAGATTAGTCTTAGAAGTGACTGAATCTGCTAGAAACACAAATTATTCTTTAGTGGATAAATTAAAGGAGATTTAAAACAAGTAGAACACAGATAAACAGTGAACACAAAAAATACTATGCAGCACAAAAGGTGTACAAGCAATATCTCCAAGTCTGCTGCACCCAACACTCACATGTGCATATAAGGAAACCTCATTAAATACACTGGCTATCAATAAACTGGTGCCAAAAGCAGCATGTGCTCATCAATGGAAACCAGCTTTGAAGCTGATTAAATACAGCCGACACTAAGCGTGACTACAAAACACATGATCCATATTGAACAAACGTGCTCATGAGAACCTACCACAAAGATAAATCAGTGTAGCCCAGGGATGGGCAATTATTTCAAGCAGAGGGCTGCTTACCGAGTTTTGGCAAGCTGTCAAGGGCCATGTGGGTAACCCCACCCCTTGACAAATGCCCTCCCCCCTGGTCACCATCTTGGGACTAGAAGTCCCACCCCTAACC
>NW_017729023.1:5212625-5212903 GCF_001723915.1 Gavialis gangeticus | reverse complement strand
CCCCTAACCTCTGACCTTTGCCACCAGAAGTCCCTCCCCTCACCCCGGAAGTACTCCTGGAAGTACTCCTTTGGGGAAGAGGGTTTGCCATCTTAGGGGAAAAATCAAACACCCATAATAATATATTTTACTTTAATTTAAAAATATATTTTTGTCCTGATTTGTGTGTTTATGCTGTATATGCAGAAGTGACTGCATACGGGGGTTCGTGGGGATGTGTGGATATCTGTGTGTGTGGGTTTGAGAGCCAGTTAGTGCAGAGTGGCCGGTGGGCAGGC
>NW_017729023.1:5194631-5212432 GCF_001723915.1 Gavialis gangeticus | reverse complement strand
GGGGTAGAAGAAAGTGGGAGCATGGGGCCAACACCAATGTCCTAGAGCCAGTGCAGGCTGGGTCCAGAAAGGGGCAGTAGGAGCGCAGGGTGTGGACTGGCAGGGGTCTGTAGAGCCAGGCTAGGCTGTGCCAGCAGAGAGAGGGGGGAGCTGTCCTGGCTCCATAAAGCCCCTGCCAGCTGGGACCCCACACTTTTGCTGCCCTGCTCTGAGCCCTACCAGTGGTGGCCCGGGATTCTGGTGCAGGCCCCGTGCTCCCGCGCGCCTCCTCACTTCCAATGCACCAGCCCCGCAGTACAGGTGGGGAGCAGCACCCAGCCTGGACCCTGCATGGCCCACGGTCGCCCATCTGGACTGAGCAGTGTCCGCAGGGAATGAACTGGTACTCAGCACAGGGAAAAAGCAGCTCCTCCCCCTCCCCATGGCCAGTCCCCTGTGATGCAGCTGCTCGGAGCCTGCGTGGGGCTGCCTGTGCCTGTTCTCCACTGACGTGGCAGAGAGGTAGGACAGTCCCACCTCCTTAATTATCAGGCCTCATGATTTTAACATCCCCTCACACTGAATTCTGGGTGGCAAGCGGTGACTGCCTGCAGGCACCGCCAACAGTATTGGTGGCGCCTTTTCGTAGGGGGTGCACAGCCATGCTCAGGGGGTGCACAGGCACCCGCATGCACCCCCTATGCCTCGCCAGTGCTTTTTATAGCTGGATAGTTATTTTTATTATGCGATAATTACATTGCACATGCGGCTGATCTAAATTTACTGCAAAATTAACCAGTTAATTGTGTGATAATTACTTTGTGTGTGGCCAGTTTAAATTTATAGTGCAATTGACAAGTTAATTGTGTATTATATGTAATGAGTAGTAAAGACCCCAGCAACATAACCAAGAAAAGGAGACAAAAGGCATGTCTACATGTTCCCCCTCCCATGGTGCAGTTGTTACTGCACTATCATTGAATACTTCCTAAAGCAAGTACTAAATGACAGCATGTGCCACTGTGCACAAGCTGTCCTAGCGGCACACAGTTATTTTTAGGAGCTACATTGCTGTAGCAACACACTATAGCAAGGTAGCTCATCACTACAATGACATAGCACTGGCATTATGGTTCATGCCCACTGATGCTATGTTGCCATAGTGTCTTGTATAGACATGCCCCAAAAGTTGCAACCCAGTTTTCAGATGCCATGGATCCTTTAAAATAGGTGCTCCTACTGTCAACATTTTTGCACAGTAGAGTCTGATATTGCACTAAGAATTAACATTGCAGCATGGTACGCTCAACCCACTGCTGCATTTTTGCATGAATTTAATAGCATATCAGTCAATTTCACAAGATATGCAAACAGGTATCACGTGAGGTTACCAGGGGTCTGTCCTGGGTCCATTATTGTTTAACAGCTTCACTAAGGACTTGGATGATTGGGATCGAGTGCAGGCTTAGCAAATTTGCAGATGACACCCAAGCTGGGAGGAGTTGCAGACACTCAGGTGGGCAAGGCTAGGATCCAGAATGGATCCCAGAATGGATAAACGGAGACATGGTCTAAAGCCAATTATATGAAATTCAACAAGTGTAAGTACAAAGTTCTGCACTTGGTACAGAAAAACTGCATGTATAAATACAGCCCAGGAATGACTGGCTAGGTAGGCTGCAATACTGCAAAGAACAACCTGAAGGTTACAGTGGACCATAACCTGAACATAAACCAACAGTGTTCCCTTGTTGGAAAAAAAAAAAGCCAAAAACATACTGTATTGTATTAACAGAAGCATCTCTTGCAAATCAAGGGAAGTAATTCTGGAGTGCTGTGTCCATTTTTTAGCCACACACTTCAAGGAGGATGCGGACAGTTTGGAAAGAATCCAGCATGGAGTGACAAAAAAAGTTTTCTTGGCCTCGAAAATACATTTTATAAGAAAAGGCTGAAAGAACTGGGATTATTTAGTCTGGAAAAAGAGGAGATTGGCGGGGTGGGAGAGGGAGGAGCTGTTGGATTTGGTAATAATCTTTAAATATCTAATTATTAACAGGATACAGACTCTTCTCTGTGGCATCAGGGGACAGGACTACAAACAAAGGCTTCAGGCAGCTACAGAGGAAATTCAGCTTGTAGATCAAAAGGAACTTTCCGACTATGAGGGTGGTCAGTCGGGCTGTGCAAAGCTTCGGTAGCTGATTTGATTTGATTTGATTTGATTTGGAGGAGACTCAGCTTAATTCAGGGGCCAAATCTCCAAATCCGAATTGAATCAGGAGACCCATTAAAAAGTCCAAGTCTTACTACTCATTCCATTCCGGAAGAGCACACACCCCAACTGCAGATGCTTCCTCAGCCTAACAAAGGGTTTTTAAACCCGAAAGCTTGCTAAGATATACTTCTCCAACTATGCAGTTGGTCTAATAAAAAATATCAGATTGACCCAAAGAACCTTGTCTGCCTATGTCTCAGACCAACACGGCTACAACCCTTAACACACACAGGTGATATGAGTTTTGCTTTCAACAGTTTGAGGTGCACTTTCACAGAAAACCCTTCACCTACCTCCCTGAAACCTGGTAGGCTTCATGCCCTCAGAAGGGGCTACCATCCCTGCTGTTTAAATCCAAATCTGCAAAAAAATGACAAAGTTATGAACATGGGCCACCAATGAGGGGATGCAGTCAGGAAAGCTAACTGCACTTTGTCATGCATCCACAGATACATCACGAGCAGGTCCAAGGAGGTGATCCTCCCCCTCTATGCAACACTGGTCAGGCCACAGTTGGAGTACTGTGTCCAGTTCTGGGCTCCACACTTCAGGAGGGATGCAGACAGCATCGAGAGGGTCCAGAGGAGTGCCACTCACATGATCAGGGGGCAGCAGGGCAGGCCCTACGAGGAGAGGCTACGGGACCTGAACCTGTTCAGCCTCCACAAGAGAAAGCTAAGAGGGGATCTGGTGGCCATCTACAAGCTGGCCAAGGGGAACCAGCAGGCTATGGGAGAGTCCTTGTTCCCCCAAGCACTACCGGGAGTAACGAGGAATAACCGCTATAAGTTGACCGAGAGTATATTCAGGCTAGACATCAGGAGGCACTACTTCACAGTCAGGACAGCTAGGATCTGGAACCAACTTCCAAGGGAAGCGGTGTTCACCCCCACCCTGGGAGTCTTCAAAAGGAGGCTAGATAATGACCTTGCCGGGGTCATTTGACCCTAGCATTCTTTCCTGCCTATGGCAGGGGGTCAGACTTGATGATCTGCTCAGGTCCCTTCTGACCCTACCTACTATGAAACTATGAAGTTATAGATATTTTAATGATTCCCCATTACAGTCTATGGCCACATCTACGAATCCACACCAAATCTCCAAATCTGATTTGGCCAATTCGAATCAGGACAGTGACTCGAATCACCAAACTGAATCACTGTCCCTCCGAATCAGCCGAATCCAAATTGAATACTTGACTAGGTGATCTTGTGAGATCCCTTCCAGCCCTACTTTCCTATGATCTTATGATTTGATCCATACTGAACCCCAAAGGCTTTTCACAAATTATTAGTTCATTATTACTCAAGCAATTGCTATAAGCAGAAGTGCTAAATTATGCAACTCAATCTACTGATATAAGCTTAGCAAACAGAATAAAGCCTTTCAATATGTATTTATGTATATATCATGTCAAGTAAATATCCTGCTTTGTAGTAGACTTTAAATCCATTCAAGTGCAACATTCAAGGAGAACTGGCCACACAATTAACTGGTAGCAGTGGGCAGTGGAGTCAGAAAGAGAAAAAAAAATCAACAGAATGCCCCACGAATGAATTATGTACTTGCAGGAAAGAAAAGAACTTAGATTTGTCAATGACTGTTATATCACTATTTGAATATCACTACCTCTGCATTAAAATCTGTTTATAGATTTACTGGGGGGCGGGGGTGGGACGTTTCCTCCTAAAGTAACAGCTTTTCCTCCTAAGGTAACAGCTTTTCCTTATGCTGAAATATTTCACCTGGGGCCAAGACAGCAAAGTAGGTAGTCAGATTGTAGCTACCATGCACGGACATATGCACATTCATTACGAAGGTAAAGGTGGTTACTAGCACTGTAGCTAATAGTGCAAAGCAGTTTCATGTGCTCAGTAAATATCTTCCTTGGATTCTCTTTAGATAAAGCTTTCTATTTTTTATACCTAACTAATGACAAAAAAAACTTTAAAATTTGTGTAGAAGTATAGAAAAATTACTCCTTTGCTAAATAAAGAAAAAAAACCATTGAATTCTTCCTTCTTATGTTGTGAATAAAAATAAAACAGCATAAAGGGATGGTGTCCAAGACCATCAGTCACATTTAGAAGCAGGAGGTAGGAGGATTCATGAATTAAAAGTGAATTCAATCTGAATATTGTTAGAAAAAAGGGACCCTAAAGTTGTAATGTGGGGGCCCAAAGCTACTAATGCTTCACATACCAAGCAATATCAGGGGAAAGTAGCAGGAGGAGTTCCACTGAATTGAGTCTAACAAGGTTGAGAACCACTGGTCTAGGGAATATGAAACCCTGGCGTCAGTCCTGAAAAGTGATAAGCGCTGTGGTAGCAGGAGGAGTTCTACTGAATTTGTGGAGATTACTCAGTGAGGTGCTACTCAGCATGAATGAGCTCAGGAGAATCTGGCCTTTGAACAGTCAGTAGGATTAAAGGTACCATCCATTTTACTTCCAGCTATGAAGAAATAAAATAAAAAGGGAACCCCCAGCAGGCTGTTAATATCAGCTTTGGTGGTACAAAGGGAGTGGAGCAGCACCAAAAGGTCTGGCCTAAAGACTATCCCTTATTTTCCCTTAAGAAAAAAAAAAAAAACATATGCAAAGGAAAGGTCTTTTTACATCACAGGGCTCCAAAACAGGCCTGCAGCTTCACTACGAAGCATTCAGATAAACAAGGTATAAGACCTATTAAAGGACTACAGATATAAAACCACAAACCAGACATAAACCAAACAGTGCCTTTGCTCACAGCTATCCAAAGGCTTCCCCAGACTCTTCCCAGGATTTTTTTAAATGCACTGTCAATCATAGTACAGAAAGGAAAACAAGCACCTCATGTTTGTTTAATTTCTCACAGGAAAAGTTAAAGTGGAAATCTTCTGCCAGTCCATCTGAAGGAAATGTGGTAAAAGCCACAAACCTCTCCATAACTCAAACAGGCAGCAGCCAGTTTCTTCCTCCCCACATTGAGCTTGACAATGCCTGACACCTATCATCGTTTGGCCTCCTTCCTGCATTCTGAAGTAACTGAAGGAGCTGTCATGTCATTGCAGCCAGAGAACCCTACTTCCTGAGATCCTGATTCTCTCTTCTCCTCCAACCAAGATTACAGAATCAGATTGAAATGTCTTCCAATAACCTTCAGAATCCTAAAAAAACATCCTGAGACACCTACCCTACATTAATGGCATACTCAGAAGGATTATCTAACAGAGCATTTTGGCTATGATACCTGTTTTCAAACCAATCAACAGCAAGGTCATGCTGTTACACTGTGGTGTCTTACTGTTAAACTTCTGAAAGATTTATGTACTTCTGAACCCTGTAGAGTACACCTCAGCCTACTGGGAGCACAGATTACGAGAAGAAAGGATATTCTCATATTAATCATTTCCATGAGGATTCCTATCTGCTTGGATTGCTCAATACTGTTATATCCCACACAAGACAAGATAAATTGGCTAGTACATGTTATCTATACGATGCTTATAAAAACAAACTGACGTCATCAGAATTCTAAGAGACATCTTCGTGAAATATACCAATTATGGTAGGTCACATTGGACAGGAACATTGTATGGCCTTGTAGGAGCTGACATGTATGGCAATAAAAGCAGGGTTATTGATTAACAGCCAGTTCCCTCTAAATCTGCTCAAAGCACATCTAAAATTTTCTTTCCCTCCTCTTCTTTTCCAGTAAGTAATTCTTATGTGCCAAGTATTAAAACATTGAAAGAACCAAAGTTTGAAACAACAAGTCTATCAGGGCAGGGGAAAGGGTGATGGACAGATATAAGTGTGGTAGATTTCTGAAATTTACCTAGTGACAGATCTTAAACAGATTTTCAGAGGTGGAAGCATGAGTCAGTTCCTCAGCTCCTACTGACTTTCAATGGAAATTAGTGACAAGCTGTTCATCAGAGCACTAAAACCCGTCCTCTAACATGTATTGCACTGTGAAATTGTATAGGCAGGCAGCTTGGCATTGTGAACGTTATTATTGGTTTAAAAATTTAATCGTTGGGAGGGAAAATCTCACTCTATACTTTTTTGTTGAGAAATTATAATCCTGCGCTACTATAGGAAAAATTGTACTGTGCATAATTTTTTCCATAAAAACCCTTTTCTTATTAAAACAATTCTTCAACTGTAAAAGAATTTGACTAGAAAAATATTTTCCTTGTGTGGTTTATAGTTATGCAGCAAGTTATAATATTTACTACATTTCGATATTAAGTTTAGATGATACCACATAAAGATATTAACAACTAATCAGCATCCATAATCTGTCTGAAACTCATTTTCTTATGTTTTTTACCTCTGGTTCAGATGAATTAATCTAAATAAAGCAATTTTTCTCCTCCTGATTCGCTAGTTTTCCCAGGGAAAGTCTGCTCTGATACATGCTTTGGTTTTCAGCAGGGTCCTGCTTTTCGTCTAGTTTTACAGCTTGCGGTGACTGAAGCACAAGGAGGTCAGATGACTGGCTTGAGGTCACAAAATGAATCATTCCTTCAGGCTTGACTGGAGGCAGGGGATGTCCTGACCCCATCCCTTTGCTCTTGCTACCCTCACCCAGCAAACTTCAAAGCACTTTTTACCAGCCTCTCACATATTCTACTTAGAAAGTTTAGAAGAAAGGGGACATTTCTGATCTATAAGCAGAGAGAGCACCATAATACTAGCCAAAGTTTCTTCACCTTATGAAGAAACTGAATTAATATCAAAGTGCATTTCAAATTTCTCTTGCAAATTTAAATACTGTATGTGTCCTCCCATGTATGCACACTTGCTGACTTAGACAGATCTGTTTAAGATCTGTAGCAGAACAATGCCAACCAGAAACAAGTGTTTAAAAAATCTTGAGTCTCAGACTACAAAATGATGAGAGTGGCTTAAAGAGCCATGAGACTGTGACAATATACATCATTTGGGATCTTTATTATACCTCCTGGTAATTGGGGTGTCAGGATGCACTCTGTTCCAATGGAGTCTTCTTTTTAACATATCATGTCATCACTTGCCTCCATACATTGGTGGAAGTAAACCAAAAAATAGGGAAACACCAGTACTGAGAGACTTGCAATACAATCTTGGAAACTGGCAGCTGTTGTGGTAGAACATGACTAAACTACGAAGGTGCACAGGGCAAGATCGACACATGTGAACAGGTCAGATGTGCACTGCTTTCTGCGTTGGCAGAAAATGCATAAGATCCTACCTACTATTGTGCTATGCAGAGAGGTGGATGAATGCTGTCGGTAGCATTATCCTATAGAGACAGAAAGTATTGCTGCAGCAACACAGTATCTTACCAGAGTTTGTGTTAGAGCAGTATTGTTCAGCCTCCCGCCCACCCAGGACTCTTCTAGACCCACAGCAATTAACACTGTCACTGCTTCCCCAATGCCATATTGCCAGCCCTGTGGGGAACTCCACAGGCCAGATGACAGGACCCCATATACCAAATTGCACCCAAAGACTGACCCTGCATGCTGACCCCTCATTGGAACTGGCCTGCACGACCAGAATATTAAACACTATTCTGGTAGAGGAGTGTCACACTTACACCAAACTTATTCTCCTTTAAATGTAGTTTATGCTTGTGAAATAATCTGAGAACATCTATTTCCTTCTCCACAGATTCTTTAAATATTTTCTCCTTCCTATATACTTTAGAATTTGTGGGTGGGGAGAGGATGTATTATGAAGTAGCAGTCACTTTGGAATATTGTTAGCTGTACCTACTGATTTCTCTGCCTTTTCAGTTCCCACCTCATACAGACTTTTTTAAGTTTTTCTACTCTGGCTGTAGGTGCTTGGGGCAGGAATCATGCCTTTATCCTTGGTCATATTTAAGAACAATTTTCCTTTGTTATTGCCCAGAATTGAGGATGACTTAAACAGATGGATATCCCCATTTGTAGCCTCAGGATACAAGATTAGTCTCCTTAGGTGTGTCTATGTGTTCATTAATGCACTCTTGCTACTGTGCATTAAATTTAGTACTTCTAATGTGAGGTACTAACTAAATGCACAAACCTGATTAAAGGGAGTCTTATGAGCAGTTTTTTAGGGCCTAGAGTTATGGTCCACATATCTGGACCCGATGACAATTCTCTAAATGTTTAGGTTGTCTTTTTTGAGACTCTTTTTGGCTAAAAATGGCATGCTGAATTCCAATTCAAGGCAGAACAGCTGCCAAGTAAGGAATTCTTAGTAACAGATTAAACAAGTCTGTACCCACTGCAGAGCAAGTATGAAAACTGCATTTATGACTGAGATACCAGTTAGCCATATGGGGTCTGACTATTCTGCCACTCACATAGATTTAGAACCAGCTAGCTTGAGGGTATTGTGCAGCTCAGTGAGGACTAACTACCTGAGTCCAGACCCAGCTTCTGACCTCTACAACTATACAATTACCGGTATAAAACTAGCTCAGGTATGCCTATGAGCCACAAACAAAGGCAGGACTGCAGAACAGACATACCCATATTTAAGCATGTGTTTAACACTCAGGAAGGCAAGTCATTTCATTGTACCAAATGATACTGCATACCCACTAACATTTATACTTAAGCACTGCTGGAAAGGGGACTTAGTATATTCTCCATTCTTTCCCCTTCCCCCCTTGTCTTCTTTTTTCCATGCATTGCGAATATATTTTTTAAAATATATATCTATTTAAATGTTTCTTTCTTGCAGAACTGTCTTGGACTTAATTGGAAAAAAAATCACTGACCAACACCACAGAGGGCTGTGCGTTCACCTATAATCCAGTGTCTTATAAGTGAATGCTAAACAAGGCAGTCCCCTTATAAGCAAAGTTCTAGCAGTTCTGGGTTAAGACACTTGCCTCTTTAGACAAATAGGTGCAACCAGATCAAAACCTATTTTTAACCAAATGTTGTAATATAGACTGCAGTTATAGTGTCAGGCATATGAAAAATGATTTTATTGCACAGTACACTGTACCACACCTCTACAGGATGCAAACACACCTGTTCAGTTGCTGCATTAGATGCTCTTGTATTGAACAAAGCACAGCATACAGAAAAGGCAGGCCTACCTTCATGAAAACACAGGTCCTGAGAAATTCTGCAGAGAAAGAGTTAAGGCACCTACTGGGGCGAGACTTATTTTAAGGCACTTCAAAGTGTCTGAGAAGTCCTAAGGGTCTCAGAAGTAGGCAATAGTCTTCCCATTCTCCCAGCTTCTGTTCCATGGCTTCATTCCCTGGCAACCAGGAGCAATTCCCAAATCATTTCTTACTCCTACATGTTTCCCACCTGGGACAAAGCCACTCAAAACCAAGTTCCATGGCAACCACACCAACAACACAAGCACTTGGGTCTTTTGGGGAAAATGAAAAATCCTGAAAGGAAGCTGGGATATAAAGGCTCCCTATCCCTTGTTTCCCACTGTTAGGAAGTAATTACAAGAGTCACTTTAATACAGAGTGTTTTGGGGCTGAATATATTGTGCTTAAATATATGCATATGTATATAAACTGATGGTGCAGTTGAGGTTAAAATATGAAAATAAAAACTTTTTACAACATGCTATATAACTTTTAAATTAAAGGTCAGCAACACCATTACACTTATTCAAAGAAAACCTGCATGCAAAACTAATGAAAGAATAAAAGGAAATCTAGGTCCAAAGCACACTGGAGCCAGGTCCAGCAGCCAGGTCCAAAGCACACTGAAGTAAATATTTGTTTTCCCACTACCTATGATGGACTTTGGATCAGGTCTTTTATTCCCAAAAAATCTGACCTGGATTTTATGTTGTGAGGCTGTTCCTTTAGGTTGACACAAACTTATACGACAGGCCTTCGTGGCTAAAGAGCATGGAGTTTATCCTTCCTACATGGCTTTGTGAAATTCTGTACTCCCAGTTCCCCTGCCCAGGTTCTTTTTTTATATGAAAAATAAATAGCAACAAGAAGGTTTACAGAAAACTAAATGTATTTATGCTAGAACAGGGTGGAACCTTTTACTTGCCTCTGAAATACAGATATGGGAGAGCCAGAAACAGAAAAAAAACATTAAAAAAAAAAAAGAGGTGAACAAGCATAAAACCTTTCTTCGTCATGTTTCTTGGTTACAAAAGGAGAAGATAGTCCCTTCATGAGACACTGGAAGTAAAATTGTAATTGCACTTTCAAAACCAAGCCAGACTTGTCTACTAAGCATTACTTTATCTTCTCAATTGAAAGGACATTTTGGCATCAACATATTAAAGATTTATAAAATTTAGGTTTAAAATATCTTTTTGTAGGACAGCCTTATGAATTCTTGTCTATTGTTTTTTCATCATTTTTATGCACAGCCCCTTAAAACAACTAACATTCTTTTATTCTCTTTAGCTTTGCATGTAATTTTGTGGATCTTTTAAAATATATATATTAGTTAGTAATAGAGTTGTTTTGATATTCAGTCAAGAGTCCGATCAGGACCTGACCTTGAGCTTCAACACCACAGACCTTAAACGAGATCTATCAGCATTCAGTGTCTGGCAAGAATTAAGCTACTAAGAAGTCAAGCATGCCTATGCAATATCATCCTTGTGCCCTGGCCATGGAAAGTCATAGATAAGAAAAGATGAAGAGACCTCAAGATGACAGCCAGTCAATGCTACTTCATCGGTACGGGAGCAAATACAACTCCAGACAAATGCTCATCTAACCCAATGATTCTCAACCAGGGTACCACTGCACTCGGGGTGCCTTGAGATTCTTTCAAGGGTGCCATGGGTAACACTCAATGTTAGCATTAAGTGCGCAAACATGATTCACAAGATAAACCCAGAGATTTCAAATAGAAATCTGTAGCGTTAAAAACATTCTTCAAAGTTGTGTTCTTTCTGAGTTCTCTACAACAGAAGAATTGCGCTATTATTTTTTTGTAGTCAGAAAATGACTAACAGCTAAGAACTGGCATTTTCCAAGGAGTTCCTTAAGTCTGTTGATTTTCAGAAAGCACTGCATACTCCTGTGGACTGCAAAGCACTTTGGTCCACAACTAGATGACCCTATGGAAGCGTGACATATAGCAAAGCACCTGTGGGCTGCAGATTTGGTCAGTAACTGACAGACCATGCTGACCAGCGCAGATTATGGACCTAACAAGAGCCTGAGTTATGAATAACATGCTTATGATGCTATACAATCAATAATCAATAAGCCTTCATTTAAATCACAAGCAGTAGCCAGGGAAGTAGAATATGAATCTTTTCATTAAAGCCACTAATATTAAACTAGGACAAGAATAAGTAAGTGCTTTTAGGAAAAGTATATAACATCAGTTGTTACTTTTAGCTGCTCTTTTGTCTTTTGATAAACTATGTACCCAGCTAGAATACTAATGCAATAATTATATGTCTTTAGTAACCTATTGTCAGCCTTGGCTACTTTCAAAGAAGTCATGCTAAGTTGGAAAAGTATGGCTAAAGCAGGCCACAGAGCCTGTTTAAGAATGAACCTTTGCAAATGTTACAACTGGCCTAGCCAGCAAAGTAGATAAAACAGAACATGGCAAGCAGCATTCCCAGATAGTGAGTGAAAGAGATGAGAAATTCTCCCTCACACAATTGTACTTTTCACAAAGACACAGACCCCAGATAACTGGCATCTTCCAAGTCCACAAAAAAACCTAACTCAATCCATTTCTCAAAGTCTCAGTGAAACAAAGACATTTGAATAATGCCACATATAAATGTTGCATGTAAACAGGAGTAAA
This sequence comes from Gavialis gangeticus, assembly GCF_001723915.1. NCBI lineage: Eukaryota > Metazoa > Chordata > Crocodylia > Gavialidae > Gavialis > Gavialis gangeticus. The sequence goes on along the minus strand of NW_017729023.1, from coordinate 5,200,430 downwards.
CAGTTGGGGTGCACCAATAGAGATTTTTGTGGCCGATACTGATAGCCTGTTTTTAAGGAGGCGTACCGGCCGATACCAATCCAATTTCTGATCGCCAGCCACGGAGCATGGAGAGCTGCCTCCAGGTGGTAAGTCTGGTATGATGTAAGGGGCAGGGGGAGGGGAGGGCCATGCTGGGGGGCAGATCAAGACCCCCTGCGGTGAGGGTGGGTGTGGGGCTGGAGCAAGCACTGCCCAGCCAGGGCAGGCATGGCACGGAGCTGTGGTTCATCTGGAGGGCACAGGGCGGCTTCTGCCGCTGCGTGCCGCTCAACCGGGAGCTGTTGGTCCAACGGCTTGTCCAGCAACTCCCGCCCCTCATCCAGGAGGGCATGGGGGGGCATGTGCCCCCAGATCTGCAGGGTGGGGCAGGCCGGGGCTGGAGTTGCGCCCAGCTCTTCCTAGCAGGGTGGGACTGCAGCCACAAATTTGCCATAGCCCTTTCTCATTGCAGACCCAGCCTGCCAGGAAGAGCTTGGCACAGCCTCAGCCCCAGCCTGCCCTACCCTGTGCAGATCCAGGAACACACACTCCCCCCCAGATGAGTGGCAGGAGCAGCAGCGGGAGCTGCTAGGTGAGCTGCTGGAGCAGTGGCTCCCAGCCAAGCGGCACACACCAGCGAGAGCCACCCCCCGCCTCCTCACACCCCCTGGACGAGCCATGGCTCTGTGCTGCGCCTGCCCTGTCCCGGCTGGGCAGTGCTTTCGCCAGCCCCTGCCCCAACCCCACACCTTCCCTCACCATGGGGGCCTTGATTTGACCCCCCCAGCCCCTTTCCTTCTACCACATTAGACTTTCCAGCTGGAGGCAGCTCTCCATGCTACCAGGCTGTGCTCCTTGCCGCCTGTGCTGCACTGCGGCTGTGCACATGCACCAGCCATTTATCTACCAAATTATCGGCCTGATATGGCCAATTTCCGATATAATAAATTTTCTTTATATTGGTGCCAATCCAATATCGGACCAATGTATTGGTGCAGCTCTAGTAAACAGGGAATTTTGGGAGATCTCAGCAAGTTCAAGACAACCCGCTGTCTACCTATAATGTAGAAAGCCCTGAAGTTAGTGAGTTTAAATACCTGAAAACCTAGAACTGCAAAGCTAAGATATTTCTCATCCCAGTGTGGAGGGCTGGAGATAAACTGACTGTGAGCAAAGGACATCATTGCAAAGATCTAACTGAAATGAGTGGTGGACTTAGGGCCCACCTCTGGACACAGCTTGGGATGCATCAAGGAAGTGCGAGCTGCTGTTATATCCCAGTTATTTCAACATCACATCAGCATTTCAGCTATTTTCCAAAATAGACTCAAACCCTGTGTAAATTCCCACCATATGATATAAACCTCAATCTCAGTCTTAAACTCATGACACAATGGCCACATGCAGACAAGCAGAGGTGTGCTACTGCTTTGTGCTGCTACTTTGTGTTGCAGCGCATGCTCCTGCATGTCCGCTTTGTTGCAGGACTTTGTGTCCCACTTCGGGCAGACTGTCCTTGCCCAGCTCCTCCTAGCTTCCAGTGTGCTAGAGCAGCCAGGGCACAAATGGAGGAGCAGAAACACTCTGGCTGGCAGCCAGAGCATCTCCCTGGAGAACCAAGCCTTGGTTTGCTCTGGTGCTTGCTATTGTATGTGTACCGCATCACTTTTTTTCCCAAGGTTTTGTTTTTGGTTTGTTGGGTTTTTTTGCTTCAGGTAAACTTTGCCCCTGCACTGCAAATCTGTAGTGCAGGGCATGTTTTAACATTCCATGCATGTGGTTTATTGGCACCACAAACCACATATGCTTGTATGTGGGTACATGTCCTATGATTCTCACTCCTTTCAATCCAACAGCGCATGCTAGTTGGCTAGCAATTCCAGCAGTTGATCAGAAAGTGGACATTGTTCTCCAAGAAGTAATAATACCTGAAAAGAAGAAATTGTTCCTTGACATTTCTCACTGCTGAATCAATTGGTGGTCAGAGGCCAATGGTTATAGAGACAATACCATCTTCCTTCTGTTCATGGATCACCTTTTCTAAAGCTGAGAAGACTCATTACAAGTGGGAGATTTTAGGTCACTTGGATCACTATTGTCAAGAGATGCATTTCTGTGACCTCTTTCTCTTTCAAGAGAAGCTAAATAAAGAAGGCTTTCTTTATCTATAAATGCAAACAGTCACAACTTTTCCTTACATTCTGCTGAACCCAACGACAAGGTCTTGTGTGGTCTCAGTAGCTTGGATAGTTTTTTCATTCATGTGCACATTAGTTAGTATTATTGAGCAAATGATGGTTTACCATACCTGAAGTTTTAGAATATATTTCAGAGGAAAAGAGTCAAAATAGTTATTTTGACTCTTTTCCTCTGAAATATATTCTGATACAATGTGATGGCTCTTGCTGAAGGCAATGATTAAATGGGACATTAAAGTTAATGCTACTGAGCATGCCAGCATTCATGCAGTGTTATATATCAAACTCATGGCTCATGCCAGCTTCTTGAAATTAATACTAATCAAAGGCCTTTCTTACCCTGAGGAAGGAATCTCACTAGACCATTGTTGATGCTGCACCACACTGTGACTGTGTTTTAACAGACTACTAACATTTATGACATTTCACACACATTTAAATCATGTTCATGTCCAAGGTTTAAATTATTCACCTCAGTTTCTTTTCTTATCAAAATCTTAAGATTCACCCCAACAAGGGAGTCTGAAGGACTTCTGTTTCCTTTCACTGTCACTTCCTAGAAAAATAAAAAAACAGACCATGCAATGTTACAAGCGAGTCTTAGAGCTGAAAAACATCTGAGGCAAAAATAAATCCATCTCGCTCTGATCCTTCTCATATACAGAATATTTCATCTAATACTGCCAAGGCAGAAGGTCGGACTTGATGATCTGCTCAGGTCCTTTCTGACCCTACAAACTATGAAACAGGGTGCTTCTTATATTAAAATGTTACATTAATTTATGCAAATGCAGTAGCCTGTAACCTTGAAACATGAAACAAAAATACAGATTTCCTCTAAATAAACTTCTACCATATACATAAAAATACACTAATACATCTTTTAAATTCAAATGGGATTCCAATTTGGGTTTAAAAAAAGGTTAACTCCATAAAAAGAGGTATTTTTACACCCAAAAGGGATATCCTAGCTTGCTGGGAATTACAATATCATTGAACAGCAAAACAAAGTTATCACCTATCCATGAATATGCCAAACTATTCTGGACACATCTTGCTTGGTTGCTCTTAAGATGCTGGGGCATTTGATTTTTAGCACTAAATTATAAAGGAATGGACACAGATTAACAAGTGTAGCATTCACTCAATGGCTCAGTTTTTTGATTAGAGAAGGAAAATCCATCTTAGGTGTTGATCCTGGAACCTGCCTTGCATTTGATACCAACTCTAAAATGCTGCCTAGATTTAGAATGAATTACATCCTACTGTTTCTCCACAGAACAGATATGCACCATGATGTTCATGGATTTAACTGCATGTCTCCCACTGAGACTTCTATGGATTTTGCAGAAGTCTTTTCACTAGGCTGCTATATGGCCCATTCCAGAAGTGGTTTGATTCTACACACAACACAGTTAACATGATTATTACCCTTGTGAAAACTGCATTTTTTCCCTGTTATGCTGGATGGAGCCATTAAAAATGTCATGTTGAAGTTGCATTTTAACAGGGAAGCAAAGTTAACGTATGGATGAACAGGAATGGGGTTAATATGAAACCATGTCATGTCCTTGTTACACTTCATAAAGTTCAATCTACAGTGTAAATGGGTGCTAATACAGTTAACTTCTTCTACAATCCACTGACAATGAATTTCCCTCCCCCTCTTAGGAGTCTCTGTTCTTTAAAAAACAAACAAACACTGTTCAGTAGAAGAATGCAATTTGTTTTGAGATTTTATTCTTCTTTGGGAGAGAATTAGAGAAGACATAGTTCATAAAGTATATTTACTGTAACCACAAGAATCATAGAGAAGTTGGGCTGGAAGAGACCTCCAGAGGATATCTAGTCCAACCCCTGCTTCATAAAGGATCATCCCTATCCAAACCATCTTACACAAACCATAATCTAAACTCTACATAAGACTACTGTCAACCCCGATACAACACAGGCCTAACACCTTAACCCACCACAGCTAAAGCAGAGGAACTACAGTACCCAACGTCCTGCAAACTAAGACATTAAAAAAATACCACACATAGTTCACCATTTACCTGAAATTCTGTATGTACATGTTTACTGCAGTACCCAAAAGCAAAACTGCATTAATTGGTTTCCTCAGGAGCTGCACCTTCTTTGAAAATCAAACTAACAGTTTGCTTTCTCAATAGATGATTAGATGCCTTGCAGATGATGTAGAATTGACGCAAAGATTTGCACTTAGTGTGATAGTCTTCCCCTTATCATGCAGATAAAATCAGATGGAGCTTCTGCTTCTTCATCTGCTTCTCCTCATTTTTGTTTAGAACAGTTTTCTTTCATGAAACAGGGACTCCCAGGTTTGACACATCCCGGGAAAATTTCCTTCAAGGCCACTTATAAGCTAGACAGACATGAAAAGGAGCTTCCTCCCTCAATTTCTCTGCTAGAAAGAACTCGCCATTGGGCTCTATTATAGCTGGTCTTGGTGGTGAGCAGATCAGAGTCTCTTCTCAAACAGCCAGTCCTTGCAGAATAATCTAACCTCATGCCATAGAGACAGCAGGTATCCTGCTTTCCTTTTTTTCTTTTATTTTCTCTTTTAATTCATGTGGTATATGGGCACCTTGCCCAACAAAGGTCCAAACAGCCTAGTGGTAGTGAAGAATATACATATATCAATCATATCCACAAGGATATAGCAATGGTAAGGGAAACCATGTAGGGACATCCTTAAACCAATGTAGAATGGCTGACCAGATGTAGAGAAAAAAAAGGAAGAAAGAGAAAAAAAAGGAAGAAAGAAAAAAGTCTGGAATAAATAAAGTACATCCTTAATTATCCAAACCCCTTTGGAAAACTTATTTACATAGGTGAATTTGTTGGGCTAAGTGAAATTGCAGCATCTTGTGAAGAGTTAACACATGCTAACACAGAATGTTTAATACAGAACCATCCCAAAGATAACAGCAGAGACACTAAATACAGTAAAGCTTAGAGAGAACAGTTTTTTCTACATTGGTCTAAATTTCACACGATAGCTATTGGTAAAGATTCTGTGTTAAATTAAGCGTAAAAAGAAAGCAACAATCCAATATCAACCGTCACCAGTTAGGAATGATAACCAAGCAACCAAACTCACAAACAAACAAACAAAAATGGAATTGACAGTTAGGATAATCAAGGGTTTAGGTGACTAAGGATGAACTCTAGATAGAACAGTGGTAAGGAACAGGCCTGTGGTGAAGCAGCTAGTATTCACTTTGGATTCGGCCGATTCAGGGGACAGTGATTAGATTCGGTGATTCAAATCACTGTCCTGAACTGATTTTGCCGAATCTGATTTGGAGATTCAGCCACCGCCAAAATGGCTGAATCTCTGAATCAAACAGCCCCACCCATCGCTCACTCTTCCAGCCCTGTCAGTGGCTGCCCTGCCCAGCCCCAGCATCCTGGCACTGAAAAAAATAAATAAATAAAGCCCTGTACTCACCAGCTCCTGCCAGGCCGGGGAGGGGCAATCCTCGCTGCCCCGCACTGCCCCACGCTTGTAGCAGAGCCCCCAGAGGCTCCGACAGCCGCTGCAGCAGCTGGTGAGCAC
>NW_017729023.1:5168182-5194377 GCF_001723915.1 Gavialis gangeticus | reverse complement strand
GGGGGTTGGGGAATGCTCAGGGGGGTGGGGGAGCAGGCAGGGGTCCCCCCATGGTCCCTGCCCGCCTCCTCCAGTCCCCGTCCCCCCCACACCCTACTTACCAGCACAGAGTCCAAATCCAGCTCCCTGCAGGGGTGAGCAGGGACTGCCCAAATCTCCAAATCTCCTCTGAATCTTTTTCCAGATTGATTCGGAGGCTTCATATCGATTCAGACCTTTTTTATTGGCCTCCCAATTCAATTCAGATTCAAAGATTCGGCAGCTGAATCGGGCCGAATCTCCTCCGAATTGAATCAGCAACTGTAGCTTCACACAGCCCTAGTTAGCAAACTATGGCCCAAGTGCTAGATGTGGCCCACCAAGTGACTGGATCCAGCCTGCAGTCTCAGCATAATCGGCAGCAATTCAGCAGCAGGTTGGCACTGCAGGGGGAAGTGGCAGGTGCAGCCAAGTCAGAAATGGTGGCCAACATTTGGACCTAGCTCCATTAAAGTGGCCCACCTCTCCTAAAAGGTTCTCAACTCCTGCTGTAGAATGATAACAGTGTCTAATAACAGGTGATAAACATGAGGAGAGCATTACTGTGATATGGGTGCCTTGCTTTTTGCTTCTTCCTTGTTGAACACTAGTAATTCTGCCTTAAAATACTTAACATAATCCCAGAAAGGAAGATTGACACCAGAAAGTCAGAAAATGAGCCAGCCCCTTTCCCCTTCAACAAATTAATTCTATCCGTCCACTTCAATAGTACAGATCAGCTAAGAAAAAACTTTGAACACAGATGCTGATGTATATTTTTATTCTTATGAAAGGTATCTGAGGACAAAGAAGATATTGCCAAGCTCTGCTGAAGTCAAATCGCAAAATTCTCATTGACTTCATAGGGCCAAAATCTCAGATCTCGCCCTTGGTATTCACAAAGAGCAGAGGGCCTTGATTTGTACAGTCCTGTCTGCAAGATACTCAAACTACACTGCTCTGAGCATTTTATCCACTTCTGAAAGTGGATGTGATTCAGGCAGCAGCTTTGCAGTATTGGGGAGTCTAGATAATTTAAAACTGATGCAAGTTGTAAACTAAAATGAGCACTCAATTGTTAATTAAAATAACATGCAAACCATTCCTAACAGCAGTTTCTCCACAGCAAGATATAATCCTTTGCATTTCCATATTCAGGGCTCTCAAAGACAAAAAAAAAAAAAAAAGTTAAACAAAACTCCAACGCTTCCTATGACATACTGGAAATAGCTACTCTTCTGCTCATTTTGCCAACAGCTGAACCAAAGATCACAGAACGTAAATGACTTGTCCAAGGCAATTAATTCATCAAGGGTAATGTTGGAGAGACTTCAAATCCTGCCTCCCTCCTGTAACCTTATGCACTAGACACTGCTGTTTTGAGTTCAGAATTTTTAAGGTGTATTTTTTAATTAGAAGACATAAACAGAAAGTATTCAGATGTTGCCTGCAAAGTTACAGCAAGCAAGACATGGTTACAATATATACATTTTGTATTCTGTAGGATAAAAGTTGGATTCTGTATTATGCTATCTTAAAAGTAAGAGCTCTTAGGTTAAATTGGGAAAAGATTCGTCATATTTTGATAACCTTTCAAAATGCCACATCAGCAACAGAAAACTCCACTTGCCTAGTATAATTAATTTTCAAATGAGTAAATGGCTTTCTAAAAACACTCAGTACAGAATTCCCATTCCCTCCCCCTCAGGTGACTTGACCTCCTTAATTTAAAAATCAATTAGAGTATCTCAAATATGGGTCAAAACATGGAGGTCTTTCCAATAACAAAAAAACCCACTTAAAACAGATTTAAACTGTGGATTCTTTAAAGTAAGATGATAAATGGCAGGGCTGAGCAATAACTTAAATTAAATCAACACTCACTCAGACCCCATGAATTTAGAACTGTTTTGGTAAAAGTATAGTCCAGGGGTGGGCAATTATTTCTGGCGGAGGGTCACTTACCAAGTTCTGGCAAGCTGTCGAGACCTACATGGGAAGCCCCACCCCTTGATAGGTGCCCCACCCCCTGGTCGCCAGCTTGGAACCAGAATTCCCACCCCCTAACCTGTGACCATTGCCATCAGAAGTCCCTCCCCTTGCCCCTGGAAATACTCCTTTCAGCAAGAGGTTTTGCCATCTCAGAACCAGAAATATACCAAATTATATTCTAAAAATCAAACATCTACAACATTCATTCGATTTCAGAAAAACTTGTTGTCCTGATTTACATGTGTTTGTGTAGTGTACACAGAGGTGATCTCACAACCGCTCAAAAGGAAATCCTACTCTTGTATAATGTGGGGGGGTGGAGGGCATAGGGAGGTGGGTATAGGTTTGTGGGGGGCTGTGGGTGTGTGGATATGTGGAGTGTAGGGTGGGTGTGTGTGGGTGATGGATAGGTATGGGGGGTATGGGTGTAGGGTGAGGGAGCATGTGTGTGTGGTTATGTGAGGTGTGGGTGGGTATGGGGTTTGTGACAGGTTGTGTGGTGGGAAGGGTGGCTGGGGTGTGTGAGGTGGTATGGGCATGGGGGTCTTTGTGTATGGCAGTGCAAGGGGAAGTGGGTGCATGTGTATAGTGGGGTGTGTGTGTGTGTGTGGGGTACACCCTAGGAATACACATGCGTGCACGCACACACACACACTGTGCCTCCTTCACTACACAGGTGTGCGCATGCATGTGTGCGCGCGCACACACACACACACACACACACACACACACTCTCCTGCTCCTGGCCCCAGGGTACTGGCATGGGCCCCATGCTCCTGCAGTCTGGCGATTCAGCCTGGGGTCATGTAGTGCTAGAGGCTGGTGGGCGCACCAGGAAGCAGTGAAAGCCGGGGCAGAGAGGCTTCCAGTTGGGGGGAGTGGGAAGGGGCTGGGGGCCAAGGCCGGGTCAGGCCAGCTTTTCTCCTGAGTCCTGCCAGGTTCTTTTGGGTCCTACTGCCCCGGCTCGTGTCATCAGCAGGCCCAGATGAACTTCATCTGAGGGTGCTGAAGGAGCTGGCTGAAGGCATAGCGGAACCCCTGGTGAAGCTCTTCCAAAACTCATGTGCTCCAGAGAGGTCCCTGAGGACTGGAAGAGGGCCAGTGTTGTGCCCATCTTCAAGAAGGGGAGCAGGGAGGACCCGAGTAACTTTAGGCCAATTAGCTTAACTTCTATCCCAGGGAAAACCCTGGAAAAACCCTGCCCAGAAATGCTGCTTCTGCACTTTTGCTTGAGCACTAAAGCAAAGAAAAAAAGACTATGTCACAAATAAGTGAAAGGAGTAGATGCAGCACTTTGCTCTCTAGTGCAGCCAGACAATGCAGACCTGAGCTCTAAGAATTTAAGCAGGTTTCAAACTAAGACATTCACCAAATAGATGGGATGGCAGCACCTGCCTAGAATTGTATGCAATTCAAGTCAATGGAGAGGAAACTCCATGCAGCAAATAAATTATCAAAAATTACTGTACTGTACACCATTCCCCAAAGGGGCTGTGAACAGCCGTGAATTTTCAACACAGGAATCTGCACAAGAGCTAGCTTCAAAGACAAGATTATGCTTTGCTGATGCAAAAGCAAAAATTTTAAAATTTCATTAGTTTCAGACATCCTAAGGTTTCCTGTAGAAACATTTTTGAGCGTGTGTGTGCTACTGTTCCTTCTCAGCAGTGTGATGATTCCATCAATAAATAGGACATCTAATACCTAAAGTACTAGAAAAAATATGGTATTTCACAGTCATTTCAACAATTATTCATTTTTAAAGTGGATGGATGTCTCTTCTCCAATTCTCCAAAGATTTTTTTATTACAAAAAAAATTAACAACTCTCTAAAATGGAGGCTTCCAATTCAGAAATAAATTTTAGAAAACACAAAAAGATTTGAAAATGAAGTGATGATCCAAAAAAAAAAAAAACCCATCCCAAGTGACCAAACATACAACCCCCTCCCCCACAAAGAAAATCAATCAGTCTTCACATTTTTACCAACAGTGGGCATGTCTACATGTTCATTAATGGGCGTTTGCTACTGTACATTAAAGTTAGTACCTTCTGGGCACTTACACACATGCAGGAATCTGCTCCAACATGCTGGAAATCCATTAATTGATTAATCGAGTCTGCTCAAGCACATAAATTGACATGCACTGGCAGCACCGCACATCAACAGCGCTGAGAAATGGCAGAGGAGTGCTTTGAATTAAAACACGTTTGAACTAAAAGATCCCCAAAGCCCAAAAAGTGGCTAAAAAGTCACTATACTGTGAAAAGTGAGCTTTAAGATGAATCTACAAGTTACAAGCCACTTGAAGTTCAGTGGTGGGAAAAAAACCTTTGAAAATAGTTTAAGAGACTTACTCTGGGGGGAAAAAACCTCAAAAGGCATTTTGATTCAAGCAGTTGACGTATCTACATCATTCTCACAAGTTTGCAGGCATGGAATACTGTTCAGGGAGATTACTTCCAGGTTCAATCAGCGTGTTGATATTTACTTTTCTGCTCAGATTGTTCAAAAGGGAGTCAGGGCTAAGACCATACTGAAAATGAATTATATTACACAGCTGTAGGACATGAAGCATACCTGGTACACAAAAATGGTTTAATGTGGCGGTAATTAACGATAGCTATAAATACAATGTAAAGTTAAGATGTTGTTAAAGGGATACTGTTAAGACTGACAGACCTACAATTAAGCTTACAGGCCTTCTTCTGGCATGTATATGGACATGCAGGCTAGCGTATACAAATCACACAGCCCTCCTGGTGCTATATACTGCCAAACAAGAAGAAAATTGACGCACATAACCAAGATAACAGCATGACAGCACATACTAGAAGCCAAAACAAACAGCACCCTGCCTGTAGGTAGCAGCACATCTTGAAGAGTATCTGGGATTTTTTCCATATTTCCAACCTCATTTTGGAAGAGATGATAGTGTTTTCTGTATCAAGGGAACTTTGTATTAAGTAACTGGGGGAGTGGATTATATGGTATTTCCAGGATACACGCATTGTATTTTAAAAGTTGTTTATATTATGATGGGCAGGTCTCAAATTTACCCTGACTTGCTAGAGTACAAAGATCCTTCTTAAAAATAGCACTTCTCCCAGGCTGCCGGCAGACATGAAAGTAATGGCAGATTGGGATCTGAGGAATTTTGTGACCCAATGGGGCATAAATTTCTTCAAACCCCAAATGTGTAACTGCCAGCTGCCAGTGGCATGGGGGTCACCTGCAGTTGCAGAAACTCCTTGCTTCCCAGATATATCCCATCCCCTGTGAATGTAGATAGAACCAGCAGCTCCCCACTATCCAGGTACTGCTTCCACAGGCACCCTGAACATAAAAAAGCAGATATGCAGCTAGGGCTCCCAGCTCCACACTTGCTTTTTGAAGTTCCAGGATGCCATGACCCCAAAATCACTTTCTTTTATCCTGGACTCACAGTGGCCCAGACTTTTAGAAAGCAGGCATGTAGCTGGGAGCCCCAGAGTCACGCACACTTTTTTATGTTCCTGAGTAATGTAAGCCAGACAACAGGAAGAGGCTCCCCAATGTCAGGTTCACAGTGAACACACTGTGCAATGCAGAATGGGGAAGCTTCCCATCCCCCACTGCACAGCACTGATTTAAAAAGCTATGCAGCACAAACAGCAGTGGATGGGAAAGCTCCCTCATCCACAGCCACTAGTGCAAGGAGGATCTTTAAATGCATAAGTGCAGCTGAGGATGAGAAAAGCTCCTCCATCCCGCACTACATAACAGGCACCTCTTTAAACCAGTGTGTGCAGTAGGGCATGAGAGAAGTTCCTCCAACTCCAGCTCTCAGGCAAGGTGGCTCTTTAAATGCGAGAGTGCAGCTAGGGAGGAGGAATGCTCCTTCCACCCCGTGCTGCTTGTGTGAAGTGGCTCTTCAAACAGGAGCATGCAGCCAGAGATGAGAGAAGCTCCCCTAGCCCCAGCTGAAGCTGAGCATCCTCCATGGACAGAGCAGGAGGCAGCCGGGTTTGGAATCCGGAGCTCCCTCAGTTTGATTTACCTGAGTTTTGGGATTCAGCACCAGGCAGCCCTAATCCTATTCAGATACAGATCCTATTCTGTTCTTGAGGATCAAACAGGTGAGGGCTTAATTCCTGATCCTGGAGATGCCCCATACACAAAGGCTTGCTGGGACCCAGCACCTTAAAAAGCCTAAAAAACTAAGAGGTGCGGGGTGAGGCTCTTTGCAAAATGACATCATAAGTGGCAAAATAAGATGCACAAAGATGTACATCATAAAAATAGGTCAAATTCTACAGTAGAAAGTCACACAGTGAGAGGAAAGATCTAAACTGGAAGGGGTGCACCATCCATGAGGCCTTATAAAAGCCTATAATCTAAAAAATGTCCCTTACTGAGGTACCATATACCTCAAAGTATTCCACTAACGTACGTTGTTGGAAACATCATGGAAGAGGGGTTTTAGTTTATTCTGCTATAAGTGGACCAAAGCCGGGTGTGACCTGGAATCTACATAGCAAACAGCCCCTTCAAGACTCTCTTGTTCAGCCTGCCTCCATGGCCTTTGCATATTCTGAATGGTGAATGCCACACCAGATTCAGCTGTGCATCACCTAGGCTCAAATCTGACCGGCAGACAGACATGTTGTCTTTTCTTCCTCTATATTCTCCAGAATCTAAGCTTGCATTTAACACAGAAATGAGCTCTCCAGCAGTTATGACTGATGAAGGAGTCTTGAAAACATAAGTCAAGCTGTACCTTATCTGAAGTCCCAGATAAGTAGGAGCCAAATCCAAGAAGCCCCACCAAGGCTAGCAGAGCATCTCAAACTGGAACCAAGTTTATGTGTCTTATTGGGACATAACCCCAGTAAGGAAAAGAACAGGAGCAGACAAAATATGGCCCACAGGCTGGATCCAGCCTGCCAAATTACTGTATCTGACCTGTGGCTGCTCCTCTGAAGAAGAACTGTATCCAGACTGTGGCTGCCCTGGCTTTTGATGCCTATCACCCTTCTGCTTTCCTACGTCTTAGCTGGCTACAGCAGCATCAGCCACTCGCCTCCCCAGCCCAACCTGCCCTGTCCAACCTTCAGCCCCCAGCATATGCTCCAAACCCAGGGGCGCTGAGCTCCAGGCCAGGCTTCTGCCCAGCAAGGCTATCTGTGCACAGCTCTGGCCCCAAACACACTCGCCAACCAGAAAGCCTGGCCCACGGCAAGTCAAAGTTCAGGTAAGGTTCTCCCCACTGACAGGGGAGGAGGCACAGGGGGAAGAGAGCCAGGAGGCATGGGTTATCCAGGCTCTGCCACACCAGGACCTGATAAGAGCATGGATGCCGCTAACATGGTGCTGCTCTGTGTACCCGTGCACTGCTTCAGACTGTGCCACGTCAACACAGCTGAAGCAGATGGCATCACTCCTGCCTAACCCCAACTCCCCGGCATGTAGCTGGGTCAGGCAGAAGATGCGTTAGCTGCACCCACATGGCCCAAAGTGGTGGGCAGGAACACAGCATGGCACTGGCCTGACCACATGCTGGGGACTCAGGGTGGGGAAGGAGGTGCAGGGAGAAGGGGGCCAGGAGCTATAGGCTATCTGGGCCCCGCTGGGCCTGTGCTGCTCTGTGTTCCCCTCTTCTCCCTGTACCCCCTCCCCTGCCCCAAGTCCCCAGCATGCAGCTGGGTCAGGCCGTCCAGCCCAAATAATTGCCCACCCCTAGGAAAGAAAGTATAAGGCATGAGTCTAGCACAGGCCATGAGTTTCTGGGCCCCACAGAGGAGAAGCTAAGATCAAGAAACCCAGAAAGCATGCATGCTACAGCTTTGACTGTCTGCCCATGCAGTCTACTGTGAGCTGCATTTCATGAGGGTGGAGGCTGAAAGAGTACCCCCACACTTGACTCTTACGTAAGCTCTCTCTTGCACAGGAGGTTTCTGTCCTTCCCCAACTGGGTACTGTGGGACATAGAAATGTTCTTAATATAAGCAGGAAAATCCCTTAGGTTTGGAGAAAAGGAAGGCACTGGTTTTCCTTGGCTGACTGACAGGCAGCTAAAGTAATCTTAGTTCAAGTACCCAGAAAGCAGCATTGTCATCACTAAGCAGGTAGGGGAGGAGACCTGCAACACCCCATCCCCTTCTCCCCCTTCCCTGAAGGCCCCTCATTGGAAGGCATCTTTTCTAGACTGCTTAAAGCAGAGGTGTCTTCATCCTTATTCCGATTATTTTCCCTCTGTAACAGCAGCATGGAGTGTACAACAGACTTGTATAAGATGTGTATGGATACAGACCAGGGTCCCAAGAATGCTCTTTGGAGAAGGAGATGCTGGACTTCTTGCCATACATTCACCCAATCAAAGCCAACAGCTCCATGTCTTGCTCCATCTTCAAGTATGCATAGGGTCTTGACCATTTTCAGGCCAAGTCAGCAAGGCTTGTAAATGACTCGAAAGGCAAAAATATACCACTGATACCACTGCTGCAGCATAGACCAACCTATGAATTAGTTTTGTTCAGTCATGGAACACCACCCTCTATGGGATAATGTAGAGGTAGCCGTGCCAATTTTTATTAGGCCAACTCAAGTATCTGATGCAGTCTGGCCATGGCAGCCCAGGACTCAGCTGAGAAGGAAGGTAAATGAAGACACATAAAGTTCAGGGTTCCTATAGCTAGGCTACTTCCAGTATGTAGGCTAGCCTAGGCATCTCTGCATCATACTGTAGTTTCCTACACAGTAATAGACTTCAGAAAGATTTAGTAGGGACTAGACTGGATTAGACAAAATCCTATGAAATCTTTTAGAGAAAGAAACCATCAAACAGCAATCGTTTATCTCTAGGAAGACTAGCTATGCAGCTAAAAAAATACTGCAAGAAGAATTTCTCATAGGGTAGATAAGAATCAACAATTTCTTTTAATAAAAAATATCAGATTTTTTTATTTTTATCTGATTTTTTACTTATTTTATTTGTTTGTTAAGATGCATTTTTTTAAATAACCCTATATAAAGATAGTTTTAATTTAAAATTTGTTGAACTTCAAAGATATGATCATGGAATGGGGGTTAAAATTTCTAATTATATACTATAACAACATGAAACAAAACATCCATGTAATCTTTATATTCATATACATGAGACAATATATTTATGTAACCTTTTTAGTAAAGTTTTATAAATAGGTCACAACAGGCCATGGACTATACTAGGGGCCCAATCTTATGGGGTTCCCAGAGGCTCCTCTATAGATCAGTAAAGATTAAAGAAAACCAGTCTACCCAATGGGACTCAGTGCTCAGTGTAAAAGATTGCATTAAACATCTCTGTGATACTTAGTTTCAGTTCTCAAACTGTGGATTTGGGTCTCCATAGATAACATCCTTGTTAACAGCAGTACATGGAGATGAGAGATAACAGACTTGACTACCTACCCATCAGTCCTATTGTCTCTCTGCAAGTTTGTGTACACACAGTCAAGCCCCTACCTCTCTCTAAAAGTGGAAAGTTTCAAGAAGTTAAATGAAGAGAGGATTGTTGGGGATGGAGTAGATCTCAGCAAGGAGGAAGAGTCTGGTGATAAATGCCTGGAGGGAGGGGCAGCAGAAACAAAAGAGAAACATTTTGAGCAGAATATTCCAGGAGTCTTGAGGGATAAACTTCTGAGTATAGCCTCTCCATTGATTTGAGTTCTAGTGCGGGAACAGTATGGTAGAAGAGAAAACCTATCACGGCAGCAGGTTTGCCAGGCCATAAAAGAGACCCTGTTTGGGAATATTTCAATGAAGTTCCTCTATCTGTGGGTAAGACAGGCATGCATACAAAATGCAAGTAGTGCAACAAAGAAATGCAAGGCATAGTTGCCTGAATGAAATAACGCCATGAGAAGTGCTCCTTCTCAGGAGGAAGCTGCTTTGACGATGATGAATGGAACATGTCTGAACATGCAGGATCTCCAGGTTAGTGAACTTTCTTATTTCATATTTCTTTCTTAAGGATCTGCCTGTCTTCCCTGTCCATATCTTTTGGATGGGTTTCTGGACTACTTGAATGCTCATAAAAATGTTTGAGCAAAAATATAACTGTTACTTAATTAAACTATCATATTTTTAATACAGTTGTGAGATAAAACAATGGCTGAAATAGGCAGATCTTCCTTTTACAGTTTTCTTCAAAAGTAGTATTGAGTGAAATGAGGAATACTAAATGATCAGTACTACAGTGACTGCATTGACTTCTTTTGTTCAGAAGGCTCCAACCTCAACATACAGGATTCTGATTATCCACCATCAACACCATCATCACTGTCTACAGTTTCAGAGTTACCTGCTAACGATACCAGTGTTCCAGTCAAACGTATGTGACACAGTATATCAGTGGCAACACGTAGGGCGTGCACCCCCTAACAGGCTCTGCTCTCTGCTTAGGCAATGGGGGGTGGGGCTGGCAGGAGCACTGGTATGCCCCCTGCGAGTGCCAGCCGGGGAGTGGGAGCACCGTGGCCACTTCCCAGTTACTGAGATTGGCCGCAGGGCGATCCTCCCCCTGGTTGCTGGGGGAGGGAGGGACATGCCCCACTTGACTAAGGTGGCACCAGTCGCCCATGTAGTATAATGCAGTATATAACCTATGTAGCAAAAGAAAAAAAAATATCCATCATCCAGAAACAACCATAGATAAATTTGTAATAAGAACTGGCAGATTACAGCAGGAGGTAGTTGATGAAAAAAAATATTCAGTTTGTTTATGTAACAAAACTCTCCTTTACATATGGTTGAGAACATATACTTCATTGACGTGGTTCAGTCATTACAGCCAGGATACAATCACTTAACAGAGAAGATACAGCAGGAAAACTGCTGGATAAAGTGTATGAGAAAGAAATTGAACAGTGTGCAAATAGTTTAGAGGGGAAAATTGGTAATCTGAGTGTTGATGCGTGGAGCAATGTCCACAATGATCCAGGAAAATGCGCTTGTGTGACAACAGAAGAAGGGACTGTCTACCTTACAGGAACAATTCATACATCAGGAAATGCACACACAGTACAATTCTTACAAGAAGTAGCAGTAAAAGCTATAACAAACTGAAACAAAATTCAAATGTCTAGTACATAGCTTTGTCTGCAAATGTATCAATGAGAAAAAATACAGAAGAAAGTGAAGAAAGCCCCAAGCTAATAATATATGGCTGCAGCACTCATTTGATTTACCTCTTAGCCAAAGACTTCAGTGTTCCAGAAATAAAGGCTAATGTTGCTGAAATTGCAAAATACTTCCGTAACAACCACTTTGCAGCAGCTGCTCTAAAGAAAGGAGGAACCAAACTAATCCTCCCACAAGATATGCGATGGAACTCGGTAGTGGACTGTTTTAAGCGATATATTGAGAACTGGCCTAACCTGATGTCAATTTGTGAACAAAATCATGACAAAATAGATGAAACCATCATAGTCAAAGTTCTCAACATTGGGCTAAAGAGAAATGTAGAATTTATACTGAGTATCCTGAAGCCTAGTAGGTAGAGAGAAAAGGCAGGGCACTGAATACAAAAAATTTGTTCCCCTCCCCTGTAACACATAAGTTGTAACGTCAAAATGAAAATGTCCATCTCTTGAAGATTTCAATAGCGGCTATTTGAGACCACCCTATGCCCAACTCTCCCCATGTATACATATATCATTATAGAAAGTTCAACAGAATGGAGATCCTTGACTTTTACAACACTGTGATAAAGTCCATAACAAAATATTCAGGCTCTGCACCTCCTTTCTAATTATAAAGAGACACAATCCCTAAATCCTGATGTCTATACCCAGGTTTGGATGACTCACTAATATCACAAGAAGTTTTTTTCTGCCTTCGGGAGATGAGGGGAGAAGCTTTTTCAGAATCGGCCAGCCTGTGTTGAGTGTTTCTGGTTTTATTTGAAAAAAGTTGTTTGTTCATCAGAATTTTGATGACTCAATCATTTGCAAAAACGAGGAAAAAAAACATCTAAGGTCTAACAGATAAGACTGCAAAATAATTATTTTCAGATGGACCGACCACATTGGCTTTAAAACAGAGGGCAACTCTTGGCTACATTAACACACCCTATCAGACAATTATTTTGAATTGAGATCATTAAAGTCACTACAGTAAAAGTCTTAGCCATTTCCACATTATCCCTGGGAAGAGAAACCAACCCAAAAGTTTTATAGATTATTTCACCTTAATAATGGTGTTTTTATGTTACACTCACATGAGCAGGCATTTCTGTTTCCATGTCTCACAATTCTTTACCCAATTATGAAAAGCACAATCCTGCCATCACTGATATTAACAGGAGTTTTGCCACTGACTTTAAGGAGAATAGGATAAGGCTTCTGAAAAAGCCAATCATATTACAACATTCCTAAAAATAACAAAATCATATGGCCAGCTTCTGCTCTCACACATACAATAACTGCTATTAGAAAAAATATATACCTCTATTTGATGGGGGACTTCAACAAAACATTTGAAACTCTTTATATTTCAAACGCCTTCAACTCTATATTTCAAACAGCCTTTTCCAAAAACTAATATATGTTGAAGCCATCTGAAATAACTTCCTAAACCACCATAGACATGTGCTGTACCTTCTGTTCGGAAGTCTTGAAGCACATCACTGGAATCTTGTGTTACAGCTGATCTCCTGTAGACCACATGAATTCTACCCTTCTCTTCCTCCATTTGCTTGCCTTTTTCCAAAGGTTCGATGAAATATTCATCCTTATCAGTTCTTATCATTCCAGCCTGGTAAAGGAAGAGCACAACAAATGTTAAAACACATTTCTTCTGACTTGACACATTTATAAAGCTTCCACTGACATTGAAGATGTGCGAAATATACACCATTCAGACACTGACCAAAATTGACAGGATAATGTACTGCAAAATAAATATTTTGTTGGATTAATTTGTCTGGGTGTTTGATTGGATATAGAATATTTTTAGGCTTTGATAATTTTGACCTGTGATTTTCACAGGTGTAGCAGTCATGTAAGGACATCTATTTTACTACAGTGTAGTCACCATATAACCCATGCCAGAAAAACCACATGCCTGTCAGCTCCATAATGTCCATCCATATAGGTGAAAAGTTCAGTTAAGCCTCTTTTCCCTGTACCTCTCTCCTGCAAGGGCTATAAATTAGATTTACAGACACAAGGGTTGTGTCTATATGAGATGCTACTGCACGGTGGTTATTGAGCACTTCTTTAGTACCTGTATAAACAAATACTAAAGAAATGTTCAATGCCAGCGAATGCCTTTTTTGTGACACTACTGCACAGTAGCATTGCATCATGGTTTTTGCCACATGATACAACTGCGCAGTAGTATCAGACTACTGTGCAATCAGCTTCTCATGTACACACACCCAAGGTTTACTTTTCAGCTCCTACTGGCAGCTGTACCTACTCAGAATGAATTCACTGGAACAAGTTATATAAGCATAAAATGGATGTAAGTGAGACGAGAATCAGGTTCATGATCAATCAGGAAAAGAGCCCGACACTGACAGTTGATTGTAAATCCCAGCAGGCAATGGTGAGAAAAATCAAGTAATGTAATCAAAGAAAATCATCTGTAAGAATGCCCTCATCTAAGCTCTTGAGTTCTGAAATCATTTCAGGTCACAACATAACAAGCATATATTCTCTTTGAGAAAACCTGAGATGCGGTGAATATGCAGGAGAAAAAAAATGGTACATAGAATATTTGTAGATACTAGTGAAAGAGCACTGGGATGTTATATTCTGAGCAATCTACTAGAGAGCTTCAAAAGGCATAAAAGATACAATAAACTATGACACCCTACATAAAACATACCTTCAAAGTGAGATGACAAACAGAAACAAGAGCTTTGCACCTGACCCACTGTTGAAATGGTTTCCCAGTTCTCTATCTATACCATATAATTAGTCCCTTTATCTAAAAAGTACGTGTACACTGCATAGTTATACACAAATGTGAGAATACTGCTCAAGTCACATACACTCTTCATCTACAGGCTGGGTTGTTGTCATTCACATGGGAGGAGATAAGAGAAGTGGAACAAACACCATCTCCTCTCCCTGCAGAACTTTACACAGTCCCCTCTCCACATAGTTTTAATCTGCTGCAAGAAGGAAGCTAAATTAGTTTGTGAGGAGGTGGCACGACTAATGAGCAAAAATTATCCAGACCTGGGACACAGCCTTGGGAGCCCATTTCTAGACAGTTTATCCAGTATGCCCAAGAGTTTATGAAGCTGGTGTACATACGTATGAAGAGGAAATCCCTTGCAATGGCAAAAATTATTTCTGCAAGCATCTCCTCCAATTTGTAAAGCTTTACAGTCCATTCGCACAGTAGTCAGTTAAGTACAGAGAATGAATCAGCAAGGAAACAGAATGTTAATTCCCAATGAAGGAATAAAATGCAGCCAGACTAGGATTAGGGGTAACCAAAGTCACAGAGTTATGCACTGCAACTGCTGTACTAAGGTACCGTAGGAAAGGTAGCATTTTAAAAACTGTAAAACAAAGGGTTTGATTCTGGCCAACTCTAGAATAGGGACTACCAAAGGGGAAAAGAGTTGTAAATTCATCTGACAAAGCATTTCAAACTCACACTTTGTATAAACAAGCTTCTTGTTTTTTGATGCAATATCCTTTGAGTTGCATATGGGTTCTTCTCTTTCCAGAAAGCAAAGAAATTCAGTACCAGATTTCTGTTAGTGTTTCATTATAACAGAGGATTTAAATGTGTGCAAGCCATTAACTGAAAAGTTATAGTTCTTACTGTAACTACGCTGCACTTATTTGATTCCATATACAGTATAAGGTACAGAATGAGAGAGATAGATCAGAAGGCAATATTTTACAGTCAGGGCGTCCAAAATATGGAACCAACTTCCCAAGGAAGCGGTCCTCACCCCTACCTTGGGCAAATTCAAGAGGAGGTTGGATGATCACCTGTCTGGGGTCTTGCAAACCCAGCATTCATTCCTGCCTGTGGCAGGGGGTCAGGCTAGATGATCTCATCAGGTCCCTCCTGACTCTAGCTACTATGAAACTATGAAACTATGAGTGCTAAACTTTTACAATTGGGTCCAAATTTTCTAATTGCTTTGCTGTATTGAATACTGAGTTCTTTTAAAAATCTAGTCATTGGTTTAATGCTAGGTAGAAGGGGCCAAGCAAGGTAAAAGAACTCTAAAAGGGCCCACTTCCAGTCAGATATCTCAGGCTTTGGGAGTGGAAGGTACAGGAGACTGTCTAGCCTGCAGCATTTCTGGATCTCAGGGTGCTGAAGTTAAAGTCACAAGAGCTGTGTGAGTTACTCTGGGGACTTCTCCAGCTCAAGATTAGAAAGGCCCAAAAGATGACCTCTCCATACCTGGTATGCTGACATACGTAGCGAAAGTTATAATTACAATGTATAACAAAAGCTTTGAATTTCTCAGAATTTTGCAATTTAAAGCTCTGAATCTTAACAATGTTATGTAGTGAGTATTCCTTTTTTCCAATAAATAGAAAAAAGATATTTCAGTGCAGTCTCAAGACAGTTTGTAGTTTGACTGACAAAGGTATAATTCTGGAATTTACTGAATGGGGACTGTCTTTTTAAGCAGTTTTATTCTAATCATAAGAACATAAAACACACTGGATAGCCTACTTAGTTACCATTACTATGCACTGAAATTAATAGGTTTGCCTTCAAACAGAAGAGACTCCAGTGTAATAGATGAAGAGTACTATTGATTAATATCCAATGGGACTATTTCACTTCCAGGAGTAAGAGCTGTGTCCAGCAGTTTTAGGAATGGGCTCTATCTTCTAAAGTACTAAAGGAAAACATCTGAAGAAAAAAACAGTGGGAGTTATTCTACTGCTATCATCAGTCCTAGTCAATAAAAACTGACCTGAAGTATCCACACTTTCCAACAATAATTCATACTTAGGTAACAAAGGCATCCTGATTTCATTTCCTCTTAAAGATGAATTCAGTTTCCAAAATGTTTTACTGCATGAAGAGTATTTACTTCAGTTTATAAGATTCAAGAGCCAAACCACGTGTTTTGCCTGCATCTTTCTTACAGTTTCTTTTAATTGAAATACCCCAACTGTATGACTAAGTTCACTGAAATAATAAGTCATCTGTTACCATCATTTAATCATTTTAGTTAATACATTTCTTAAATGTTAGCTAAATTATATAACTGTAAATGCTACCACTTAAGTGATGTTATGTTTTACTTGTGCAAGTGGCAGTAATCATTGTGATTTTTTAGTTGCAATAAGTTGAGCTAACATCACACAATCAGTCAGTTCTTCCTTTTTATAATTGGGTAAAACAACATTATTATATTGGAAATGAACAAGTCCCTTTGCATGTTAATGGCTTATTTTCTTGCCATTTTTCTAGGCCAATGTGAGTTTGTACCTACAGTTGCTATGTTACTGATGTAAGACCTTATTTTGGCATGGGGATTTTGTTTAAATAACCCATTTTCTCCAAAGCTGTTTGCCTATGGCTTGAAAGTAGCTGTGTCCAAAGGCAGTGTTGCAGTCCAGAAGCTAAGGTTGGCTTCCCTTTCTAGCTTTAATTCATGTGAGTTTTTTCTTTTGTGTTAAGTCTACAAAGAATAAAGAAGACCACAATTATGTTATTTATAATGGGTGTGCCTTTCTGCAAAAGGAATAAGAATAGCCTGCAAGAATCAATGATTATTTCAACTTTATTTTTGCAAGTAGTAACTGTAAAGCAATTTATGAACAGACCTACCAAAAAAAAAAAACCCTTTAAATCTCCAAATCATTTACCATACCTCAAAACGTCTCTTCCTAACTCTAGAGGGAAAATAATAATAACAATGCTATTTAAGAGGCAGGGGAAGGGAAAGGGAACATTCTGTAAAAATCTAATTGCTCTCTGAAGTTAATAATATCCACAGAAAACAATCAATTTTACATAACTATGCTAAATTAATCACATAGTTCAAAAGCTGAAATACAAGCTTAAAACAATAAAAACAAAGCAGGAACATGTCATTGATTCAGGATAACTTGCCATGCAAACATATCTCACAAACAGAACAACCTCTAAATCTATAAAGCATATTCTACTCTGGCTTCAGTATTATCTGGCACAAACACTGTAGCACAAATCAGACTTTTCCATAGTAGTCTCCTAGCCTTGACTTGCATCCGGATTGCAAACAGATAGTTAATACCCTGGTCTTGATTTAGTTATTAATGCAATCTGAATCAATGAGAACATTTGTAAATAAACATTTCCCAGCATTTAAAAACATCCTACTGATGCACTCCTAATTTTCTAGTTAATGTTGAATGACAAAGGCTGAACAACTAGACTGGGTAGCAATAACTGTAGAAATTAGTAAACCTTACATACATTTCTGGCCTAGGCTTCTGCTTGCATGGTCACCAACTGAAATAAAATTCAGTTATATCACAATGTTTATAAATGGATAAAGCTATTCAGCTCCGATTCACTTACTCAAACCTGACCCTGGCCAGTAATAAGTGAGAGCTATTTCCCATTTAGCTGCCTATGAAAAAGGAGTCCAGCTGCACAGTTTCATATCAAAAACCCTGTTTGAACTCAGCCGCCAAGAAGGGCACAGTGGAAATCCAATTTATTAAGATGACTCACAATAGATCCAAAGGAGCATGAGTTCTTGCTCAGCTGACCAAGGTATAAACTGGGACACAATCATTCAGGCGGAGGAGTCAGAGGCAGACACATGTGATACAATGATTCCACATCATTTAGCATACAGTTGGCTACAGAAACTGGCATGCCTTCATTATCTTAGCCCACTAAGCCACAAGGCTCAAGTAGACCTCTAAGCTATTACAACCAGCACACTTGCCAGCTGTCTCTGCAGAGGCCAAGAACTTCACAACCAGCGCTCCACGCAGAGATGGTCTGAGACGCACAGATGCTGTTTATTGGGAAAGAAAAACTCCTGCTGCTCATGCTATACAAGTCCTCCCACTCCAATGGGTTTTAATTCACTTTTAAGAACTCATGGGTTTTAATTCATTTGTAGCAGCATTAAAAATGGAGCCACCTGAAGGAATAGGAAGGGCTGCCCTGCAGAGAGAGTTTATGCCAGTAGGGACACCATTTGTCCTGAGGGTGAGTGAAGCTGCTTTGGAGGCAGCCCTCTTTGTAGTGGGAGGAGTGATGTAACCTCAGCAGGGTTTGAATGACAGATGTTAGCAAAACCCCGGGGGGAGTCCCGGCCTGGGATTGGCTGACAGGCTTCCTTAAAAGAGGGGATCAGTTTTCCCTGAGAGGAGAACAAAGGGGAGAGAGGCTGAGAGAGAGGGTGGAGACCAGGAAAAGGATCTTGCCCTTTCAAGAGCCCCTGCAAAGTAGCAGTGAGAGGCTGCACCGAGAGCACTACACTGTGTCCGTTCTCGCTGCTTTCCCCTGGGAGTCCTGCTCGGGCAGGCACAAGAGAGGAGCTGCCTGTGAGGAGACTCCAAGCCTGGAAAGACCCTCCTGCAAGTCCCTGTGTGGCAGGGTGAGCACAGCAGAGGAGGGGGATGCAGGGCCAGGGGGAGACTGCTGGAGACTGCCTTGGTGTTCCCCCATGAATGAGAAGACCCCAGGGAGGGGCAGGCTCAGGTGCTGGAGGGAGCCCTGGGCTACAGGGGCAGGGACTGCTCCAGCCACCAGAAGCCCCAGGGCAAGCAGGGCCTGGGAAAAGGCAGCATTTGCCAGGTGCTGTGAGGCTGTACTGGGCAGGGGAAATGCTCCAGCCTGCAGCTCAGACCCTGCTCCCTGCTGAGCCAGGGTAGGGGTCTGGGCAGGAATCAGCTCTCTTGCAGGGACCACAGAGAAGCCACCACCTGCTGCACAAGACCCCTGAAGCTTGAAGGGGGATGCCAGCAGCAGGGACCGCCCATGGCTCC
Source organism: Gavialis gangeticus (assembly GCF_001723915.1). Taxonomy (NCBI): domain Eukaryota; kingdom Metazoa; phylum Chordata; order Crocodylia; family Gavialidae; genus Gavialis; species Gavialis gangeticus. The sequence continues at coordinate 5,175,408 of NW_017729023.1, read as the reverse complement.
TGTGCAGGGACACAGATTCAGTCCTGCTTTCTGAGACACCCCACCAGGGGCAGTGCACACAGGGTCCTCTGTACACAGTGTACAAGTTATAGACTGTGTAAATAAGTTCTTAATGCTTTATTAGTTGGAGTATCAATGTACTTATTTATTGGTTCCTCACTTATTGTGGGTAATTTTTATACCTTCCCCTAGTGTAATGTGTATCGAAAAACCATTAAACCTTAAGCCACCATCGCCAGGTTATGTGGTACAACACTTGTTTTATTGCATTGGTTATGTTACCTTATAAATAATTAAATCCTGGAAAAAGTTTTATAACAGTCTGTAAGGTTCTTTGATTGTAAGGGGAGGCCCTTCACTCGGGGACCCTGCAGCAGCTACCCAGGGAGCTGAGCAGGACCACTGGCTACCGGGTACCCCAGGATCCCATGATTCAGGTGAAGGCGTGGGTAGTGTCATGCCCAGGGTTACACATTTTTAAAAACACCTCAAAAAAGAGTTATAAGTACATTCAGAGCATTACAGCCATGTCTTACACTAGCTTATTCTTGGATTGCAAGTCTGCCGTGTTTATCAGAATGCCCCCTGCACCAACACAAAAGGGCTTGCAACCTCTCAAAAGCAATCATTGTCTTAAGACTTACAGACCCATTATGATGGTACTTCAGCCTGCTTGCATGTTAGCAGCAGAACCAGACTGGTCAGACACAGGCAACATGGAAACACCCCATCACTGAAATTCCTGTTTCATCTGAAACATCTTCAAAGCAGGAGGCAGGCTCAGCCCAACCTCCCTGTGGCAGAACCTTTCTGAAGGAAATCCCCTCAAAACATTTTGGGTATTTTACTCCAAGAGTCACTCTAATTAAAGTGTCCAGAGTGTCTTGTATATCAGCATCCCCCTTCAAAATGGTGGCAAGGGAGCTTTATCTAAAGCTTGTCAAATGAAACACAGGGATGCTGATAGATGAGACATGCAGGCTGGCTGGAGCGTGCTAATTAGCATGCTCCACCAGACTCGATTAATTTTAATTGATTCTGCTCCGACACACTGCAGCCTCCTGGCTCATGTACAGGCACTCTTTGTCTGTATCCTAATAGTTCCTCTAAATAGTTTGCCTAACTCCAAAGTGTGATGCTTCATTTTCCATTAGGGGAGTTTACTCTGGAGACAGCAGCAGTTAGAGCTGGTGCTACAAAGCCCTTTGACTTTGTAGCAACCTTGAGCTTTAGGTGCCCTTTGGCACAAGGAAAGATCTATGGCTTCTCCTTCCCCTTGTATTAAGCATCTTCTTGAGGAAACTCAACTTTCCCTCTGGCAGCAGGGAGCCTCACCCTCCCAGTCCAATCCAAGCAAGGGTCACCTCGGCCAACCTTCCCTCTGACAGGAAAGGAACTGGCCAGAACTGTCAATGCCAGGGCTTGGCAGGATTGCATGCGTGTGGGTGTGTATGTGATGACACTACAGTATTTAAGACTGAACTTGGTTCTGCTGAACACTTGCTAGGATTTCACAGTCCAATATAAACAGGAGTTTCTGAAAGGAGTATCTTCTGCTGGGTCAGCTAATGGAGCTGGTCCTCTGGAAGGCTACCAGATTACATGAAAACCAGGACAAAGAGGTTTCAGTGTGATCAGACAAGTTTTTCCTCAAAAAATTATTTCTGGAGTTCTCTAATATCTGTTGCCCTGTTCAAGGCCCACATATAGCCCTACCAGAACTACTTATTGAGCTCTATTTTGTGTGGAAAAAGTAATTAAAAAGGAGGAAACTGACACACAAAGACTATATGCATACTAAATCTAGTGAACATTCTGCAGTGCTAATAAGGCACTGAAGTTCTATAATGCTTTGACAGCTTGCCAAGACAAAAGGAGGCAAACTGTATACCCCTTATGCTTACACTTATACAAATGGGTCCACTATAGTAGAGCCTTCAGCATTGATCACAACAACCCTGACCAGTTTCTTCTTCGTCAGGATGTGATAGGTAGCACCAGCATCTGTCTTACCCATTTCTCTATTGCTTTTCCTCCCTCACCTGGTCTTTTTAGCTATGTATTTTCAGGCCCTTTTTCCCTTTGTGCTCAGCAAGTGTTCAAGAGTCTCATCACGTCACTGCAAATCAGAAGATGCTGCACACAGCAAGTTTGGATTCCACTTGTCTGTCCATGACTCTTTTGGCATATTCTCCAATGCTGTCTTCATGACAAAACTCCAGCCAAACTACTCTATGTCCTGTCCATCAAGAAACATGCAACTATTAAAAAGATCAAAGTTCCATAAAAAGTGTCCATCTTTGAAACAGCAAAGCAAAGCAGAGGGCCAGAGAGGAATGATCTGACACACTACAGGTATTTCTGTCTGCTTGAGTTCCCAGTCTTCACCATTCATGTTGGGCTCCTCATACCAATCCCTCTTGGAAGGCATGCTGCAAGCTGTCACAGCCATCCATGCATGCATTCACCCATGCAAGTACTACTGATTCTCCATAAAACATAGGCTCCCCTCCACAGCAGAGCTTCTTGAACTCTTCTGTGGTTCCCACCTACCTTCCCCTTTGGAATGGTGGCTGATGAAAGCAGGAGATGATGGGATTTAAGCAGCAACTGTGTCACTTGCATGAGCCATATAACTGTGCCAGGAGTCTGCCTCCCCTCAGCTTGACCTTCTTTCCTTTAAGCTTTTAAAGATGATTATTTATGCAGAAGGAGGGCCCAACTGTCCACTTTCATTAAGTTTACATTACTGGCAACCCCATGGAATTCAGTCGAGTCAGGCAGTATGAGAGGAAAACAGATGGATCCTGAATGCCGCAGCATAGCTGGGCAATTCTTTGCCATGGACAGTAGGGTGAGGTCGCTGACAGTGCTGTTGAGCTGGTGACAGCAGCAACTGCTGCTAATTTTGCACCCCTCCCTGCCCCAATGTTTGTACCCAGGGTTCGTACCCCACTTGCCTCCCCCCGCCCCTCTTACTACTGCTAACTGAATGAAAGACACCTTAGGCAGCTATGTCAGCAATATTCCGTTTTAATGTAAAGACAAAGTATTTGCACTATTGTAATTCCACTGACATCAGTGGAGCAACATACTGCTAAAAGAATCCAACTCAGTCTGCATTCCTACCCACAACTGGACAGATTTTCCAAGACAGCACCACAGTCCAGCTGCTGATTGGACCTATGGTCCAATTTTCACGACAGCTGGAAATTTCCTCCAACCCCTCATGTGACAGAACTACAACACAGCAGAGTAACTAGGTGAGATACCCAAGAAACAAAATTGCTCTCATGGGTTTTACTGTTAGATACCTGGAACCTTTCAGACCTGTATAAATATGATTTTTCAAGGAATATTGTTGCCTTAAGCCACAGAGATAAGGATTTAGCAGAAAAATGAAGTATCACTGTAGGATGCTGGCACCTGGCCATCAGAGGACCATTCTTTAAGAAGAAATTAGGGTTAGTGAAGCAAAGTAAATGAAGAGTTCTCAGTCAGTATGCTTATTTAGCATGCCCTCGCTTTCTTTCTTGCCCCTGTTCTCCAACTTCAAATCCTCCTCTACCTTGCCTTTGACCTTGGACATCTGGAAGCCCGCTCTGTTGTTTTTTTATGGATGGGAACTGGTCATCCCCAAGTATTCTTAACAACACCTATATTTTTGCTCTTGCTTGCCTCTAATCCAGATCCTATGGCTCAGTCAATTCTACAAACCCTAAACACGCTCTCTGAGAAGTTCAACTCCAAGGTTTAACTGTAAACAGGGTGTTCCAGGTAAGTTTCTTCAGAATGCACCTAGAGGATGCCACAGATTAATTTTTAAATATCCATCATCTCTCCCTTCCAGCAGAAAAATCACATGGAGGCAATCAATGGTATTTTGCTCCATTTTTCTATCTCAGTCCCTGTGTGAAATCAGAATCCATCTTCAGTGGAAAAAATGGATCAATAAAGGAAGACTACAGTTTTCTAAACAGATAAGAGAAAGGAGTTATATAGTCCACCCTTAAAACAGTCATTGCATTTTCAATTGGATCAATACTGAAAACTCTGCATTTCAATGCAGAGCATTTCTTAACTCTTAGCCAGTAAAAAAAAAAAGCAAGCAGATGCTTACAGCCCATTTTAAAAGACTCAGCTGGAAAAAAAGCAGTGCAGTGGATTTTCAAGGAAGTAGTGGAAAATGTTATCCACAGAATCATACTTATGAGCACATACAGTACTGTCTAATAACTTGGAACATTAAACATTTTACTATTTTCCTTGCAAATTAAATGAAATCTTAAAGTGTACAATAGTTCCATCCAGCAAATGTAAATGGATCAGCCTACACTGCCATACATTGGCCTACACATCAGCCTATGTTGCCATAGCGACGTGCTCCGGTGACATAGTGATCATGTGAGTCTGCACACATGACTGGCAGCTATTTTGCAATAGCAGCACACTCCCCCATTAGTGCAGCGCTACAGCAAAATAACAACTAAAACTAACCAGGTGCCACATACACGGCACAATACAAGCAGTTACTGCACTGTAGGGTGATGTGTAGATGTGCCCAATATGTAATTTCAAGTTGTGGTTCCAGGAAGTTTGCCTCATTATAATAATTTTCAATAATACCTAAAACATAAAAACAAGATGATGACAAAACTATTAGGAGTGCAATGAAGAACCCTTTGTAATCCGTGCCAAAGTCAAATGGGTAGAGCCTAGAAATAAATTAGTCTCTTACCAGCGATGTTTCACAATAAGATACAATTCAGGAGATCTGGATTTCATTTCTAGTTCTCATATAATCTGTGACTGACTATGATCAAATCTTCTGTGCCCCAATTGTCCAACTGTAAAGCAGTTCAGTTGTCCCCAAGCACAAAACAGCACTTCATGGACAAGTTAGTGCCTGCCTCTTTCCTGCCTTGTCTGCTACCTCTGTTGTTACATGGCACCCCCATCACTGGGTCATCTGAATGTCTTACAGTGATTAATTACCTATCAATAGAACTTTTTCTGCACACCCCAAATCCAGATGTAATGGTGGATGGCATTGAGATAAATGGAAGCAGGAGCAGCCCTGATTGGAGTTCACATTAAAAGGTCACTGGATAGAAGGCCATTTCTATTCTGGCATGAAGAACATACTTAAAGGGGTTTCTTATAAGCCAGGAAGTGTATTACTACTTCACTCCAGGTTGGTAAAGCAAAACCTAAAACATCATCATTAACTTCAAAAAGGTGGCACAAACAATAAAAAACCATCAGAAAATTCAAAATGATATAAAAAAAATTGGAATTTAAAAAAAACCTACAAAGAAAGGTTAAATGAATGTGTTATTTACTGAGCCAAAATCAACAGTATTTAGAGGGGAAACATGATTCTATATAAATACACATAGGATATTAAATGCAAGAGAGGAAAGAACCATTCAGAGGAATAAAAACACTGAGGTATGGAGAGAAGTTTAAGACTGGATACACTGAACTCCAATAGTAGGGAAACATTCTGGGTGGGATTTTGAAGTCATTTAAGGAAGCTGGATGCCCAATACCTGGTGACTTTTAATGCTTAGGAGTTCCATACCATCTGCTAAGGTGGACCATCAGAGTGGAACAGCACTCATAGGGAATTAGTATACGTAGGAAGGTGTCACATGTACAACTTAACACTTACTAGTTAAAACACAAAAAGATGCACGTTCAAGCAGTTTAGCATGTGTTAAATGCCCTTGTAGTGCTGCAAAGTTTTTCCCTTCAGGCAAAGGTTATCTTCTAACTTGTATCTGAGGTTGCTGTATATTTAATGACTGCGCTATTCAAGACACTGCAGCTATTCAATATGGAGCACCACCACTATTCACATATTGTAGCATTCACTGGCACATTAGTGATAACATTTACCATGCACCCTACCTTAATATTGCCAAGACCACACACTGTTATAGCTGGCATGCTGCAAAATCATATAACGTAATAAAAAACCTTCTGATTAACTGTCCACTGAAAAGAACAAAGAAGTCCTCTCCAATCAGCACATGACACTGAAAATCATTTTAAATGAAAACAGCCAAATACGTGCCTACAGTAAAAATACAGGGAAAAGGAAAAATACATATTTGGATAGAAAGCTCTTTGGATCACTAGCAATGCCAATTTTCAAGTACTATTTAATTTTTATTTTTTAAAAAAAACACTAATGTTAACATTTTCCTGGAATCTTGGTGTCATTTGTGATTTTGTGGGTTTTAACAAATCAAATCTCAAAGCCAGAAGAAGAAAATGCCAACTGTGTTCTTAAAAGCAAGCTAATTGCTATATTCCTATATTGCAGAAGCAACCTTTAAATGGATGGAGGGAGAAAGGAGGAAGGGAGGGTTGGAAAAAAAAGCATAAAGCCATTTAGAATCAAGGTGTTAATTAATAGCTGTCCCTTAATATTTGAGATTGAATCAGAAGAAATGGAATATGTAAGATATGCAAACTAGAAATATAATATTTACACATTGTAGCATGGCAGCTCCATGTGTCAGGTCTTAGGATCAAGTGTAAAGGTGCAGAGACAATATTACCTTCACTAGAAAGAAGGTCTTGCCTCCCATTCAGACTATGTTTCTTCCTCTTCCTCTCTCATGAAGACTCTCATTGATTCTTCACTTAAGATATGCATAAACCTCTCGCCTTCAAAAGGTACACTGCAGGTATCTTTGATTCCTGCCTCCCTTCTTGCTCTCCCATCCTCTATTCAAGGCTTTCCTCTCCAATTTCTTAATTTACATACCCACTCCAGGCTGCAGGACACTTTGGAAACTATACAGCCCCTGGGCTGGATCCAAGCCACAGAGGGACTTTGTTCAGCCCACAGCAGATCCTTCAGTCCTGCCCAGCCCAGGTACAAGGGACAGCCTGGGCCATGGCATGTGCCTAGGTGCGCAGTGTAGCTGGGGAGGTGTAGCAGCTGGATTCCATTTCCCAGAGGCCCTGATGGCAGTGGTGCATCCTTCTGGCTGCCACTGCTGAATCCAGCCCCATTGCCCAAGCACCCCAACCCTTCTGCCCTGCACCCACTACTGGGGGTGGGACCTGCACATGCAAGATGCTCAGCTTGGCAGCTGAGATGGGGCCATGGCGGCAGGAGAAGCACTGGCCAGGAGTAAGATGGGCAGGCTCAGTTGGGGGGCCTCAGGATCTTGGGGGGCAGTGACAGCACAGAGCTGGGGCTGGGGTCA
>NW_017729023.1:5162464-5167687 GCF_001723915.1 Gavialis gangeticus | reverse complement strand
TTTTTTTTTTTTTTTTTTTAGAGACATAGTTAGCCATCAGCCATTGAACATATCCTCTGTGAGTATGCTGTGTATGTAGGTATGGCGCATGTGAGCAGAGGGATTCAGCCTCACAAATGTATAATGTACCTCATTCCATCCTCCCAATTTGAGGACCTCTATTTAAGTTATAAGGCCTCTCAAGTCTGACTCGGGCTACTGCAATGCACACCTGATATGTTCTCTCCTACACACACTGCAAATAGGACACCCTCCAGTACAAAGATGTAATTTTGAGGTACTATATACAGTGTGCTTACAATGAAGTAAAAGATGAATCATTTGGTATTGGGAAGGCATTTTACCCCATGTTGAGATGAGTACAAACCGGGAAACTTTTTGCCTTTCTCTAAAGAAAGGGTATAGCCCTCTTCCTTGGATCTCTAAAGTGCATTTTAACAAATTTTGCTACAGCAGAATGCCAAAAGCCCTTGTCTCTTTGCTTTCTCTGTGATGCATTACAGGGCTTTTGGTGTCCTGGGGCATATTCCTTGTAGTTTCACAGCATGGTTTATTGTGTAGCTTTGGGAGTAAATTAGAGAAAGATTGGTATGAGACAGTGTGGCAGGCACAGCGTCCCAGCCCCTGCCACACTCCTGCAGGAACAGCCATGCTGGCTAGAGACTCACCTGTCTGGGTCTGGACCTGCAGCGTGGCCCCAGTGCACAAGGGAACACAGCTGCTGGCAATCCCAGGAGCATGAGAACATGTGCTCCAGAGAACTGGCCCTGATTGGCCTGCAGTAAGAAGCAGGCAGTTTAAAGGGAGGATGCCAAAGGAAGCTCAGCATTCAGCGTCCCCAGCGGGAAAAACCTCACCAGAGATGCCAGGAGGTGACAAGCCCCAAAGAAGATCTGCGCGCCAGAACTTCGGGAACTGCCAAGACCCGGACAGGCCCCAGGCAGGAATAGACTCTTCCCCCCAGAAAGATATGTAAATAGGGACAGGGAAAGGGACAGAGTAGGTCTTTCCTCACAGAAGTCCAAATGGATCTCCCAGGCGAAGACTACTGGGAGGGCAGTTGGTGAAAACTAGCCAAAGAAGAAGGAAGGAAGAGCAAGAAAGTGAGCTGGTCTACAGGGACGAGTAGGAACCGAGAAGAAAACTGAGGCCGCCAGCTTTAAGAAAAAGATTATACCTGTCCTGCTAGTGAGAGAAAAACCAAGCAGAGACATACTGCCTGCATCAGGGCATACCTTTGGAAAAGGGAGAAAAGACCTGAGAGGTATACCCGCAAATTCTGAGTTATCAAAAAATAGAGAGAGGAGAGGACTGTGCCTAAGAAGCCCTCTCTAGGATTTAACTGTTCCATATCAGTGGGAGAAGGGAGAGAACCCTAGCCTGAAGATTTGATTTAAAGTTAAGGCGGAAGCTACACCCATTTTGCAGAAAGGAACAATTGAGGAGGCCCAAAGTTGAAGAGTCGGGGCCCTCAGGGGAGGAACTGCTAATGAGTTCATGAAGATAATTCTTATTTGAGCCGGTGAGGGAAGTCATATCATGATGGAAATGGCTGAGAAAGACGACAAGGCACCATGAGTTAAGACAAGGGGGAGAGAGAGAGAGAGACCAGATAGGCTCCACTCAGCATCCATGGAGAATAGCGACCATCCATTCAGGAGGAAAGAGGCAGGGTGTAGAGGAGGTGGAGCCCTGTGGAAGATCTGACACAGGGTCAGATGAAACAGTGAGTCAGAACATTCATCCTCCCAAACATACATTGCCCATCAAGATGTGGCAGGCAAGCAGGAGAGAGAGAGAGAGGTCAGTATAACCTGTTGTGGCTCTGAAGCAGAAGAATACAACCTGCTCACAGACAGATTGAATAGGGATGATCCTGCCTCAAGCAGGGGGTTTGACTAGTGAACGCTGAAGCCCTGCTTTGCTATGATTCCATGAAAGTTGCATATAAACATGAAGTATAATATCAGCAAGTATGAAGAATTTGGGGTTAAACAGAAAGAGATGCCCTGGGCTACTGCCACAGTGAGACTGCATATAGAACTATGTACCTCTTCTAGATACTTCAGTGGTAAGAAGTGTCAAATGGAAAGTAAAGGAGAACATTAATGCAGCCAGTTATGTGGATGCTCTTCCCCTTTCCCAGCCTGCCAAAATGGAAGTGATACAAAGAAAACACGTCTCAGCACTCCATGGGTTAAAGTTTCCTCCACTTAAAACATAGGGAGAGTTATCAATCCAAAAGAAAGAAATGCAAAGGACCAAGATCTGGATGTGCATCTTTCACATCCAGACTTTCCATATGACCATCTGGTAGCTTGCCATAGCACCAGGCTCCTCCTTTTTAACTAGGCATAAAGCAGCCTTAAACCAGGAGGCTTATGTTCCTTTGGGCAGTTTCTGGAAATCTTTGAACCTGACCAGCTATTAGGGCTGTGCGAAGCTTCAGTTGCTGATTCAATTAGGAGGAGATTTAGCCCGATTCAGTGGCTGAATCTCTGAATCCAAATTGAATCAGGAGCCCATTAATCTCTCTGAATCAAATTGGAAGCCTCCAATTCGATTTGGAGAGATTTGACAATTCAGCCATAGACACAGCTTTATATGTTTTTTCTACATACCTCAAGGTACCAGATGGCTCATGAATGCTGAGATGGTGGGGCAGATGGAGCGTCCCATGGAAGGGTCCCCAGCACGCTCGGCAGTGGACCCAGAAGTGGACCAGAAATATTTCCGGTCCACTTCCGTGTCCGCTGTGGAGCATGCCTGTGGAGCATGCAGGGGATCCCTCCCTGCCCCATCTTGGCGACTGGTGCCTCCTGGGTCTGGAGTCCCCTCACAGCCAATTGCCAAGTTGGTGGGGGGCTCAGGGGAGTGCCCTGTGCAGCTGACCCAGAAGTGGACTGGAAGTACTTCTGGTCCACTTCTGGGTTCACCACCAAGCACATGGGAATCCCCCCGTGCTCCTGTGGGACGTTTCATCCACCCCATCATCGCAGCGTTCACGAGCCGTGCCTGGTACCTTGAGGTATGTAGAAAAAACATATAAAGCTGTGTCTGTGGCCGAATCACTGATTATCCGAATTAGATCTGAATCACTGTTCCCTGAATCGGGCCGAATCCAAATTGAATACAACCCACTTCATACACCCCTACCAGCTACAGCTTCTTGGGTTTTTGTACATCCAAGAAATACGGTAACAGCCTCTCTGTTAGAAGCAGGGTGGGAGGACAATATCCTAGCTTCAGGGGAAAGTAGGAGGTATAGTAAGCCTTTGCTCTCTCTAAGAAAATGGATATTCAGGAAAGGACCATCAAGTTAAATTATCAAAAGCATTACAATGATTTAGGAGCCCCAGTCCTATTTCCAAAGGTGACTGGCATGCAAGTCTTAGCTATACAGTGACATTCAGGAAAGTTAATCTAAAAGGGTGAATTTAAAGTAGGGCTGGCATGCCGGTCAACTGACCAGTGAAATGTTATCAATTGACCAGTCATATTTTTTTGACTGGTAAAAGATTATAACAAATTTAACAAAAAACCTACTTGTTTTGTAGTTTTCTTGGCAGGAATAAGATTTTTTTTTGTTTTTGATACATTTCTTCATGGAAAATTTGTACTTTTTTTGTTAATATTTGGACCTATTGGCAATCCTGTTTTGGTTGTTTGTTTGTTTATAATTTTTTACTGATATTTCATAGAATTATAGAAAATTAAAATTGGAAGGGATCTCTGGATGTCATCTAGCATAACTCCCTGTTCAAAGCAGGACCATCCTCAACTAGATCATCCCAGCCAAAGCTTTGTCTAGCTGGGTCTTAAAAACCTCTGAGGATGGAGAGTCCACAAAATCTCTGAGTAACCTGTTCCAGTGTTTTACTACCCTCCTAGTGAGAAAATTCTTCCTAATATCTAATCTAAACTTCCCTTGGGGCAACTTGAGACCATTGCTCCTTGTTCTGTCATCTACCACCACTGAGAACAGTCTACCTCCATGCTCTTTCAAAACCTACCTTCAGGTACATGAAGGCTACTCAGTCTTCTCTTCTTCAGACTAAATAAGCCCAGTTCCCTCAGCCTCTCCTCATAAGTTATGTCCCCCAGTCCCCTAACCATTTTTGTTGCTCTCTGATGGACTCTCTCCAATTTGTTCACATCCTTTCTGTAGTGGGTGGCACACATCTGAACACAGTGCTCTAGATTTGACTTCACTAGTGCTGAACAGAGGGGAATAATCACTTCCTTTGACCTGCTGGCAACACACCTACCAATGTAGCCCAGTAAGCCATTAGTCTTCTTGGCAACAAGGGCACACTGTTGGCTTATATTCAGTTTATTGTCCACTGTAACCCCAGGGCCTTTTCTACAGAGCTGCTGACCAGCCAGTCAGCCCCTAGCCTGTCCTGGTACATGGGACTGTCTGTCCTAAGTGCAGGACTTTGCACTTGTTCTTGCTGAATCTCATGAGATTTCTTTAGACCCAATTCTCCAACTTGTCTAGGTCTCTCTGAATCTTAGCCCTACCCTCCAGCATATCTACTATTCTCACTAGCTTGATGTCATATGGAGACCTGCTGAGAGTGCACTTTATGGCATCTTCTGGGTCATTGATAAAGACATTGAACAAAACTGGTCCCAGGACCAACTCTTGGGGCACTCCACTTGATACTGACTGCCAACTAGACATCAAGCCATAGATTACTATCCTCTAAGCCTGATGCTCCAGCTAGTTTTGTGTCCACCTTACAGTCCATTCAGCCAACCCATACTTCCTTAGCTTGCCTGAGAGAATATTGTGGGAGATGGTTATCAAAAGCCTTGCTGAAAAACAGGTATACCACATCCGCTAGTCTCCCCATGTTCACAGAGCCAATCATCTCATCAGAGAAGACAATCAGGTTGGTCAAGCATGATTTGCCCCTGGTGAATCCATGTGGACTGTTCCTAATCGGATACAGACGGAGATTCTTCCAATAAGGGTGAAAAGGGGGAAAGGGGCCAAGAGGCTTCCTTGGCTGACCAGAGAAATCCAGAGCTGCTTAAAGGCAAAAAGGGGGGCATATCAGCAGTGGAAACAGGGAGAGATTACTAAAGAGGAGTATGCCTCCTCAGCTCGCAGTTGTAGGGAGGCAGTTAGAAAGGCCAAAGCTACCATGGAGCTGAGGATGGCATCCCAAGTTAAGGATAACAAAAAATTGTTTTTCAGATATATAGGGAGTAAAA
>NW_017729023.1:5158113-5162024 GCF_001723915.1 Gavialis gangeticus | reverse complement strand
TTACATAGTCTGATGAGTGGCAAACTGGCTAGAGGGTCATACCCAGAGAGTGGTGGTGGATGGGTCAGTATCTACCTGGAAGGGAGTGGGTAGTGGGGTCCCCGCAGGGCTCTGTCCTTGGACCAATACTCTTCGGTGTCTTCATCAGTGACTTGGACGAGGGAGTGAAGTGTACTCTGTCCAAGTTTGTGGATGATACAAAACTCTGGGGAGAAGTGGACACACCGGAGGGCAGAGAACAACAACAGGCAGACCTGGACAGGTTGGACAAATGGGCAGAAAACAATAGAATGCAATTAAACAAGGAGAAATGCAAAGTGCTGCACCTAGGGAAGAAAAATGTCCAGCACACCTACTGCCTAGGAAATGACCTGCTCGGTAGCACGGAAGCAAAAAGGGATCTTGGAGTCCTAGTGGACTCCAAGATGAACATGAGTCGTCAGCGCGACGAAGTCATCAGTAAAGCTAACTGCACTTTATCAGGCATTAGCAGATGTACGACAAACAGAACCAAGGAGGTGACACTTCCCCTCTCTCGGGTGCTGGTCAGACTACAGTTGGAATACTGCATCCAGTTTTGGGCACCACACTTCAAGAGGGATGTGGATAACCTAGAGAGGGTCCAGAGAAGGGCTTGCAGCCCAAGCCCTACGAGGAGAGACTAGGGCACCTAGACCTCTTCAGCCTCCGCAAGAGAAGGTTGAGAGGTGACCTTGTGGCTGCCTATAAATTCATCATGGGGGCACAGAAGGGAATTGGTGAGGCTCTACTCACCAAGGTGCCCCTGGGGGTCACAAGAAATAAAGGCCATAAGCTAGCAGAGAGCAGATTTAGACTGGACATTAGGAGGAACTTCTTCACAGTTAGAGTGGCCAAGGTCTGGAATGGGATCCCGAGGGAGGTGGTGCTCTCCCCTACCCTGGGGATCTTCAAGAGGAGGTTGGATGGGCATCTGGCTGGGGTCATCTGAACCCAGCACTCCTTCCTGTCTATGCATGGAGTCAGACTTGATGATCTATTGAGGCCCCTTCCAACCCTAACCTCTATGAATCTATCTATGAATCTATGAATAATCACCTTCTTCTCCTCAAAATGCTTAGAAATGGATTCCTTGAGGATCTGTTTCATGATTTTTTCCAGGGACTGAGGTGAAACTGACTGGTCTGTAGTTCCCCAGATCCTCCTTTTTCTCTTTCTTAAATATGGGCACTATGTTTGTCCTTCTGCAATCATCCAGAACCTCTCCTGATAGCCATGAGTTTTTACAGATTATGGCTGGTGGCTCTGCAATCTCATCAGTCAACTCCCTCAGTGCTCACGAGTGCATCCCATCTGCCCCCATGAACTCATACACATCCAGCTTTTCTAAGTAGTCCCTAACCTGTTCTTTCACCACTGTTGGCTGCTCTCCTCCTCCCCAAACTGCGCTGCCCGGAGCTGACCCTGCCCATGAAGACTAAGGGGAAAAGGCATTGAGTGCTTCAACCCTTTCCGCATCCTCTATCACAAGGTTGCCTCCCCCATTCAGTAATGGACTCATACTTTCCCTGATCCTCCTCTTGCTACCAACATACTTGTAAAAACCCATCATATTACCCTTCACATCCCTTGCTAGCTGCAACTCCAACTGCACTTTGACCTTCTTGACTTCATCCCTCCATGCCCGAGCAATGATCTTATACTCCTCCCCATTTGTCACTGTGTTTGTGAATTAAAGCTGCCATTAATTCAATCTCTCTTTCTTTTAGTAAATTAAGACTATTTGGGGCAAATGTACATAGAAGAATTATAGTAGAATTATTTAGAGATAACCCCAATAGCTCCAAATGCAATGCTGTATAGAGATACAAGCTCAAATACTGGAACCAATATAGACACACCAGCATGGTACTCCATCCCAGCTGATTAGCAGAGAACAAGCACTGTGCTGATAAAGTGATACTGGTTCGACTCCTAAAGATAACTTGGGTATCTTTACATGGCTCTGCATTGCAATATGTAAATATACCTTTTATTCTGAATAAAGCATTCATACAGGGGTTTAATGTAGTTTAACAAATTACTTTAAAAGTTAATGCAGATTAAGTGTACCAAGTGTTCCTACGCTGACAAGCCCTTATTCACTTAAATTCCACTAACACTTACTTTTACCCTCTCAAAAATAGTACTTTTCATAATTTTACTTGTAGACTCTTTGTCTTTCTATCCATCTCTAATGAAAATACTCTACCTTATACCCTTGATTTTTTGACCGATGCATAGTATTAGCAGCTTTATCTTAAAAATACAACCGTTATGCTATCAGCACGAGACATGGCTAGTCTGTATGAAGTACAGCCTCTGGCCAATAACATGGACCAGTTTGGGATGGATCCAGCATCTCTCTGCGGAAAGCAAAGTCTCCAAATCAAACCCAGGAGAAAACAACTGAATTAACAACATTTTAGCAATTGGGATCTGTGAAGGTGAGGGGCCAAGGAACCACAGTTCTAGAAGACTGCAAAAGCCTCTCCGGCCTGTTCAGAAATTAACAATCAGCTGCTGCAATGGTCTGTCTAAGTGCAACTGAATTCTGGTTTGTCTTATAAAACTGACATATCACCAATGCCCCAGAATATGTATGGAGTCAGCCATAGGATGTCAGAGCTACCTAAGTCATTTCCCAGACTAGGGTGGTTTAACCGTGCTGACTCATTCAGATCGGAGCATCTTGGTACAATAAGACAGCCACAACATCTACAAAGTGACTTGTCTCCAACTCCTCGACAGAGAGAGTGTGGGGAGGGGGGGGGAGAAGGCAACCCACCATGTAGAAGCACAAAAAGATCAGATGTTACCACTAGGTCTTAATAACTACAGAGCAAAGAGGCTTCAGAGGAATGGTGAGGGAAGCATAGAGATAGGAAACTTGGGCAAAGGCAAGGAACACAAAAGCATGTTTTTCAGCTGTGGCATCCAGGTTAATTACTGAATCAGACAAGGAATAAGGAAACTGGGGAGACTCTCCATGATTAGTTGGAGCAGCCATGTTCAAGAAGGGAGTTTGGGCTCCTGAGGACCCTGGCCTCAGTCCACAGAATGCTCAATACCAGCAAAGACCCCAAGACAAGGAAGTAAGTGTAGGCATTCATAGTTTTGTAGGGCCCTGTGTATTTGTTACACTAGCTTTGGGAAGGCTGTGTGGAGGAAACTAGGGAGTCAGCACTGATCCTGGAAACCTCAACCAAGCTGTGCCAATAAGGTCCTACTTCCACAGAAAGGCAACAAACAGCAAGCCTGTGCACAGACAATGCACAAAAGAGATCTTCAGTATGAGCCAGTGGTACAGGCCACACAACCAAAGGAAGTTGAAGAATACACAAGGCCAGGTGACTGGACCTGAACCTCAGTATCCTTCCAGTGTCCAACCATGTCTGAGGAACTTCTAAAAGAGTTGTAGGAGGACTACAAACCAGTGAGGCTTGATATTCATTTTGGTGGCAAACAGGCCAGTAAAGGACTGCTACATCATAATCAGGGATCCGGGTTTTGCATTTGCTGTAGAAAAACATGGATTTCCCCTCTTTAAAAGGAGAAAAAGCACAGATTTTCCCCTTTAAAGGAGAAAACCATGGGAAACTATGGGTTTCCCCTTGCATGCTGGCTGCCTTCCAGCCTGCAAGGAGCTGCTTGGAGCTGGGGGGAGTGTGGGGAAGGCGACAGGAGGCAGGGGGTACTGCATGTGTGTGCCCACATATACACACATGCCCAGCATGCAGCCAGGCAAAGTGGTGGCAGCATCCCTGACACCTGGATACAGGTAGGTTTATGAGGGCTAGGGGTTAAAGGGCCAGGGTTTGGGGACTGTTTGGGGGGCTGTGGAAGAGAGAAGAAAGAGGCATAGGTGTGCATGTGCATGTGTGGAGCGGAGG
>NW_017729023.1:5152891-5153113 GCF_001723915.1 Gavialis gangeticus | reverse complement strand
GAGAAGAAAGAGGCATAGGTGTGCATGTGCATGTGTGGAGCGGAGGGGAGGGGAGGTAAGGGCAGGTGCTGCCTGCTGGCAATGGGAGAAGGTGTCCAGACGCCAGGGATGCGGTGGGGCAGAGGGACTGAGACAGCACTTGGTGCGCCAGCGAGCCCAGCTCTGCACTGTTTCATAGTTTCATAGTAGCTAGGGTCAGGAAGGACCTGAACAGATCATCTA
>NW_017729023.1:5146363-5152479 GCF_001723915.1 Gavialis gangeticus | reverse complement strand
AGCACCCTGCATTTGTCTATGTTGAACCCCATCCTATTCTCGTCTGCCCACTTTTGTAGTCTGTCTAAATCTATTTGCAGCCTCTCTCTCCCTTCAAGTGTGTCCACCTCACTCCACATCTTAGTGTCATCAGCAAACTTGGATGGCGTACTTTCCACCCCTTCATCCAAGTTGCTGATGAAAATGTTAAGCAGTGTGGGCCTGAGGACTGAGCCCCTGCTGCTCACATCTCTCCAGGTTGAGTACAACCCATCTACCACTCTCTCCCCTGTTGCCGGCAGGGCCCGTGCAGAGGCAACTGCCCCTCCAGCTGGGGAAGGGAGCGGGGGAGTCCTTCAGGGGCAGCAGGGAGCTGCATAACCAGGCCCAGCACAGGAGCCCCAAGCCAGGTTATGGAGTGCCACAGGTGTCTCCTCCTCTCTCCAGCCCACACTGGGGCCAGATTTGCTCCACCAGCACCCAAGGCCCTTGCCCTCCCCCTGGTGCCCGCAACATGGCCGGGCCAGAGCCATGCTCTGCTTCACACTGCTGCTATGGAGCATGGTGCTAATCCTCCTTGCCATGCCACAGTCCCAGGCCCAGGTCCAGCCCCAGCCAGCAGCACAGGGCAGATGTGTTGCCCCAGCTGCTGCCTGTGCTTCCGTATGAGGTATGCTGCACACACCTCATGCTGCAGGCCTTCCCCGCTGTGTCCCCGCAAACCACCATCCTGTGAGGTCTTGTGGAGCCAGGCAAGGCAGGGGGCAGCTGGGGGCCTCCTCCAGCAGGGCTGGGGGGACAGGGGACTGTGGGCTGGGAATGAGGGACACCAGCAATGACTCAGGGATGAGGGTTGAGGACAGGGGACTGAGAGTCAGGAATCAGGGGCACCAGCAGGGTCAGGGGGCTGCGGGTCAGGAGTGAGGGGCACTGGCATAGCCAAGGGGGATGCGGGACTGTGGCTTGGGAGTAAGGGGCAACAGCATGGGCAGGGACATATCAGGGCCACTCAGCACCACATACCGCAGGGGGGACAGCCGCAACTGTACCCACATCCTAGTGAGTGGAGGTAGGGGAAGCCCTGATTTTCCATGATGAAAAAAACCAAAATCGAATGCCAAAATATGTGGGTATTTAGAATTTATCATAGTGACTGAGTCACTGGTAGGCTTCCAAATTGGTTTAAAATTATAAATATATTAATAAAAAATTGTGTTCAACTGATTTCTCTCTCTCTCCCTCCCTATATATAGGTGTTTCATTTTAGTCATGGAAAAACACAGATTATGGGTTTTTTAATCTGAGAATTTTGGGGAGGGGCACGGTGTTAATCTGATAATTTGGGATTTTTACAGAGAGAAAACCAGTGTCCCTAATCCCCATCATCCCCAAAAGAACACGGCAAAGCTCAGACTGTCAGCCAATTCATTTCCCCCTTGTGTGATGACAGCTGGTCTCCTGGTAAAGGTATTTTCTCTGGCCTGGACAGTAAAGGCAAACAGACATCACAGAGTATTTCGGTTTTGTTTACTGAGGTTTTTCAGTGAGGAGAGTTGGAGGTGGAGGGGGCTGTCAATAACTCATTTTCCTTTGGGCCAGGAGAAAGCAAGAAGCAGGATGCTGCAACCAGCTTCATGAAAGTGAGAGCAAGAACTACAACAAAACATGGCATGGTAGACAAGCTAGTAATAAAGTATCTTTTTCCAGAGAGCTCTTCCAAGCCCCTCTTATTTTTTTATCCATTCTTAAAGAGCCTTATTTTTTTGGCTGGGGAGAGCTTGCTTTGTCTCCTTTTGTAGATCATCAGCACCACTATTGTTTTGATCATGAAGGTCATTATCTGAAAAAGCAAGACACTCCACACTAAAGGCCAAGTACTTTTAGTGTCTACACAGCATTTTTGCTCTCTGCCAGGCCAGAAATGAAAAAGCAAGCTGGACTCCTGAAATTTGCTTTCCCTAAATGGAAATACACTGTGATAATGTCAAATCCCTGGCACTTATCTTACAAATGAAGTGGAGATGAAGGATCTATAAATATGCAATTACACAGGACAGACTTAAGAGTTGTGCCTGGCTCTGGTGCAAGACACATGGGTAGAAGCCTGTTGAGCCTCCGTGAGCCCAGGACCCCCCTGGCTCCTACTTAGCCCAGCCCCACAAACAGGCGCACTCTGGGCCTGGCACACGAGTTAGTGCAGGAGTTCGCATGGAAAGGCACATGAAAGGGCTGTCAGCAGGCACTCTCACTTCTGAGTTGCCTGCAGAGGTGACGCATGGCATACCCCATACCTGTTGTGCCCCCCAGGCAGGTGAAGCCCCCCTGCACTGAGTACTTTTAGCACCCCCAGCACCAGACCTCAGGTAAAGGAGACAAGGAACCAACCCCCTTTCCCCATTCCAGGGAGGGATCCAGGAACCCAGGGTATCCCCCAGTTGCTCAGGAAGCCAGGGGATCCCCTTGGAGGCAGCTGCTAAAACCTGCCTGCTAAGCCACAGCAGCAGCAGCAGCAGCTGGTAAGGACCACATGAGAGTAACAACACCCACCTGGTCTCCTAATTAAACAAGCACCTAGGGAGCCAAGCAACCCACCACATTATGGTGATGGGTACGCACCACACCCCTAAGATTCCCGATCTGGACAGACCACCCTCCTTTGGTAACTTGGAGGCCCCTACCCAGACGGAGCCTATTGTCCTGGCCTCCAGGCAGACAGACCCCTTGACTCCAGGCTGCAGGGGCTGCCTGGCACATCTGCTGGATACTGGGACCAGGGGCACAAGCACTCCCATTTGTGGGATGTGTTTACTGGTACAGACTCTGGAAAGCCAGGTAAGGGAGCTCCAGGAGGAGGTGAACAGGTTGTGAATCATCAGGGAACACAAGGTAGAGATTGATGCTTGCTGCCAGGCCCTGCACCTGGAGAAGGATGCCATGAAGACAAGGCAGTAGAGCAGGCTCAAACAAGATGCCCCAACTGATAGCAGATGGAAATTGGTCAAGTCTGACCTAAAGCCACAACGTGCGTCAGTTGCTCCACCAGTAACCCTGCACAACAGCTACGAAGCCCTCACACCATCAACAGAAGATGCACCCAAGCCCTCCGCTCTGAAAACAGGATGGGATCAGCTGACCCCAGCAAGGAAACAACAAAGGGTGATCGTCATGGAAGACTCTCTGCTGCAGAGCACAGAAGGAGCCATCTGTTATCTAGACTCCTTTGCTCGAGAGGTCTGCTGCCTTCCAGGAGCCAGGATTAGGAGACGTTATGATGAGGATCCCTAAACTGGTCCACCCTACTAACCACTACCCCATGCTCCTTGTCCAGGTGGGCACAGACAGGGTGAGAAGTAGCCCTGGGAGAATCATGACAGACTACAAGGCCACGGAGGCGAAGCTCAGGAAACTAGGAGCACAGGTGGTCTTCTCCTCAATCCTCCCAGTCAGAGGCCATGGCCATCAGAGGGAGGAGTGCATCAAGGAGGTGAATGAAGGCTTAGAAAATAGTGTCACTGTGTTGGCTTCAACCTTGGTACATAGTTCAGCTACAGCTATCTACATAGAAGGGACAGTATTCATCTCACAAGCAGAGGGAAGAAGCTTCTCACTGCAAGAATCACCAACTTGTTGAGGAGGGCTTTAAACTAGGCATGTCAGGGGCAGGGGAGAAGGTTCCACTGCTGTACACAAATCCTCTAGCCACAATGACACATGGGAGAGTACTCAAGCAATTGATGTCCAGATTAGTACTGGCATCTTGAGATGCTGGCACCATGACAGAAAACCTGAGGCAACTAGGGGAGAACTCAAGTGTCTTTATGGGAATGCCAGAAGCATGAGAAATATACGGGATGAACTGGCACTCCTTCTACTAGTTGAGGAATTTGATCTGACTGGGTTAACAGAGATCTGGTGGGATGATACATATGACTGGGCAGTGAATATTGGAGGCTATAGGCTTTATAGGAAGGATCAGGTTAGGAAGAATGGAGGAGGTGTGGCCCTCTATATGAAAGACTGGTACCCCTCCCTGCAGGTCACATTTGACAGCAAGGAACAGTCCTTTGAGACCCTCTGGGTCAGGATACAAGGGGGACCCGGAGAGGGAGACCTGATGGTGAGAGTCTACTACAGGTCTCCCTCCCAAGAATGGAGAGCAGTCAAGCATTCTCCAGAGAACTGACTGAACTACCACTACAGACATGATTGTCATGGGTGACTTCAACTACCCTAACATCTGTTGGGAGGACCATTCAGCCAGCTCCAGCAGGTCAGCTAACTTCTTGGCAACAAAAGATCTGTTCCTGACACAGGTTGTGGAAGAACCTACTAAGGGTAAGGCCACTCTGGATTTAGTGCTGACCAGGCGAGGACATGATAGGTGACCTGAGGACTGGTGGTACTCTGAGCAACAGTGATCATGACCTGATGAGGTTCACCATCCACCATAAGACTAGGAAATCAAATCAGCAGAAGTCCTAGATTTCAGAAAGGCAGACTTTGGCAAACTCAGAAGGCTAATTGGAGAGGCCTTCTGCGACCAGTGACTGGACGATTTAGGAGTTCACGAACGGTGGTGCTTACTTAAGGAGACAATTCTCACTGCCCAAAAATAGGCCATCTCCACACTGACAAAAAGCGGGAAAAGCCAAGAGACCCACTTGGCTCAACAGGGATGTTAGGAAACTATTGAAAAAGAAAAAAGAAGCATACAAGCAATGGAAGAATGGTTCAGCAACCAGAGAGGAATACACCCATATAGCCTGCAGATACAAAACACAAAAAGCCAAGGCAGGCATGGAAATCAAGCTGGCAAATAGAATAAAAGGACAACAAAAAGTCATTCTCTGGATACACAGGGAACAAGAAAAAAAAAATTTGGGATCCACTGTGGGACCTCTACTGAATACTCAGGAGCAACCCACAGTCAATCCCTACGAAAAGGCAAATGAGGTTTAACAGACAGAAGTGCAGGGTTCTTCACCTGGGTAGGAAGAATCTTTACCATAACTACACAATGGGTGGTGGTCCACTGGCTGGTACAGCATCTGAACAAGATCTGGGGGTCACAAAAGACCAGAAGACAAATGAGTCAACAGTGCAATAAGGTTGCCAGAAGGGCAAATAGTACTCTGGTAGGATCAGCCGATGTTGTTGCCAATAGATCCAGGGAGGTGCTCCTCCCTCTCTATTCAGTGTTGGTGAGGCCACAGCTGGAATACTGTGTCCAATTCTGGGCACCACACTTCAAGAAAGATGTAGATAAGCTTGAGAGGGTACAGAGAATGGCCACCCATATGATTAGAGGAATGGAGGATAGGCCTTATGAGGAAAGACTCTGGGAACTGGGCCTGTTCAGTCTAAGAGAAGGCTGAGGTGACTTGATAGCCACCTACAAGTACATCAGGGGAGCAACTCTTCAGGAAGGCACCTCACCAATGGACATAAGCTAATAGAAGGTAAATTCAGCCTAGAAATAAGGAAAACCTTTTTCTTTGAAAGGGTCACCAGAATCTGGAACACAAGCCCAGCAGTTGGTGCAGTCACCATCCTTGGAGCTGTTCAAGATGAGACTGGACAAGCACCTTGTTGAGCTTGTCTGAGCCCAATAACTTCCTGTCCATAGCAGGGGACTGGACTTGATGATCTTGCAGGTCCTTTCCAGTCTTATGATTCTATGAAAACTAGTTTCTTTTCCCATCCCTGTCATTAACTTCTTCTGTAACCTTCAAGAAACTACTTGGCTTACCTGTGCCCCACTCCAACTTTCTGTAAAACAGACAAGTTTACAGGAAGTTGAAGTCACTAAGACATATAAAATGCTTTGAAATCTTGGGTTAAGTGATGCTAAATAATGGCAAGCCAATTAAAAAAACAACAACAACTCTGAACATTACTATTTAGTATGATAAATGTTTCACATACTTCATTCCATAAAAAACAGCAGAGGTAAAACTACAAAAATGGATTGCCTGAATTTATTTCACCCCACACAGTCATTTTATGTCAGCTACCAAAAAAAAAGAATGGTGGACCAGAGTTAATGCAAAGAGATATCACAACTCTATAAACAGTCCAAACTTTTTTTAAAATCACTGCTACTTCTTGATAGGTGCTGCATTCAGGCCATCATATTT
>NW_017729023.1:5141146-5141363 GCF_001723915.1 Gavialis gangeticus | reverse complement strand
AGATTCAGCTCAAAACACTACCACCTTTCACCCTCTCTATTAGTTTAAGGTGTGTTCAGTTCAATGACGGTGCAAAACCTGCGTCACAGCTACCTGCTGCTCGCTTTCTTAATCCAAAAGGCGAAAAGTTTTTGGAGCCACAGTGAACACTGGTTGATTTATTGAAAGAAAAAGAAAAAAAGCCAAGAAGGATGCTTTGCCTGCAGCCCATTTCCCT
>NW_017729023.1:5139713-5140702 GCF_001723915.1 Gavialis gangeticus | reverse complement strand
CCAATAACTTCCTGTCCATAGCAGGGGACTGGACTTGATGATCTTGCAGGTCCTTTCCAGTCTTATGATTCTATGAAAACTAGTTTCTTTTCCCATCCCTGTCATTAACTTCTTCTGTAACCTTCAAGAAACTACTTGGCTTACCTGTGCCCCACTCCAACTTTCTGTAAAACAGACAAGTTTACAGGAAGTTGAAGTCACTAAGACATATAAAATGCTTTGAAATCTTGGGTTAAGTGATGCTAAATAATGGCAAGCCAATTAAAAAAACAACAACAACTCTGAACATTACTATTTAGTATGATAAATGTTTCACATACTTCATTCCATAAAAAACAGCAGAGGTAAAACTACAAAAATGGATTGCCTGAATTTATTTCACCCCACACAGTCATTTTATGTCAGCTACCAAAAAAAAAGAATGGTGGACCAGAGTTAATGCAAAGAGATATCACAACTCTATAAACAGTCCAAACTTTTTTTAAAATCACTGCTACTTCTTGATAGGTGCTGCATTCAGGCCATCATATTTACAAAATTAAAAAAGTCTGGGAATTTTTCCTCCTTTATTTCTCCCTTACCCTCTCCCACTCCTTACGCCTGCCCAGACAATTGCAGGTGGCTGACAGGGCTCATACTGCTGCTAACTAAATAGAAGCCCCATTGAAAAGCATCAAGAGCTCTGTGTTCCATCAATTTAATATCCCAGCGCTAGCCAAGCAGACACTGCAGTCCTGCCAAGACAAACATATGGGAATTGGCAGGAGTTGGGGGTGGGGGGTAGTTTCTGAAAACAACCCTACAGTCTAAACTTCTTAAGGAGTCAGTATAAACCTGCAGAAGAGAGTAGAGGGGCGCAGACAGACTCTGACATTAGTCACTACAGCAGAGGGGCCACAGGGACCGATGTAATTGATGGCACCAAACCAGGTGGGACCATTAAGGGTACCGGGGAAGCCGAAGAGGCACACCAGGCGGGAGACGGGAGG
>NW_017729023.1:5134644-5139578 GCF_001723915.1 Gavialis gangeticus | reverse complement strand
GCAGCCCATTTCCCCCTCCCTGCCCCCCCCCCCCACCAAAAGGGAGCTATAGTGGATGAAAACTGATTACAGGTTTCCTAAATTTGTAACTCCAATTTCACTGTGCTGATATTATTAAGTTCACTGTGTTGACGTATCTCAAATGCACTGCACTAATATTACTTTTCTTCCCATGACATCCATATTTTGTCAATAACAGACTGCTTCTCCTAATTGCTTCTTTAAAAATAAGGCAATTAAAGGAGAGTAAAATATTCTGGAAATATTAAGTTATGTACCTTAATGATGAACTAGTGGGTTAAATTGGAGAAACAAATATTATGTTTCAAGAGCCATTTCCTTGTAATGTGGTACAAAAAGCCTCCAGTTCATTTAGGCATGACCACATTTCTCACATAAAAATCTATCTATCAGTATTCTCCATGATATTTATGATGATTTCACCACTGCTTCTGAGAGACACTGTACACCCCTGTATATTAAAGTAAACTATAAATACACACTAAAGTTCACATTGAACAAGAAAATAAATGTTGTTTTTTTTTTTATCTCTTGTAGCCCATGAAGAGCCCATTATTGACTTAAATGGATTTAGGGCCAGGCCCTATCTAGGCCACGTGCCTGTGTTAAGATTCCTTAGACGACCTCACATTTTGGAATCTCTGGTCATTCAAGTCCTTAAGCTTATGCTGCATTATAGGTTTTGAGTTTTACATTTTGGTTTTTAAATTCTAAGAAGTGGGGATATAGAGAGGGAAGGAAGCTAGGAACGATGCACGTGTGCAACTTATTGCTTAACCAACAGACATGGGGGTGGGGGGGGAGGAATCTAGCCCTTAAGTGTGTAAGGGTATAGACAAATGCTTGTTAAGACCAGTACTTGTTAAGAGTTAAAATTAAAGTGATTTAGCTCACTTATAGTGCTGGAAGACAATGCAGATGCAACCATTACTTAAGAACAGTTGAAATTGGTGATTGAACAGCTTTCAATCATTTAAAAAACAGTGAAACACAACTCAGTATATTTAAATGAATTTACAAAGACCACACTATTTTTGCCTTAATCAAACATATGTACTTAAAATAGGTAGGACATTGGAGACAGAAGTAGAGTAAGTGGGAACATTAACATTGTGATGTCCAACATAGGCATTCAACATTCTTGTGGGATTAGGAAGTGATGGAGTCATGCTGAAGACAGGAACTCTTCAATAACACCTTCCAGCTCTGCACAAATGTGAATATCCTAGTTACTCTCCCACTGTGTGCATATGGCAGTAGCACTCCACATATAGATTTCACCCTTCCTGTGTGAAGTCAGCTACATCCTTCGTATCACATATCCCCACCCTGCACCTCAGAGATTGCCACAGTTCCAAGAAGTATTACATTCCTACCAGCTCGCCTGGATAACTCATTAGTTTCTGAATGCACTTCTCTACTTTTCTGCCTGAACTCTGCCATGCTAGGGACCTCCCTATTCAAATGGATGTTAGCAATAAAAGTTACTGAGAGTCTAGGGAGAGCTGTGACATGGGACCTCAAATACTGACTGACCCATGACACGATGGGCCAACAGTGTGAGGAAGCAGTCAGGAAGGCCAGCTGTACCTTGTCATGCATCTACAGATCCGTCTCAAGCAGGTCCAAGGAGGTGATACTCCCTCTCTATGCGACACTGGTCAGGCCGCAGTTGGAGTACTGCGCCCAGTTCTGGGTGCTGCACTTCAGGAGGGATGTGGACAATGTGGAGAGGGTCCAGAGGAGGGCCACTCGCATGATCGGGGGCAGCAAGGCAGGCCCTACGAGAAGAGGCTACGGGACCTGAACCTGTTCAGCCTCCACAAGAGAAGGCTGAGGGAGGATCTAGTGGCCATTTTACATACTAATCAGGGGAGACCAGCAGGCATTGGGGGAGTCCCTGTTCCCCTGTGCACTACCAGGAGTGACAAGAAATAATGGTCACAAGTTGGCAGAGGGTAGATTAAGGCTAGATATCAGGAAACACTACTTCATTGTCAGGGTGGCTAGGATCTGGAACCAACTTCCAAGAGAAGTGATGCTGGCTCCTACCCTGAGCGTCTTTAAGAGGAGGCTAGATGAACACCTCGCTGGAGTCGTTTGACCCCAGTACTCTTTCCTGCCATGGCAGGGGTTGGACTTGATGATCTGGTCAGGTACCTTCTGACCCTACCAACTATGAAACTATGGATTATCCCAGTTACTCAGGAAATTTTGAGAGGAAAGACTGCCCACCTTCAGAGATGTGAAGCAGAAAATTTTCCAAACAGAATTTTTTCCCGGAAAATTTTCCAGTGCTTGACTTTTCCATGGGAAATTTTCCATTTCTAAAAATTCATTGTTCCATAAAATTCATTAGTAACAATGAACAGTACTGGAAGGCTTTCAGCTCAATCAAGACAAAAAAAGAGGAATAGATTAGCAAATGAACACACTGCTAAGCTTGTTTCTGTTTCTGAAAAACTCTTGCTTCTGGAGAATCAGTCAGAAGGACAATTAGTGAATAAGATGCAGTGTGATGGCCCTTGCCCATAGACTCATTGGTAAAACCATCCTTTAGCGAAAGAGAATGTGGTTCAAGTAGTTCTGAATCAGATTTGTCTCAATCTGATTCTGAAATGGCACTAATAAGTAGTGCAAGTACTTCTACAGATAGTGACAGTGAAACTGGAGGTGCCACAATGACCTCAGAGGAAGAGAGTTAAACTCCGTTGAAGTAGATGAGTGTACAACCATATCATGAACAGTTCCACACTTACTAAAGTGGAAGAAAAAGGACCCCTAGATCATTACTGCTGGTCTATATTAGGAACTCCTTGTGCTACATGCCACAAAGTTTGATTAATTTGTCACTGGGATAACTTCTCTCTTTTTTCTATGAGTTAGTAAGGTCCACACATGGGTAACCTAAGTCTGTACACACAGTAATTTAGATGCATGCAAATTACTATCAGTACATTTATTTCAAACCCATTTACAGTATGTCAAGGTTGGTATTTTTTGGTTCCATGTGTTTCAAGTTAATAAAGCTTTCCTGGTCCATGGGATCAGAAAACAGCTTCAAAATTTCAAAGCAAATGTATTTTGAATGATCTGTATTGTGATGCATATAAAACTTATCCATTTGGCCGAGGAGTGACAACAGCTTTGAGGTATCCAATAGGGGTGCACTGATAAAGATTTTCTTGGCAGATACTGATAGCCAATTATTAACCAGCCATATTGGCTGATTCCGACCCAAAAGCCAATTTTGGGCTGTGTGAAGGGCAGCGTCCTGCTGATACGTCTGTGGGGGGAAGGGTCTGCCCTACCCAGATCAAGGCCCCCATAGTGAGGGAGAGAATGGGTCACAGGCAGGAGCAGGGGCAAGTGCTGCCCAGCCAGGGAGGTGAATGAGATCCCAGGGCAGGAAGTGGGATGGAGCTGCGGGTGGTTCGTCTGGGGTGTGGGGGTGGGGGGTGCTAGAGGGCAGCTCCCCACCACTGTGTGCACCCGAGGGAAGCATGTGTTTCCCCCGAATTTGTACAGAGGACTGTGAGAAAGAGAGAGTCACAGGGCGCAAAGAAGCAAGGGCTAAACATAGGGTCAGTGGCCCCAGACCCACAGCCACAAAGGACCCAGCAGAAACCCTCCTTACCCAGGTGTTTCTGGAGGAGAGGGGCTGGGAACTCCAACTCCGGTATAAAGAGGAGCCCGGAACAGGCAAGAGGGGGGAGTGTGGAACCGAAAGGAGGAGAATTGAGCCAAGCCACGCTGCAGAGAACCCTGAGAGCAATGTGGACAGCTGGTAGGAGACTCCTCCAGAGAGCGGACTCCCCAGAGAGAACTTAGAGAGAGGACTGCTGACCCAGCAGTACTCGGAACTGCCTGCTACCATGCCGGGAGCCAGTGGAGCCCAGCAGAGACAGGTACCGGAAAGTCTCTAATAGAGGGGGACTCCAGAAAACTGGTACCTTAAAGACCCTAAAAGGGGCACAGGACAAATTTTTGGATGGACCTAGTGGGATGAGGGGAATGGTGACAATCCCAATAAGAGGCTTGTGGAGAGCCACCATAGAGACGGTAGCAGGAAAAAGGAGGGACTGACCTCGTGGATGTCATTTTTGTTTGTTTTCTGCCAAAAGGAGTCGGAACATTAATCCAGGCCGGGGTGCTTCATTTTTTTTTTCTTTGGACAGGAGGCCACGGGGAAGGACCAGGCAGCCAATCAGAGACCAGAGTAAGATTAGACGACCAGTGGAACGGGTGAGGGTGTAGGGGTGGAGGAGCCCCCTGGAACGTAGGACCTCGTGGGACGACTAATTGAACCTATACATCCAAGTACTGAATCAACTCCCTTAAACACCAAGTTGTGGCAGGCGAGAACATGGGTGTGTAGTCCTTTAATTAGAATTCGTTTCTCAAGTCAGCCGGCAGCAGTGTCCTACGGGCCTGCAAGTTAAGGAGGTATTTGACAAGGATGAGGGTGGACTGCCTACTGCAGGCTCGGAGCCTGGGGCTGTACTGACCTCTTCCCAGCAAGAGAGCTGGGCTATAGCTGCACTTGGGGCAAGCAGTGGCAGGGCGGATTCAGCTGCAGCACAGCGCAGTGCCCCGAGCACGGGTGGCACAAGGGAGGCTTAGAGAGCTATGGCCACACCAAAATTCCCTATAGCCCCCTCCGTAGCCACCCCTCCCAGCACTACCACCACCCACCCCACCCTTCTGAGCCCATCTTGCCCCCACCAGCTCTGAACACAGCCCTGGCCCAGCCCCCCCACCAGGAAAAGGCTGGTGCAGCTCCTGGCCCCAAGCTCACAGTGGGCAGCCCTCCCTCACCCTGAGCACAAAATCCAGGGATGCATGCCCCCCATGCCTCCCCTGGGGTGCATTCAGTGGCAAGGAGCCACCCCCTCTTCTCACCCCTGCACAAG
>NW_017729023.1:5133060-5134528 GCF_001723915.1 Gavialis gangeticus | reverse complement strand
AGACTTATCAGCAGGATGCTGCTCTCCAAGCTACCAGGCTGCATGCTGCAGCTGTCCACATGCACAAGGCATTTATCACTGACATTATTGACAAAAAACCCTCCCAACTGCTGATAATGTTCATTTTCCTGTTATTGGTGCTGATCCAATATGCAACCAATATATCAGTGCACCTCTAGTATCCAACACTTTGAACTATCCAATATCAAAATACTGTGCTACTGTATTTCCTTAGCATACTAACAAGAATGTCATCATAGAGGGTGTCAAAAGCCTTGCTAAAAATGAAGGTATATCACATCCACTGTTTCCCTCCCCCCCATCCCCACAGCCTGTCACTTTGTCACAGAATCAGGTTGGACACACAAATTGTATCAAACTGATCAAGGATGTACAACTGTTTTGCTAAGCTTACACACTGCATTTACTGCTGAGGTTTATTCTGAATGCTGGCACAATGAGACAACCAACATGCCTACTGTACAAATATATAACTGCCTGCCTTTTGATAACACACTAGGAACACTACAATCAGCTACATAACCTCAGTATCTGATCCACTCGTAAATGAGTGCAATTGGGTTTTTAGAAATATAAATACATTAATTAGGTAAATGTAGATTATACACCATTGAAATCTCTAGATACATTAAAATTCAGAAGGCAGGAACAAATTACCTTTATTTCCCATTTTAAACAACTAGCCAAGCAAGTATCTGAATTCAGACAGTGACTGTAAGAAGAACTATCTGATGCAATTCACTTTTGCCTTGGAAATGTGCCATAATGTACAGATGATACCACAAGATCTTACAAGCAAAACAATTTTTTTTATTTCCAATTCATATAAAATAACTAAATATCTACCAATTGGGTATAAATGTGGTGAACCAACATTGTTACTTGGCTATCGTATATGCTGCCAGTATCAGTCTTGCCCTCTGTTTTGAAGTTCAAAGACCTCATATGATCCCTGTAAAAGTAAAGTCAGTGAAAACGCTATACTTCAGTTTCATTAACTAAAACAACTACAATTTGCAGCAAATTAAATGGATCAGCTCAACAAAATTTACTAGGCAGAAGAGCTGAAAAGGAGAATTAAAAGCCTGGTGCAGATGCAATGAGCTGGCTCTTCATACCAGTAGTAACTCCCACACTGATACTAAGCGTATTGACCCTTATTCTACAGGAAGTCTTCCGCTTCCCATGTTCATTTTTTGTGCAGCTGAAAGCAGCATGTCTCAATTTTTCCATGATGCCAGTATAACCAAATTTCCATTAATTAACATTCTGAGTGGTGTAAACTGATTAGAGCAAGCTCTGCACAATTTCCCATCACTCAGACTACACTGAACACTGTAGCACTACAGAGCCCAACCCCAGGCTACATGCTACCCTGTTCCACCGGCAAGGGAGAAATCAGGGCCCCTAGTGCCAGGAGTAATATCACAACAGCACATCTGACTGC
>NW_017729023.1:5126871-5128060 GCF_001723915.1 Gavialis gangeticus | reverse complement strand
TTTGGCAAGGAAGTAATATAGGTGGAGTTCTCATTGCTGCCCTTTGATTACTAGTGCATGATCATTAAGCCAAATCATAATTGTTTCCGTGAATAGTTTGAGAAAGTATGTAGGATACAAGATTTCAAATAATATTATGGTAATCAGGAAACCTTTTATTTGTAACAACCTTTTTGATAGAATCCATCAGTTGTTTTTTTTCCCCTTGCAAAGTTTAAAATACAAGCAAGAAAAAAAATCAGTATTTTGGTGATTTCACTGTAAAATAGTGTCTAAAGCAGTGATTCTCAACCAGGATGACACAGCAATACACTCATAATCCCATAGGCTACTACTCCATGACTCCATCTGTTAGCAAAACTAGTTATGAGCTACGCATGTGGCATGCATCTCATATGCAGCCCCTGGAATTTTGCCTACCAAGTCACTTCTTACAAAACAGGCAACAAACAAAAAACATGATCCAACTAAATTATCATCACGCTGCACATTTTACACACATGATTAGCTTTCATGCCCAGCACTACAGTCCATAAGTCTTACATACTGGTAGGCTGCTATAGAAAAAAAAATGGTATGTTACTGTACTGTATTAATTTCAGAAAGTATCTATTATTACAATTAATGCGCACACATACAAAGGGGCAGTTGATATTGTATATGCAACTTCAGGGCCCCATCCTTTTCTTCAGGAGTGTCAAATTCACTCTGCCCCCTAGGCCAGATCTGAACCCTTCATGGGATATATCTGGACATAGCATTGCAGCAAGTGGCAGTAGCAGCTTCAGGGTTAACATAGCTGTCACTTGCCTCCTGCTGCTGATATACACCCCCAGCTGGGCTTTATGCTCTGGATTTCAGCAGCAGGCATCACCTCACTTATCCTGGCCCCAAATCCTCAGTCCCAACAACATGGCTATATGAACCAAGTTTGACACTCCTGCTTTAATTTACACTAGTGAACCTCTATACTCAAGGAAGCTCCACTGAGTACCATGTGGGTAACGAGATTCAGTGGCAAGATCTGTGAATAAGTTGTAGCAAATTCTGGCCTTTGACAACTTAAACAGAAAGTTTTAACACTAAGATCTTCTGAAAGAATGTATAAGAATAAAAATAGCTAGAACAACTCTTCTTGGGGATTGAATTAATATTATATAAAGGCCCTCTAATCATCTCCCAACAGGTA
>NW_017729023.1:5110823-5121871 GCF_001723915.1 Gavialis gangeticus | reverse complement strand
CAGTAGACCATAAGATGAATGTGAGCCAATAGCATGCTTATTGAAAATCTCCTGAATTTTATTGTCAGGAGTGTCACTTGCAAATCAAGGGGAGTGATTCTTCTCTATTCAGCAGTCATCAGGCTTCATTTGGAGTACTGGGTCAAGTTTTAGACCACCTACTTCAGGAAAAATGTGGAGAGATTAGAAAGAGTACAGCACTCTTTTGTTTTCATTCTTAAATACCTACTCAGCCTCTACAATCCCTAAATCCTTTTATTTCCAATTCAGGAAAGTACTTAGGTACAGATGGGAGGGCAGGGAAGTTGGGGTGCGGAGGAGGGGCAGCGACGGACAAAGATTTTTTTTTCCAGTTAGAAAATGGGATTTCTGTTTAAGGGATTACTTTTGCTTAGAAATAGGTTTATTTGAAAATAAGGTATTATAGTTTATTTGAAATTATGGCCACCTGTGTTAATGCCCAAGAT
Source organism: Gavialis gangeticus (assembly GCF_001723915.1). NCBI lineage: Eukaryota > Metazoa > Chordata > Crocodylia > Gavialidae > Gavialis > Gavialis gangeticus. Next base: position 5,121,404 of record NW_017729023.1, on the reverse strand, counting down.
TGCTAAATGTTATCAAATTAATGTAAATCAATAAAATATTCAAGTTGCTCTAACATTTTAGCAGCAATCATGTACAAATCAAACCACTGAACTGGTTGACACCTAGCACCAAGTGCTGACAAGAATTTTTTTTAAATGTTCAGTCAGCTTTGGATGGCAGTAACCTCTTTTACAGGGACATAGAAGAATAAACAGAAACACAGAAAAATATTTAGCTAGTTCAGTTAAACTATTAGATCAAAGCTGAGCAATGATTTGGGAGCTGAAAAGCAGCAAGCCATATTTTCCTCTTCCAATTTATAGATAAAACAACCCCATAGGACAGGGAGGGCAATAAGGGGGGGCAATAAGGGGGCAGGCAGTGGGGCGAGCAATGGGGGGCAGGCAGTTGGGAGGGCAGATGGTCAGGGCAGATGGTGAAGAGGAGGTAGGAGGGCGAGCAGCTTGCACACTGCTACCTATCCACCTCTCCCCCACTTACCCACCCACCCTCTGGCCCCTGCTTGCCTCACCCCCAGCTTCAAGCCCCTGGCCCCATTAACCCCACCACCTCAGGCCCACGCCCTCCCTTCCTCCCCCATTACCTTTCAAACAGCCTCTGCCCCCTGCCGCTTACCTTTGTGACACACCAGCATGCTCCATCCCTGCTCCAGCCTAGGGAATGGAGCACAGCTCCAGTTCAACCCTGTAGCAGCAGCACAAAGCCAGCACTGCTGCTATGGGGCCAGGCTGGGGCCATGTTCTGTTTCCCAAGTGCTGGACTAGGGATGGCAGGCAAGGGTGAAGGATGGCAAAAGCAGTGGGTGGGGGGGAGGGCGGGAGGGGGATGGGGGAGACGGCAGGAAGGGGGCAGAACTGTCAGACAGCAGCTGCACCTTCAGCTCCAGCCCCAACCCAGGACTTGGGCTGGAGCTGGAGTACCTGACTCCCTCCCACTCCCCTTGCTGCTCTGTATTCAATTCCAAAATGAGGTTCCCTACCCCCACCCCACATATTCAGTGGGGAAAAAAACCCTCATCTTGGAATCAATTAAATATGGTATCGTGTATTGGGTCACTACACAAGCCAAGTGTAAGATGACCACCCCACTTTAAACTAGTAGTTCAGACATTCATAAAAACTTTCACAAAAAAATCCTTTGTTTTGATCCAAATATACAGCGGGGGGGGATGTTGTATTTGTTTTTGGAAAATTCTAAGAAAAATCCACTGAGCCATTTTTAAGAAAGATGGCGGGGGGACTTTTGTTTTTATGTGGAAATATCTGTCTCTTTTTTGTTCCTGGAAAACTCAATCATTTTAAAATGTGCAAACTTGGCATGCACAATGCACCGTCCTCAGAAAAGGAATTTGATTTTAAAGTATCACAGTTACAAAAAACTGAAAAAATATGTCCTAAGCATATTCAGTAAAGCCAATTTCCTTGCTGAGTTGACCACCTCTTCAGTGAAGTATTCATCTGACTTGAGTATCTCTGAGACGCATGCAGAAGTTCTGCATAAACAGTAATTTCACAGTGAGACTCCACAGAGGAAAATATGCAAGGGTCAAGTTTCCCCCTATGCAGACGGCCATTACAAAGCCTAATTCCAATTCCAATTCAGACACTGAAAGTCTAGATAATAAGACAGGATCATTCTGCAAAACTAGTGATCTTATTGCAAGTAGACATGCACAGATACATCAGTCCAATATCGGATCAGTACCGATATAAAGAAAACTGGCTGTATCAGATATCGGCCCGATGGGGCCAATAATTTGGCCAATAAATGGCTGTGTTGCGCGCAGCTGAAGTGCAGCACTCAGGTAGTGAGGAGCAGAGGTGGCAGTGCGGAGATCTGTCTCCAGCTGGTAAGTTCAGTGCGGTGGAAGTAGAGGGGGGAGGAAAGGGGTGTAGTGGGGTGCAGATCAACGCTCCCCACGATAAAGGAGGGGGCAGGGGCAGGCACTGCCTAGGCGGGACGGGGGGCTGGAGTTGCGGCTTGTGAGGGTAGGGGGGCGGCGGCTCCTATCGCTGCTTGCACCCCAGAAGGGCATGGGGGGGGCTGTGCCCCCCAGATCTGCATGGGGCAGGGCGGGTGCCAGCGGCACCGGGAAGATGCTGCATCCAGCCCAAATTTTGCTGCCACTCTGCTCCCAGCGCCGCCACTGCCAGCCACCCGGCACAGCCCCGGCTCAACACCCAGCCTCCACCCACACACCAGGAAGAACCGGGGCTGCACCGGGAGGCTAGCAGTGGCAGTATCGGGAGCAGAGTGCCAACAAAATTTGGGGTGGATGCAGCATCCTCCCTCCCAGTGCTGCCGGTGTCCGCTGTGAGCCCAGCCCCTGCCAAGAGCCCCGCTCATCCCTGGCTGCAGCCTGTCCCACCCCACCCCGCACAGATGTGGGAGGCACACTGCCCCCAGCCATGCCCTCCCAGGGTGCAAGTAGCAGCAGGAGTTGCCTCCCCCCTCCACGAGCTGTAGTTCTGGCCCTTCCCCCACCCTGCTTGCACAGCGCCTGCCCCTGCCCAACCCTCCCCATCAGGGATGTTGATCTGCCACCCCCATGCCCTTTCCCTCCACCCTCCCCTTCCACCACACCAGACTTACCAGCTGGGAGGCAGCTGTATCAGAAATCAGATTGTTATCAGCCGATATGCCTCCTTAAATATTGGCTATCAGTACTGGCACCAAAAATCTCTATTGGTGCACCCCTAATTGCAAGTCTTGCTATACTGGTTGTTTTCACAGCTCCTGGAGTCCTGAGATTACCTGAGAATCACAGCTTCCATTTTAAAATAGTGAAAAAGGATGTTTCTAGCCTTCATAAAAGCAGAACAATGCTTGAAAATGCAAACTCCAAATGCTCCAAAAAGAAGAGCCAAAAAACCCCCTCAAAATATTAAAAAGTAATCATTTTTTGTAACTAATCTATGACTTTTGTATTTTGGAATGCTATGTGTGGGCCATCCACACATTGATAAATTCAATCAATCAGTAGCATACAGACCCTTGTATTTCAAACTGGGCACATCTACACATGCAATTCGTGCTGAAGTTTATTATTCCCAGGAGCAGCTTTTGCCCATGAGCTTGGGACCGCAGCACACTGAGCTGGGACAAAGTAGCCCCGTCTGGTAGAGGGGGCACTGAGGGCTAGCCTGCCAGCCCAGAACTGCTCTGACCCAGCTCAGTGTCCTGCACAGGGTTTGGCTGGGGCACAAGGGTGCTCCCATGAAGGGCTAGCCAGCAGCTAGTCCCCACACTGAAGCACCCTCATGCTCCAGCCAGCCCCATCAATGTCTATATGTGTGTTGTGGCACAGTAAATACCTCTGCCATAGGATAGGACTTGTGTCTTGTAGTACTATCCTATGGCAGAGTTAATTAGTTTACTCAGTGCTAATAGCACTACCGGTATAGACACTGATGTTTTACTGCAGAGCTAATTAGGCAACTGCAGTAAATGTCTTGTATAGACATGCTCACTGACAATTAGCCTGGATACTGCATCATTTAAATGTGCATCTGCAGTCTTGAAATAATAAAACTCCTCTTGTCATTTACTGGGATATATCATATTGGACAAACATCACCATGCGAGAGAGAGAAACAAAAGACCCAAATACACCAATGATCTTATCTAGCATAGAAATGCTTGCAACCGAACAGTGCGACCACGATAAATTTGACTCAAAATTTTTAATTAATCACTTTTTCACCTATCAGATGAAATATTTGTCACATCATATAGGAAAGGTCACAAGTCAACCCTCCAAAGCATCCAATCTTCCTCTGTAATTGTAGGAAGTGAAGTTATGGAGAGCCACTCATTGGTCCTTTCACCTCACAGTAGCTCATTGCCATCAGTAACTCCTGACTTAGCTAAGAGTCTTTAAATGTCACACTTTCAGTGATGTTAGATGAGTTCAATCAAAAGTAAAAGAAAAGAAAGCAATCCCCGCCTCCCCTCCCAACTACAGATTTCTTCACCTGATGGAAGGAATAGCAAAACTGCAGAGTACTTTATACTGAAAGAGAGAATCCTAGCACACAAAGACTAAAATCACCATTCAGTGCAACTGGATTGCCAGAAGCTGGCAATATTTATGGACCCACTAATATCATGTGACCAGGGAGCCAGCGAACAGGGACTGCCAACAGGGGAGCAGTTTGCAGGTAGTTCACAGGTCAGCCATGGACAGAAATACACGGGACCTTCTGACAGAGAATGCAGGTAAGTGAATGAGGAGGGGGGCTACTAAGGGGGTGGTGACATGAAGCCCAGCCAAGGCCCCCATACTGCTGCTGCCTCCAGCCGGGAGCTTCCGTGAGGCCTCCACCCAGTCAGGCTCCTTGGATGGGTCAGCAATGCCCTGGCCCCATCTGCGGGGGTTCCCTGGCGGCACCTCTGAGGCCTAGGAGTAGCATGGGGGCCAGAGGTTCCCTTGCTTGTCCTACATGTGCCTGGATTGAGGCCCTGGAGGGGCAAGTGAAGGAACTCCAGGCAGATGTGAGCAGGCTGCAGGGGATCAGGGCAGTTGAAGAAGAGGTTGATGGCTACATTCATTCTCTGCAGGACAAGACACCTGGTAGAGAAGCTGCAAGGGAATGCCCTGAAGCAGATGCTGGTGAGTAGAGGACGGTAACCTCAGGGGCCAGACCTCTCGCCACAGAGGCAGCTCCCCTGGTACAGTTGGGGATCAAATACAAGGTCCTGGCTGCATTGAAGGAGTGTGCAGGGGGGGGAAGTGCACTGGAGGGGCCTGCCATCATCACTGAGTGAGCCAAGGGCTGGCCAGGTAAGCAGAAGAAGAGATGCCACATCATCGTTGTGGGCAACTCCCTGCTAAGAGAAACAGAAGGACCCATCTGTCATCTGGATCCCATAGCACGCAAGGTCTGCTGCCTGCCCAGAGCCAGGACCAGTGATGTCACGGTGAGAATTCTTGACCTCACCCAGCCCTCTGACAACTATCCTATGGTCCTCATCCATGTGGGAACAAATGATGTAGCCAGGAGGAGTCCAGACCATATCATGCGCGACTACAGGGTTCTGGGGACCAGGCTTAGGAAGACAGGAGCGCACATAGTCTTCTCGTCAATTCTTCCGGGCAGCGGTCGCAGTAGGCATCATGTCACCTGTGTCAGAGAAGTCAACCCGCAGCTCCGGAGTTGGTGCTATCATGCAGTTTTTGGCTTCCTGGACCATGATCCACACTTCCATGCAAGGTACCTCCTGGTACGCAATGGGCTTCATCTCTCCACAAAAGGTAAGAGTCTCTTTTCTTACAGTTTGGCTGACCTCCTACGTCAGGCTTTAAACTAAGTATGAGGAGGAGGCAGGAGATGGAGAGAATCTAGAACCTACAAACTGCGAGACATGCAACAGTAAACCCCAAGTAAGTACCAAGGGACCCTTTGGGCATCAGAATGAGGGGGCACCATTTGAAGGTCTCAAGTGCCTCTATACTAATGCTAGGAGCATGGGGAACAAGCAGGAAAAACTCACATTCCTTCCTGCAGACAATAACTTTGATTTAGTGGGGCTAACGGAAACCTGGTGGGACCCTACCCATGACTGGGCAGTATACATTGAGAACTACAGGTTGTACAGAAAGGACAGAGTAGGGAAGAAAGGGGGCGGGGTTGCTTTCTACATAAAGGAGCTTTATACATCTACCCTAATCAAAATGGGATCAGAGGAGGAGAAAGCTGGGGCATTGTGGGTTAGGATACATGAAGGTCAGGGGGAAAGGAATTTGGTGGTAAGGGTCTGCTACAGACCACCACATAAAGAAGAACAGCTAGACTTGGAATTCTTGAGGCAGCTCTCAGAGGCCGTACAGTCTAGGGACGTGGTTGTCATGGGGGACCTAAACTACTCTGACATCTGCTGGGAGAAGCAGTTAGTCAAATCCAACCATTCACATAGGTTCTTAACCTGCAAGCAGAACCTTCACCTAATGCAGGAGGTATACAGTCCCACTAGAGGGAATGCCTTACTGGATTTGGTGTTGGCTAAGGGGGAGAACCTGGTAGGGGAGCTGCAGATTTATGGTAACCCTGGGGACAGTGACCACCAATCAATCGAATTCACCATACAACGTAGGGTAGGTAAGATAACTAGTAGGGTGGAAGTGCTTGACTTTAGGAAGGCTAACTTCAGTGTGCTCAGGAGTCTAGTCAATGACACACTGCAGGATATCCAGGGCAGCCTAAAGGCAAAAAAGAAGGCATATAGGCAGTGGAAGCAGAGAGAAGCTGCCAAGGAGGAGTATACCTACTTGGCCTGCATCTGCAGGATGGCAGTTAGAAAAGCCAAAGCGACTACAAAGCTGAGGTTGGCTACACAAATTAAAGATAGCAAAAAGTCTTTTTGTGTTTGTTTGTTTTTAGGTATGTAGGGAGCAAAAGGAAGGCACAGGGCAGCATAGGACCCCTAGTGAACAAGAAGGACCAATTAGTGACAGACACGGGGGACAAGGCTGAGCTATTTAATGAGTTTTTTGCCTCAGTGTTCCTGAACAGGGCTCAAGATAAGTCTCCTAATGGGTTCTTAGATGGGCATCAGAGGGACACCAGCCCATCAACGGTCAACACTGACTTGGTGCAGAGTCACTTGAATGGACTGGATGTGTTCAAGTCAGCAGGTCTGGATGAGCTTCATCCAAGAGTACTGAAGGAATTGGCTGGAGTCATAGCAGAACCACTGGCATGGCTGTCTGAGCACTCGTGGTGCTCAGGTCAGGTTCCAGAGCACTGGAAAAGGGCCAACGTGGTCCGTATTTTCAAGAATGGGAGGAAGAAGGATCCAAGTAATTATAGGCCAGTCAGTCTCACCTCCATCCTTGGAAAAGTCTTTGAAAAGATAATGAAGGATCATATTTGTGGGAGTCCAGCGGGAAAAATAATGCAGCAAGAAAACCAGCATGGATTCATAGCAGGTTGATTATGCTTAACCAATCTGGTTTCATTTTATGACAGGGTCACAAAATGCTTAGATGCAGGAGTAGAGGTGGATGCCATTTTCTTGGATTTTAGCAAGGCCTTTGATATGGTATCTCATCCCATTCTCATAAATAAATTAAGAGGCGGTGACATATACATTTACACGGCCTGGTAGGTGGCAAATCGGCTTAGCGGTTGCACCCAGAGGGTGGTAGTAGATGGGTCATTATTGACCTGGAAGGATGTGGGTACTGGGGTCCCACAGGATTCGGCCCTTGGACCTGTACTCTTCAATACCTTCATCAGTGACTTGGATGTGGGTATGAAATGTACTCTGTCCAAGTTTGCAGACAATAGTAAATTGTGGGGTGAAGTGCACACTCCAGAGGGTAGGCAGGTACACAATAGGATGCTGTACAACAAGGACAAGTGCAGAGTGCTGCACGTAGGGTGCAAAAATATTCAGCACACCTACTGGCTGGGAAGTGACCCTTTCAGCAGCACAGAAGCAGAAAGGGATCTCAGAGTCATCTTAGAGTCCACTATGAACATGAGTTGTCAGTGTGACAAAACCATCAGCAAAGCTAACCGCACTTTATCATGTATCATTAGATGCATGACAAATAGATCCAAAGAGGTGATACTTATCCTCTATGCGGCATTGGTCAGACCGCAGTTGGAGTACTGCATCCAGTTTTGGGGGCCAGACTTCAAGAAGGCTGTTAATAGACTCAAGAGGGTCCAGAAGAGGGCCACTCGTATGGTTAGGGGCTTACAGCACAAGGCCTATGAGGAGACACTGAGGGACCTGGACCTCTTCAGCCTCTGCAAGACAAGGCTGAGAGATGATCTTATGGTCACCTACAAATTCATTAGGGGGACACAGCACGGGATCGGAGATGCTCTGTTCACCAGGGCGCCTCTTGGGGTAACAAGGAACAATGGTCACAAACTCAGAGAGCAGATTTAGGCTAGATATCAGAAAAAATTTCTTCGTGGTAAGGGTGGCCAAAATTTGGAATGGGCTTCCAAGGGAGGTGGTGCTCTCCCCTACCTTGGAGGTCTTTAAGAGAAGGCTGGTTAGGCATCTGGCTGGAGTCATCTGACCTCAGCACTCTTTTCTGCCTAGGCAGGGGTTCGGATTCGATGATCTGTTGAAGTCCCTTCCAACCCTAACATCTATGAATCATGTGCTTTTCAATCTGTTCTACATCTTAAACAAAAAATATTTTCCAAAAAGACCACAAAAAAAAAAAATCTATAAAATATTTCTGCTCTCTCAAAAACTAAGATAATTCTACACATTAAAGGTTTCAATCAGAGTTAATAAACTAAAGTGGATTATAAAGCAAGGAATAAGAAATAAAAGACAAATAAGACAAATATCTAATAAGTTTTGTTGTTTTTTTGACCATTCAGAAAGTCTAAGTACAAAAAGACCTACCAGAAAAAGTTTATTTAAAATCTGCAATTGAAAGTCAATGATCTCATCATTAAATAGGAACAACTGTCCTCTAGTTTAATTAATCAGTGAAAGAAAGGCACTTAACAAATTTTCAAATGAGGAGGATATACCAACTCATAAAATAAGTTGTGTTTTAAAATGCGCTGTGAAAGTTAACACAAAAAGAGAGAAGCTAAAGGCCAGTAGAGTAAACTGACTGATTCTTACTCCAGGCACTCGCAAATATTTCTTGCCCCTACACCTTTATTTGCTTCCTCCCCAAATAACCCAGCATTACATTTTTCTGACCATTTCACTCATTCCCTTTACGTACCTCCAAACCATGCAGCTGTGAGGTCAAATTCCAGATACAAGCAAGTACAGCACTGAATAAACAAGGGACATCAAAAAAGGTATTACTGAATATGGCTTCTGTATCTCTCCCCTGCAAAAAGCAGTTTCAAATTCAGTACAAACACTACAGTCAATATGAACTTTGAGAGAGGTTACAAGGATTAAGTTGTGAGAACATTGACTATTTCAGTATCTATTTACTTTCTTTTACTGAGACACATACTTCACCACATGTGATATGTGAAGGAAGAATGTGAATGAGTGCCTGATTCATGTGCAATATGTGTATTATCTAGTCCCCATAGAAGTTACACAATCTGTTATTGATTTCTGAGACTATTAATAATGTTGTATTGACTAATTTAATAACTCTGGACAAAATTTCATATACTGTTAGTTGTGAGTAAATGGGGAGAAAGGAATGTAAACAACTAATGCCACCTTTTTAAAAACAAAAACAAAAATCCAGAAGGGAAAGTATTTGTCTAACGTGCCATAAAAATACTGTTTTGTGACAACACACAGACAAAGTGCAAATCAATTAGAGTTAAAAGAAAACCCCTTTAGATGCATCTAGTCACCACTGACTGACCACTTTATTCCAGTCTGATACATTTAAGCATTTGCTCCAAAAGCAACAGTCACCTGAATTGAGGTACACCATCACCACATTATTATTTCAGAGACTATTCTTTTATATTCCATATGGAATGTGGCATGCTCAAACACTTGAAAAGGCACTAGATTTTTCTCCTTTTCAGTTTCATGTAGATTTTACACCTTGCCACTCACATTAAACATCAGCATCCCTCCACTATACATGGAACAGAGCTTGTGGAGCTGCAAATGCAATGGGAGCACTGGCAGTCTGAATTTCTTCAGCAGAGCACTTGTGTTAATATACAAATGCCTTTTTCAAATTTGATGTCAGACTGATGCTGAAACAGCTAATAAAGCCTTCAGTTCTACCTACAAAAAGTAGATGCTAGAAAGAGAACTACATTTAGTATACAGGGTTGCTTTTTTCCAGCCACTAATTGAGAGATTTGAGGATGAAATTCACCAAGGAGTCAGACTACACAAGTTTAAAAACACCTTCATCTCTCCTTCTTGATTACCAAAATTGTTAAAGTACACCAGGTTGTTCATATTGCATCCAGTTCATAAAAAGAAATCCCATCTTACAACCCTACTGAAGTTGACCTGGGTAGGATAACTCCACCTTGTGGATTATCACAACCATGCAGCCAAAATTCACTTTTGGGTCTGTTGGCAAACAATAAGACTAGGGATAGACATTCAAAAAGCCTGAGCCTGCCCTGAATTCATAGAATCACAGAAATTAAGGGCTGCAAGGGACCTTGAAAGATCATAGAGTCCAACCCCCACCCCTGTGCAATTGATTCAATCTTTGCAGGTTAGTCTAACTTGGCTAGACTAAACCAGTTTGTAACTGTGCAGACTTCTGCTCTGGACTGAAGAAATGCAGGCACATGCCTGCAGTGGCTCAGGTTAGAAGCCAGGGGCGTGGGGAGTGGCACTAGAGCAGCCCTCCCTTCCCTTCCATAGTGCTGAGCTGAGGGGGTGCATGGTCTGGCCCCAGCAGAATGCTCTGATTAGAGAAGGGTTGCCCCCCCCACGCACCCCCTGCTGTTGATAACACAGCATTTGGTTACATAGCAAGGAGTTACACAGAAACTTTTTAGCATTTATCACCCCATCAAACAAAACAAAGTTTGTCTCATTAGTTCAAGCTTTTCTTAAACAACTTTTTCCAAGGAAAGAGCAAAGGAACATTACCAGCTACCTACTGATTAGCTCCAAAAAGCCCTAAGTCAACACTGTCCTCT
>NW_017729023.1:5105305-5105823 GCF_001723915.1 Gavialis gangeticus | reverse complement strand
TTCTTAAACAACTTTTTCCAAGGAAAGAGCAAAGGAACATTACCAGCTACCTACTGATTAGCTCCAAAAAGCCCTAAGTCAACACTGTCCTCTCTGCCTTTGTCCTGTCTCCCACAGCACAGACTGTAGCCAGCATGTGGTGTGCTAGCTAATGCTGAGGAGTGTCTGTGTAAGGTGCAGGGGGTTAGAAATCCCTGCCTGAGCAGGGGGTGGGGGGGTGGAAGCAAGAGAAAGCCAGGCAGATACTGCGGTACCTGCAGTCTCTGCCGGAGCAACAGCTAAGGAGCAGATGGGTGGAGCCAGCCCTGCTGGGCTGGAGCTGTGAGCAGAGCCCTGCCCAGGGTTGCAATGCATCTGGGATGCTGGAGGACGCAGATTTAACTTGAACTAGGAAGGGGTCTGGGACAAACATTTTATAAACCAGTTTGACCCAAATCAGTTAAGGCTGATACTACGTTCAACCAGGTTTATCTCAAAGTAGTTTCAGCCATTTTCAAACTGATTTATGTGCACTGAAC
>NW_017729023.1:5102904-5105273 GCF_001723915.1 Gavialis gangeticus | reverse complement strand
GATCACTTAAACTGGTTTATGTGTAATGTCTGTCCCTAGACCTGATGGAGTGAGAAGAGTAGTCTTCCAGCTGGTTTCAAACAAACTGACCTCTATAGTCCAATACTAAACCCAAAGATACGTAACAAGAAGACAGTATAATATTAGTTACATATGCACCTCTCTGCATGTAATACAGCACAAGTTTATTAACTGATCATTAATCAAACCTCCTCTCTCCCCCCAGATTTTAGTAATCTCAGGGAAGGATTATGGCAGCCATGTTCTAGAGATTCTCTATATGTGCCTTTAATAAAAATTCAGTCCCTCCCACAGAGAGTTAATAACCTAAGTGGATTTCATTACTTTGCAGTGAGTTAAAAAGCATATCTAAAATGGTATAACTTTCACTCTTTGCAACACCCTCCACATGACGACTTAAATTTGCTCAACTCAAGCCCCTTAAAAACACACCACGATCACTTGATGTATTCACTTTTGAATTTGTCCAGCTGTAAGAAAAGGTTGGTGATGCAAACTTTCTACTCCCACAAAGGAAAGTCTTTAGTCAGAGAAATCCCCACCAGGGGTGCATGCAGGGGTATGCGTTTGCCATGGCAAAAGCAGCAGCAGCATAAGTTTGTGCCACTGCACACGCCCCTACACGCAGGCCTTGGTGTGGGGCAAAATGCCCTGCTTTGAGGAAATGGCTGTTTCTCTGCTCCTCCCAACTCCCAGTATGCTGAAAGAGCCAGGATAGACCTAGAGGAAGGGAGACGCTGGCCAGCAGCCAGAGTGTCTCTCTGGAGAACCAAGCCTCTGTGTCCGCTGGTGCGCACACATGTAGCATGAGCCATGCCCCTTTTTATGCAGCGTTTCCCAGTAGCAAATTTAACCCCCATGCTACAAGTTTGTAGTGCAGGGCACATTTTAACATGCCAGGCATGCAGTTTGAGGCACCGCAGAGATGTCTGCGGCACCACAAACCACACGTGCCTGCACATCTGGATCCAGCCCCTGAGGATCCATCTTCAATGTATGCCTTTTTACTCCTCAGTATGGAGTCTCAATTATGCTCACACATGGTTCATTAAACCTTCATATACAACTATTTGCCACCTGCAACATCTAAAATCTCTGAAATCAGCCCCTTCTTCAGGTGGACAATTTCTCAAAGATACTCCAGCTAGTTTAAGGACATATTATGATGCAGAATTAGTTTGGAATTTTAAACAAATCTGATGAAATATTATTGAAGACACTTAGAACTGTGCCATTTTGTGAATTCCATATAGGACAACTATTTTTCAGCTTACCAAAAGCATACCTTTATTGTTCTTCCATAGCATAATATTTTTATTATCATCTTCAGAAACAGAAATGGGGACATCATGTTCGAAACTACTTCTGCAATAAAAGACATTGAGGGAGAAAAAAAATATGCAAGTGAAATGCTGCTGAAAAACAGATTCCAGGAAAGAGTTTTGATGCCAGTGATCTTATCTCCTTTTCAATCAAGGAAGAAGGAATTGTGCAGAGGAGCTATCAAAGGGAAGGGATCAACTCTATAATCATCCTTACCTTAAGGCATTTAATATCCTGCTGCCACTTTCTCCAGAAAAGAAAATGGAAGTCTTATTTTCAAAATAAACCTTATAGGCAGCATCATACTTTTCTTTAGATTTCAAACAAGTATTCCATAAATACTGCCAAGGGAACACATGCTGAAAGATATTAGACCACCTAAGCCTTTCTAAAATAAGTATAATGCTGTTTAAAATATGCCTGAGATCCCTAGAAGCTGAATGCCAGAGGAAAAAGTACAATATAGGTGCCAAGACGACAAGATCTCTCAAACTGCATAACCAAAGCTTCCTCATCCTAACAGAAAAGGCTACCCTCTAAAAAGGTGAAAAACTAGGGTTTCCCCCTGCCTCAGACTCCCAGTGAAAGTCTGAACTCAATGTCAGTAGCATAGCAGGCTAGATTTTGGCCATACCATCGGGGGGGGGGTTCCCTTTCCTTCTTCAAAAAAAGGCAAAGAATAAGAAAAGCCAGCTTAACTAGGCAGCTGGGGATTTCTTGAGGACTAGAAAACAGCTCTTGAATGGCTATTACTAAAGGTGCACCAGTACATTGATTTGATATTGGATAGACACCGACATAAAGAAAATTGATTGCATCAGAAAAAAAATCGGCCTGATGTGGCCAATAATTTGGCCAATAAATACCCATGCATGTGTGCAGCTGCAGTGCAGTACATAAACAGTGAGGAGCACAGCCTGGCAGCTTGGAGAGCTATATGCAGCTGGTAAGTGTGGCGTGGTGGAAGGGGAGGGGGAAGGAAGCAGCGTGGGAGGGGGCAGATCAAGGGTAGAGGGTGAGGGTGG
>NW_017729023.1:5100571-5102893 GCF_001723915.1 Gavialis gangeticus | reverse complement strand
CGTGGGAGGGGGCAGATCAAGGGTAGAGGGTGAGGGTGGAGTGGGAGTGGGCTGGAGCTGGGGAAGGGGCTGAGGCAAGTGCTATCCAGCTGGGGCAGGGCAAGGGCAGGCAAGGATAGAGCTGTGGCTCATCTGGGGGGCGCAAAAGGGGAGGTGGGGGGGAGGCAGCTCCTCCTGCTGCATGCCGCTCCTCTGGGAGCTGCTGGTCCAGTGCTCACCCACTCGTCTGGCGGCTCCCGCTGTTCATCCAGGAGGGCATGGGGGAGGTGTGTGCCCCGGATCTGTGCAGGGCAGGAAGAACCCCACACAGCCCCGGCCTCAGCCCATGCAAATCCAGGGTCACATGCCCCCCACCCCCATGCCCTTCCAGATGAGTGGTAGGAGCCACACGCACACTACCTGTGCCCCCTGGGCGAGGCATGGCTCCATCCTGTGCCCATGCCCACACCCACTACACTCCAGCTAGGCAGCACATATCCCAGCCCCTGCCCCATCCACATTCCTCCCTCACCGCAGGACCCTTGATCTGCTCCCCCACACGCCTTCCCTTACCCTCCTCCCCTTCCACCACACCAGACTTACCAGCTGCATACAGCTCTCCAAGCTGCGGGCTGGTATCAGAAATCAGATCAGTATCGGCCAATATGCCTCCTTAAAAATCAGCTATCGGTATCGTCCCCAAGAATCTCTATCAGTGCACCCCTAGCTATTACAAGATAATACATCCTCAGGAATTGTTGCTCAGGATTTCCTGCCTCCGTCTCCACCCCACCAGATTGTGAGGAAAACCCACCTCCTCAATGGAAGTAGAAAGAGGAAGTCTAGCAGAGGAAAACTTTCTGGGGGTTTCCACACCACTGTACCTCTAGGCAGTGCTACCCTCAATCCCACAGACGTTACAGACATCAGAGGGCTAGCTTGCAGCATGGAATTTTTATCCATAAGAATACTTCCATTTACTTAAAAGGGGGGTGTCAAACATACAGCCTATGGCCTGGATCTGCCTACTGGAAGTTGGAGCATATGACTAGGAAAGCATAGCCCAACACAGAATTAGGACCCCTGGGACTCAACAGACATGGTCATTGGTGGTAGGGGGTGAATGAGACTTGTGCAGATACAGGACATGCTCACCCTATGGCTGTGAAACCCCTGCTGCTTTCTCCAAACCCCTGTGGCTGTCAGTGCTTTGCTCTATAGCCACCCCCAGACCCACCACAGCTGCTCTTCAACCCCCCCAGTTCTAGGCCAGGAGAAGCCATGAAGCCTGGATTCACGGGACTCACCCTGTAAAGTGCCAAGTGCCCATTAGGAAATAGCATCTCTTCATCTCTTGAAGTCAAATGAAGTGCTCAATGCTTCTTAAGATCTGGCATGAGCCCACATAATATTGACTAAAGGTACTACAGTTGATGATCATTTAAACGAAGACCATTTTACATCACTCTAGTAGAGTATGAGGGATTTGATGTGTAACATAATTCATGTCCACTTTAAGATCCTTTTATTCTGCCAGATACCTTTCTAAGAGAATGACTTTTCATGTATTCAGACACTTCAAAAAATTAAAAAGGTAAAAGTAATGTTTATTTGCCAAGTGGAATTTGAATACTTAAGTATGTTAAATTAATATAGCCCGCGGGGAACCTTCGAGAACCTGATTAAACGGCCAACAAAAAAGAAACTATTGTTTTGAGACGACAATGACAGGAGTGCTTGTAAATCAAGGTACCTAATTCAACATAGAACAGAAAGGTTTGGTCTTTTTAAAGTTTCCCACTTTTGTTTTAAGGAAAGGTAGGAAACATGGATTGGCAGGGGGAAGAGAGAAATTTTCTAAGCCCATCCAGTTTTGGTTTAAGAAACAAAGACTCTGAGTTTCTAAACTATTAGATATTTCCCTATTGCCAAGCTCTAGCTAGTTTACAGCTGATAAAAGTTACTCCCCATGCAGTCCAGGAGTAGCAATAATCTACAAGTACCACTGAATCCACAGGTATCACTTTATGGAGGGATGAAACAATGCATTCTTGAAAAAGGGACATATGAAGTAGACAGGGTTTAACTGTTGGTAGATTGCACTTAAAAGCTCCAAAGCTCTTGTAAGTACAGGACGGGCTGGTTGGAAACAGACTTCTTTGATCTCACACATTTTCTTTGGTCCCTGAGCATTTGTCTATAGAGGAGCCATCTCCACATCTTCATCTATATGCATAGCAAAGGTGAAAAAACCCACCAAATTCTTCCACAGCACTGTCTCCCTTCCCTACATCCTGCCCCCAAGGCAAGTCTCACTGACGAAGAGATGTGTGCGTAAAGGAA
>NW_017729023.1:5079502-5095571 GCF_001723915.1 Gavialis gangeticus | reverse complement strand
AGTCAAAAGAAGTGCCCATAGCTCCGCAGGATATAGGTATGTCACAAACCCACACTGAAATGAGGCTGGTTTCCAGATGTATGGCAATTTCTGAGTCTGGGACATGCTGCCCAGCTGGGGCGGGAGGTGCGTAAAGGAAGCAGGAGAGGGTGGATAATGGGTACACTATATTACCTCAACTCCACCCTAACGTAACTCTACCATGCTGTGGATTTTGCTAGGGGGTGAGAAAAGGTCTCTCCCTGATGTTCTCTCAGAGTTTGGAGACGCTGTACTAGTGACATAAACACTCTAAGTATCCAGAAGAACCAGTGGGTCCAGCCACTATCATAATGAGGGCTGAACAGCCAAAGTTAGGATGATCCTGATCTATGGTTCTGATCTAGAGGATAGAAACTTGGGAGCAAAAACTGTATCTTTTTTTGCCCAAGGAACCAGAACTACAATGAGATACAAATCCCCCAGAGGCCAGAGGATAACCCCAACTGACTTCACAATAAAAGGCTAAGAACCTGCTTTATCAGTCCTTCCCTGGGAATCTACTGACTTCTAAGGGATTACTTGGCTCTCCTCAAGGTGAAGATCCATAGGTGAGCAAGAAGCTCCAATGGTTCTCTAACTTTCATGTGAACAGACGGAACCTGGGCAAGCCAGACATCAAGACAAGAATAAGGCATACAGTATCATTCAAAGCAAAACTATTTCTACCTCTTATTTTTATGAAAACTGAGGGCCAAGGACAAAGCAGAAAAAGTAAGAGTTTGCCACTGAATTCACCTACTTGTGATCAACCAAGGAGTGGGGGCTTTCTAAACCAAAGAAACATCAGTGTTTTAGGCCACAAGGTCATTCACAGCCTGCCAAAATGATCTCTGTAATCAACTCATGACCTTTTTCTCAAAATGCCTGCTCCAAGGCTCTTTCAGGGAGGATCACCTCTCTTTCAGGAAGGATAATATCTTATTTCCTTATTTCACAGATTTCATAGACACTGGGGCAGGGGAGGGCAATTATTTTGGGTGGAGGGTCTCTTACCCAGTTTTGGCAGGCTGTCAAGGGTCGTGTGGGTAGCCCCTCCCCTTGATGGGTGCCCTGCCCCCTGGTCACCATCTTGGGACTAATGTCCCAATGTCTTGGGGCCAATGCCCCAGAAGAAGCACCAGTGGAGCCCAAAATGGGGCACAGGCTGGCAGGGGTCTGTGGAGCCAGGCTGGGCTGCACCAGCAGGGAGCGGGGAGCTGGCCTGGTTCTACAGAGCCCCTGCTGGCTGGGACCCCGCATTTCTGCCACCCTGCTCTGGGCCCTGCCAGCACTAGCCCCGGGACACCAGTGCGGGCCCCATGCTCCTGCTGGCTTCCACACCTCCTCAATCCCAGTGCCCCCCAGCCCCGCAGCACAGGCGGGGGGCAGCGCACAGCCCCGACCCTCTGGTCGCCGGCAGGGAAGAAGCTGCTGCTGAGCACAGGGAAAAGTGGCCCCTCGTCTGCCCCATGGCCAGCGCTCCCTGCTGCAAGCACTCACAGCCCACACAGGGCTGTCTGGAGCAGGCACAGGCAGCCTCACATGGGCTGCAAACAGCTGCAGTGCGGGGCGCCAGCCACAAGGTGAGTGAGGCACTGTTTTTCCCCATACTCAGCACCAGCTAGTAACTTGCCCCCGCTGCCCGCCTGGGCTCGATGCCGGCTCCGGGCTTGCCTGTCGGCAGCAGCAGCTGCAGTCCCACCACTTCCCATGCTGGGCAGCGTTGGCTGCTGCTGCCCACCCGGAGCTCACGTGCTAGGCAGCCCAGAGGTGGCGGTAGCAAACACTGCCTGGTGCAGCAAGTGGGGGGGCTGCAGCTGTTGTCGGCAGATGCAGCCCCAACAGGTGAGCCTGGAGCTGGCGCGGGGCCCAGGCTGGCAGTGGGGCTGGGTTACAAGGTGGTGCTGAGCATGGGGGGGAAAAGTGGCCCCTTGCTCCACACTGCAGCCTCTCGCAGCCCGCCTGGGGCTGCCTGTGCCTGCTCCGGGCAGCCCTGTGCATGCTGTGAGCAGCTGCAGCAGGGAGCACCGGCCACAGGGCAGCCCTGTGCATGCTGTGAGCAGCTGCAGCAGGGAGCACCGGCCACAGGGCAGAAGAGGGACCGCTTTCCCCTGCGCCGCACTCAGCTTTTCCCCAGGCTCCTTCCCTGCCCGGGGTCCTCCCCTGCCCTTACCTTCCCCCTGCTTATCTCAGGTTCCAGCATGGGGTAGCCATGTGCTCTCAGGCCAGAAACCCCTGCTGGGGCTTCCAGCTGGGGGGTGCAGGGGAAGGAGGACCCTGCTGTTGTGGGAGCCCACCAGGCTTCCCCTGGGTCCTACTGCCCTTGGTTCCTGTCATTTTTTACAAGAACCAAGAGCAGATAAATATTAATTTTCTAATTTTTTTTAGGGGCCCCACAAGCTGGATAAAATGGCCTTGTAGGCTGGATGCAGCCTGCGGGCTGTATTTTGCCCACCCCTGCATTAGGGGCTGAAAGGGACCTTGTGAGATCATTGTGTCCAGCCCCCCTGCCAGAGGCAGGAATTCTGTAGGGGTCAAATGATTCCAGCAAGATAAACATCCAAATACCTTTTGAATGAGTCCACAGTAAGTGCCTGCACCACCTCTGGGGGGAGTCTGTTCCAGATCTTGGATACTCGGACTGTAAAGAAGTTTTTATTTGCATGAAGTCTGAATTGGCCTTCTAGAAGTGTGTGGACATTAGACCTAGTTATCCCTTGGGGAGCCCTGGTGAACAAGTGTACTCCCAGATCCTGATGCACCTCTACCTTATACACTTATAGGCAGCCACCAAGTCCCCCGAGCCTTCTCTTTGTCAGGCTGAAGAGTTCCATGTCCCTCAGCCTCTCCTCATAAGGCTCTCTCTCTTGGCCTTTGATCATATGGGTGGCTCTCCTCTGGACTCTCTCAAGCTTATTCACATCCCTCCTGAAGTGGGGGGCCCAAAACTGGACACAGTACTCCAGATGCGACCTGACTAGGGCCATGTAAACCAGGTGGATGACGTCCCTGGTTTTGCTTAAAATGCATCAGTGGATGCATGCCAGAGTTCGGTTTGCTTTGCTGGCCATGGCATCACATTGGTGACTCATGTTTATCTTGTGGTCAATCAAGACCCCCAAGTCTCTTTCAGTCACAGTGCTAGTGAGCGTAGCACCACCAAGCCTATAAGTATGATGCTTTCTATTTTCTCCCAAGGTGGAATACCCTGCACTTCTCTATGTTGAATGCCATCAGGTTTTGGTCCACCCACTTTGCAAGCATGTCCAGGTCGGCCTGTATCTCCAGTCTGTCCTCCAACATGACCACCTTCCCCAAAAGTTTAGTGTCATCCACAAACTTTGCCAGTCCACATCTGATGCCCGAATCCAGATCATTAATGAAGATATTGAAGAGTACCAGCCCAAGCACTGAGCCCTGGGGGACTCCACTGGTAACCTTGTGCCACACTGATTTGTTCCCATCAACTAGTAACCTTTGAGTCCAAGCCCGGAACCAGTTCCCCAGCCATCAGACCGTGAGATGGTTGAGGCCACAGTTCCCCAGTTTGGTCATGAGGACATCATGGGAGACCAAGTCTTGAAGCCTTCTTGAAATCCAGATAAATTACATCAACCTTGTCTCCCTTTGCCCCCATTGCCTTGTCCAGGCAATGTGTCACCTGGGCATAGAAGGAGATAAGGTTGGTCAGGCAAGACCCTCCAGTAATAAAACCATGTTGACTGGCATTTGATCTATATGCCACCCTTCTTAACAAAGTCTCAGGGCAGCTCACAAGAGACCAAATAATTTATAAAGTGGGTAGAATATTGAACTAAGATATTCAACAGAAACTCCATAAACAATATCCCAATTTAGAAAATTCACCTAACCCTCTGCAAGGAAAAGTGGTGGTCTCTCTCAGTCCTTCACTATCCAAGTACACCCTCCTCTAGGTCTAGCATCATGGTCCTGGTGCCTCCCACCTACTGCTCTCTGTTCACAAATGAGGAATGCTTCATTTGCAATTGCTCTTCTATCAGGGTTGATGGTAGCGAACACCACTGGGGAAGTGGAAAAGAGGTCCTACCAGTGTTGGCCCCACCCAATTCCATCAGTTCTACTGTTGTTGCACAAGAGATCAACTCAATGCGAGGCAGCTAACAATGAGGATAAGAGGGAGACTGCCAGTATGAAGGATTCTTCTGGGCACCAGAAGCAGATGGTTCAGCTCCCTGAAAGGTAACTGCAATCATCCTTGGCCCCATAGCTAAAGGCTCTTTGCAGAAATGCAGTTATTTGCTTGAATAGAAGATAATAATTATAGCAAAGGTTTATTCACTATACAGCAATACCTGGAAGAACAAACATTTATTACTGATTTATAGTGCCAAACCTAGCTCTACCATTTCTTTATGCAATACCATCAGCGTGATAAAGAAAGGAGAAACTTCAGTGGCCTGTTTTTTGCCATTCAAGGAATAGTTACATAGGAAAATCAGGCAAGGAAACTCAAAAACCTAGAATGTTTGGAAATCAGCCATCGGTGTGACACCACATCTGGAAGCTACTACCACAAATTCCATCCTTGCAACCCAATTACGTTCACAAAAGGAGGCTCTGGAGTGTTCATTACTCGCACATACATTTCCTGGCCTCTAAGCAAGAAAGATTTGGACACCAAAACAGTGTTATTTCCAGGCTGGAAGACAAATGAGGCAACACAGGCTCTCTGTTCCCAAGGTATTTTTATTTAACAGTAGATGAACAGGGGTAAACCCTGCCTCTTCCTTTGAACAGCATTCAGGCTATAGCAACACTGAACCCTTGCAGAGGCAGGAGAGAAACAGAACAACAGAAGGTGTCCCACAACACTTGCTTAGCATGAAACTCAGATCTAAGAGTGGCTGTACAGCACAGCACTTCTCCAATTGCTCCACAGCTGTGGAGGACTATGTAGGGCAAACAATTCATACTTTCATATTTCCCTGTTCCTGTACTAATCCCCGTCAACTTGGACTTAAATGTGATGGGGGAGGGTTTACCCTAGAGTCCTTGTCCTTGGGTAGAGCAAGACTGGGCACAAGAACAACAAGAGCAGAAGAGACTGCACTGAAATTCAGGAAGCCCCACCATCCCCATCCTCAAATTCAGAGGCAGAGTTCAAGTTTCCTCTGTGACATCAACCCTCTTCAAAAACAAACAAACAAACCAACCCAACAGCTTTCTGTACAAATATATGCCTAGAGATTTTATTCAGTCATCTAAACCCACACAGTTGGGCAAATCATTCAGCCTCGGTTGTTTATATTCATTGTTGGCAGTTTCATGTCTTTCCTGGTTTTGCCACTGTGTATTCTATTCTACTAGTGAAACACAAAGTAAGTAGTCACTGACCATATGAAGAGTCTGACTATCTATCATGGAACACAAAGGAAGTTCACAAACTGATTTTTGGCAATAACATGCAGAGATTTCTGATCAAAGACTTGTAAGATCAAAGTTACTTCTAAAAAACTAACACCTAGTACTACTGTACTATAGCGATGAAATAGCATTTCCAACACTTCAGGAACCTGCAAAATACTTTCCAAGCTAGGCTGTTAAGGGCTAAGTGTGGAGCATGAAATGAGCAGAGACTAGATACACTGACTGTTCTATTTCAGTAAAGACAGGAGCTGACTAGGGAAAGAACGATAAATCCAGTGCAATTAATTGACACAGGGACTTCTTGGGGATGGTCTTACAGGAAAGGCATACAAGCCTGATGGGAAGTTGCTTAATATATTAGTTATTCTTTAATACTGAAATAGATGTAGAACTTTCTCTCACCAAGGTGAGCTGGTGAGCATAAGCAGGAAGGCGTAAATATTTCATTTTAAACGTAAAAATACCCAACAATCTTAATAATCTTAAGACCCAATGATCTTTGTAACACCTGGTCAGGGTGGCTCTCCAAGTATAAGAAAGGCTGCTGTGTAAACTTAATCTTGTACTCTTCTTATGATTAAACCCATGCTACCCACTGGCTTGCACACTTCTTCACAGATGAACTGTTTGCACTACTAAATGTATTACCCCAGCTATGTACACCCTTCATTTATTGATGGAGATATATTAATGCATTTTTTAAAATAGGATATTAAAAATTGAGTCACATTTCAGCATAAACAGCTTCTAGTCCCATCAGACTGGACAAGCTACAGAGAACATTCTCAAACAGAAATCCTTGTAAGGAGATGATTATAAAACAAAAAAAGAAAAATAATTTTTTTCTGAACAAAAAGTTCTCACACTGTTGATGTAAAACCAACAAGAAAACTGAACTACTCAGCCATCGGAAGAGCTTACATAGAGAGATATATGGACTCTGCCTTAAAAGCTTTTGAATCAAAGCTGGCTTTCTTCTGACTTCTGCATGGGCTATAACACTGTCAGGCTTAAGTGTGGACATTACTAAATGAGATTTTCTGGCCTGCATTGTGTAGGAAATCAAACTACATAAGCATAATTAAAAGCTATGAATTAAACCTCCATTCAAGAAAGCAGTTAAGCAAAAGCTTACATTAACTCTGTTCCTAACAGTGCTTAAATCAGGGGGCAATTATTTGGGATGGAAGGTTACTTAACCAGTTTTAGTGAGCTGTTGAGGGCCATGTACACACACACACACGTACATGCACACAAAAACAAAAACACACATGCACACGCACATACACAGACATGCTCCAAGCAGTCAGGCCAGGCCTGGCACCAGCGCAGAAGCAGGAGCAGGAGCATAAGCCTGCCCAAAGCTGTAGCACGCCCACAGTCCCCCCCACCACTGGCCCCGGAGCCTCGAGCTAGCACCTGTTGGCCACATCTGCAGCTGAAGTACACACCAGTAAGTATAGGGTCCCTTCCCCTGTGGCACAGGGGTCTCCACCTCCCAGCGCTGATTGGGGCACCTGGCAGACTCCTGGCAGTTACCTGCTACTACAAGTAGTTGGACCAGGTGGTGCTGGTGGTGAGAGAGAGGTGCAGTGTGGCTGCGCAGCACAAGCTGGTGGGGCCCAGGACGGCGCCATACTGGGGCCGCTCCCAGCTGGGTCCAACCTCTGCCCACAGGGGATGGAGCCTGGACACAGGCCTCCATGCTGTCCTTCCCCACCAGAGATCCTGGCACATGCAAACACACACACTAACCTTGTGGCTCCCAGGAACCCTGAGGGTGGAGCAGGGTGGGGCAGGATGGGACAGTGCAGATGCCCATGGCCAGGCTCCATCTCCTGTAGGCAGAGCCTGGATGAGCCATGCTCAGGCTCCAGTCTCCAGGAGACACTGGTAGAAGCAGCCCTGGGTGAGCCATGCTCAGGCCCTGGCCTCTGCTGGTGTCATATGGTGCCAGGCAGATGGGTGGGTGGGGATGCTTCTGCCCACTGTCCCCTGTGGTGCCTGGGAGATGGAGTCTGGCACTGAAAGCCCTGGACACCCCAGACCATCAGAGGCTGGGGCCCAAGCACAGCTCACCTAGGGCCTGCAGAGCCAAATTCCATCTCCCTGGCTGCCACACAGAGCTAGGCAGGTCAGCAGCTGGGGCTGCTTTTGCCCAGTGTCCCCTGTGGTGCTAGCGAAGGCTGGAACCAGAGCCACCACCTGCACCACTTGTCAGCAAAGGCTGGGGTCTAAGTGTGGCTCTCCCAGGGCCTGATGTATGGTGCCACTGACTATATCACCTGCCTGTGTGCCAAATAAAAATCAACTGGCAGGCCAGATCTGGCCTGCAGGCCTTATTTTGCCCACCCCTAGCTTAAGTATATGCTTCACTGCCATTTTGAGCAAAAATGGTTTCATGATCTGACACCTAAGGCCTTAGCCATATACTTACACACACTAACTTCTTAAAACAATCAGCTAATGGGACGACTTGTTTACATTAAATTACTGATATGCACAGAAGTTTGCAGTAAAATCCTAAAAGTTTAGCAGTCACAGCAAAAGAATGCTACTCCCTCCCTCTGGAATCATAATTCTTCAAATTTACAAGAATTTAAAAATCAAAGTGTTTAATGAGGTTGTAAGTGAGATTTCATGGGAAACTTAAACAGAGAACTTATGTGGAAAGCACAGTAGGGAAATCCATTTTAAAGTTGCATAGTACTTACCTATGCAGTGCATAGAATTAGCACAGCAAATCATGTTTAATTCACCATTGTCCCAGTTCCCCAGCAGCACCAAACTACCCCCAATTCTCAATTCCTGATAGTCGGGCATGACTAGATGTATTTGTATTCTCCCTGGAGTGGCCAGTGAACCAGGCTTTATTACACTGTATTATTCCAACTCTAATAAATTGCAGCTCTACAGACAGGAGGAAGAAGTTTCTCTTATAAAAGCACTACACAGGAGATGGTAGGGGTAGCCAACTTTCAGCATGCATGCCACAAGTGGCACAGGAAGGCTCTGTGTGTGGCATGTGGCAGACAGAGTAGGGAGC
Organism: Gavialis gangeticus; assembly: GCF_001723915.1. NCBI lineage: Eukaryota > Metazoa > Chordata > Crocodylia > Gavialidae > Gavialis > Gavialis gangeticus. Next base: position 5,087,095 of record NW_017729023.1, on the reverse strand, counting down.
AGAAAACCAGAGCAGCAGATTTAAGCAAGGGAAAGGGATTGGAGTGGCACTCAGAGAGGGTGCAGGGCTAATTTGACACAGCTTATCCATACCTCAGACCACCACCCATTCCTGCTTGTTCATGTAAGCACTCATGATACTTCCAGGAACAACACTTGATTAATCAGAGGAGACTACAAGCGTTTTAGTAAGAGCATTAAAGAGCTTGGCGCACAAGTGGTGTTCTCATCTATTCTCCCCACTGAAGGTAAGGGCCCAGGAAAGGACCATGGTATCATGAAAATAAATGCATAGCTGATACAGTGGTGTCAACCTGAAGGCTTTGGATTCTTTGATAATAGACAGATGTTCTGGGAAAGAGAACTGCTATAAAGAGATGAGATCCATCTGACCAGAGCTGGAAAAAACATCTTTGAGTATCATCTGATGAGCCTAGTAAAGACAGCTTTAAACTAGGTTCCATGGGGGATGGTGAACAAAATCCTCCAGCAACAGAGGAAACATTCCAGAGGGAAAAATACTGGAAGAAGCGGCTCAACTCTAAGATAGCACCATAGAGCCACAGAACATCAATAAGTGATGCCAAAGGGAAACAAGTAGGTCCAAATGCAAAATATATCCAAGGTATGTATACGAATACAAGAAGAATGAGGAATAAACAAAATGAGCTGAAGTCACAGCCTGTGAAAAAAACATAGATCTGACTGGTATCACAGAGACCTGATGGAACTGAAATGTTAACAATGAGGGCTACACACTGTTTCATAAGGACAGGGTTTGGAGAAAAAGTGGTATTTCCTTGTGCATCGAAACTACTTACACTTGTTCAGTGGTTTGGGAGGAAAAAGGTAGCAGAGCAGAATACATTTGGGTGATGATAAAAGGTGAAAGATACAGCTCTAATATAATGATGTGGATTTATTATAGGCTACATTAGAAAGAAGGTAGATGGAGAAACTCTTCAAGGAGATGACAAAATTATCTAAACGTTATAACATGGTATTGATGGGAAACTTCAGTTTTCCGGAAAATTCCTGGAAGGACAATATAGCCAAACAGAGACACTGCACCATTGATGACAACCCATTAAGTACAATGATCCAATCAGTTATGTAACCACCATACAGTACCTTCACCATCTATATTTCCGAAGCTTATTCATGAGAATATCAAGGGAGACAGTTGAAAATCCTTGCTAAGTCAAGGTATAGCACATCCACTGTTCTACTGTTCTCCCAGTATCCACAATGCCTGTCACCTTATCACAGAAGGAAATCAGGTTGGTTAGGCCTCTGGTCTATCAGGGCCTCTGGTCCATCAGAGCCAGCAAAGTTGAGTTCTTGAGCTTCCACACCAGACCTTGATCCCAGGCTAATGTAACTGCCCCAATCCTCTGTAACTGGATTGGCTACTGAGAACACCACTCACCCATTTTAAGCACACCTACACCCTCAGGCTGCAGGCCCACCTGAACAACTTGCCTCCCAGCAGATCCCGCCTACTGGTTCTGTAAGACTGTTAAAGTATGCTACTCTGAAGTTTAGTATCCTTAGTCTGCTGCTCTCCTGCCTTCCTCCCCTTATGACGTTGAACTCTATCATTTCATGGTCACTATTACCCAAGTTACTTTTCACCTTCATATATGCAAACATTTCTTCCCTGTTTGTAAGCAGAAGTCAAGAATAGCTTCCCCTCTACTTGCCCTGTCCACCATCTGTATCAAAAAGTTACCCCTAATGCACTCCACAAATATGCTGGACTGCTTGTACCCTATTGTTTCCCTCCCAACAGATGTCCCAATAGTTAAAATCCCCCCCATGAGAACCAAGTCTTAAGATTCAGAAGCATCAGTCAGTTGTTTAAAGAAGGCCTTGTCCACTAGGGTTGTGCAAAGCTTCAGTCCCCGATTCGATTCGGCAGAGATTCAGCCCAATTTGGTGGCCAAATCCCTGAATCCGAATCAGATCAGAGGACCCTTTAATCTCTCCAAATCAATTCGGAGAGATTTGGAAAGATTCAGCAATTTGGACATAGACACAGCTTTAAAAGGTTTTTCTGCTTACCTCTAGGTAGCAGGTGGCTTATGAATGCTGCAATTCTGGGGTGCATGGAGTGTCCCACAGAAGCACAGGTGGCTCCCCAGCACGCTTAGCAACGACCCAGAAGTGGACCAGAAGCACTTCCGGTCCACTTCCGGGTCCTTCAGGGAGAGATTGAGGGCCCCTCCGCACCACCACCAGATCAGCAAATGGTGCCTCCTGGGTCTGGGGGTGGGGGGGCAGCCGGGGTCTCCCCAGCGTGCTCTCTGGTGGACCAAAAGTACTTCCGGTCCACTTCTAGGTTCACCACCAAGCGTGCAGGGAGCCCCCCCTCACGCTCCTGTGGGACGCTCCATCCTCCTCAGCATCGCAGCACTCACAAGCCACACCTGGTACCTCAAGGTATGTAGAAAAAATATTCAAAGCTGTGTCTATGTCCGAACTGCTGATTCTCTGAATCAGCATCAAATCTTCAGAGTCAGATTCGGCTGAATCAAATCAGGGACAGTGATCTGAATCAACAAATAGAATCACTGTCCCCAATTTGGACCGAATCTGAATCCAAATCAAATTGGGCCTGTTTTGCACACCCCTATTGTCCACCTCCTCCTACTTTGGTGGCCTGTAGCACACACCCACTGTGATATCCCTCCTACCCCTCTGACCTTTACTTAAGGTTTTCAACAGGCCTACCTTCCACCTCATAGAATCCTAGAAAATTAGAGTTGGAAGAAACTGCAGGTGGTCATCTAGTCCAACCCCCTGCTCAAGGCAGGACCATCCCCAACTAGCTCAATCCAGCCAAGGCCTTGTCTACCTGGTTCTTAAAGACCTCCAAGAATGGAGATTCCACCACCTCTCTAGGTAACCTGTTCCAATGTTTTACTACCCTCCTAGTAAGAAAATTCCTCCTAATATCAAACCTAAAACTTCCCTTGATGCAATCTGAAACCATTGCTCCTTGTTCTGTCATCTGCCACCACTGAGAACAGTCTAGCTCCATCCTCTTTCAAACCCCGCTGCAGGTAGTTGAAGGCTGCTATTAAATCCCCCCTCAATCTTCTCTTCTCTAAACTAAATACGCCCAGTTTCCTTAGTCTTTCTTCATCAGTCATATCCCCCCAACCCCCTCCCCATTTTTGTTGGCCTCCACTGGACCCCCTCCAATTTGTCTACATCTGCTCTGTAGTACGGGCCCAAAACTGAACACAGTACTCCAGATGTAGTCTCACTGGTACTGAATAGAGGGGAATAATCACTTCCCTTGACCTGCTAGCAACACACCTACCAATGCAGCCCAGTATGCAGTTAGCCTTCTTTGCAACAAATGCACACTGTTGGCTTATATTCCGCTTATTATCCACTGTAACCCCCAGGTGCCTTTCTGGAGAGCTGTTGTACAGTGAGACAACCCCTAACCTGTACTGGTGCATGGGACTGTTCTATCCTAAGTGCAGGACTTTGCACTTGTCCTTGTTGAACTGCGGTTTCTTTGGGCCCAATCCTCCAATTTGTCTGGTTCTCTCTGAATCCTAGACCTATCCTTTAGCATATCTACTACTCCACCCGCTTTGTGTCATCTGCAAATTTGCTGAGGGAGGACTCTATGCCATCTCCCAGGTCGCTGATGAAGACATTGAACAAAACTGGGTCCAGCACTGTCCCCTGGGGCACTCCACTTGATGCCAGCTGCCAATGAGATGTCAGGCCATTGATTACTACCCTCCGAGCCAAATGTTTCAGCCAGTTTTCTGTCCACCTTACACTGCATTCATCCAGCCCGTACTTCCTTATCTTGCCTGTGAGAACATTGTGGGAGACCGTATAAAAAAGCCTTACTAAAAATCAAGGTATATCACATCCACTGGTCTCCCTTCATCCATAGAGCCAGTCACCCAATCATAGAAGGCAATCAGGTTGGTTAGGCATGACTTGCCCTTGGTGAATCCATGCTGACTGTTCCTAATCACCTTCTTCTCCTCCAAGTGCTTCAAAATGGATTCTGTGAGGATCTGCTCCATGATTTTTCCAGGGACTGAGGTAAGCCTGACTGGTCTGTAGTTCCCTGGATCCTCCTTTTTCCCTTTAAGTATGGGCACTGTGTTTGCCCTTCCCCAATCATCAGGGACTTCTCCTTATCACCATGAGTTTTCAAAGATGATGGCCAATGGCTCTGCAATCTCATTAGCCAATTCCCTCAGCACCCTTGGGTGCATCCTGTCCAGCCCCATGGACTTGTATATGTCCAGCTTTTCTAAACAGTCACTAACCTGCTCTTTCACCACTGTTGGCTGCTCACCTTCTCCCCAAACTGTGCTGCCTGGTATAGTAGCCTGGAAGCTGACCTTGCTGGTGAAGACTGAAGCAAAGAAGACATTAAGCACTTCAGCCTTTTCTGCATCCTCTGTCACAAGGTTGCTTCCCCTGCTCAGTAAGGGACCCATATTTTCCCTGATCCTCCTCTTGCTACTGAAATACTTACAGAAACCATTCTTGTTACCCTCCACATCCCTTGCTAGCTGCAACTCCAATTGTGTTTCAGCCTTCCTGACTTCATCCCTGCATGCCCAAGCAATGCTGTTATACTCCTCCCTAGTTGTGTATCCAAGTTTCCACTTCTTACAAGCTTCCTTTTTATGACTTAGTTTACTGAAGAGTTCCCTGCTAAGCCAAGCTGGTCTTCTGCCATACTTGCTAGTCTTCCAGCAACTAGGATGGTTTGTTCTTGCACTCTCAGTGAGGCTTCTTTAAAGTATAGCCAGCTCTCCTAGACTCTTCTCTCCCTCAGCCTGGCTTCTCATGGGATTCTGCCCATGAGTTCCCTAAGCGAGTCAAAGTCTCTTTTCTAAAGTCCAGGGTCCTTACTCTGCTGCTCTCCATCCTTCATTTCCTCAGGATCCTGAACTCAGTCATCTTGCAGTTACTGCTGCCCAAGTTGCCATCCACTACTACATTCCCACCAATTCTTCCCTGTTTGTGAGCAGCAGGTCAAGAAGAGCATGGCCCCTAGTTGGCCACTCCAACATTTGTGCCAGGAAGTTGTCCCCGACACTCTCTAAAAACTTCCTGAATTACCTGCATACTGTTGTATGGCCCTCCTAGCAGATGCCAGGGTGACTGAAGTCCCTCCATGAGAACCTGTGCCCCCACTAGACTTGTGTCTTTATTATCTAGAGCAACATCTCCACCTTTTTTCCCTGCCTATCCTTCATGAACAAGCTATACCTACCCATGACCATACTCCAGTCACATGAACTATCCCACCACATCTTCATAATCCCTATTACACCATAATTCTGATTGTGGTAGGAACAATTCTTCCTGTTTGTTCTCCAGACTTCTCACATTAGTATATAAACATTTCAGATATCTAATGGACTGTCCTAATCTTCCCCCCAAGAACACTGCTAAGGCTTCCCTTATTGTTTCCCCTTTTTAAGTTTCTATCCAGGTTTGCAGGCTCATTACTTAGCTCTGGGCTTTTGTCTCCATCCCCCAATGAACCTAGTTTAAAAGTCCTCCTCACCAAGTTAGCAAGCCTATACGCAAAGACACTTCCATTGCTTCATCAGGTGGATTTCATCTCTTCCCAGTCTTTCATCTTCCTGGAACACCACCCCACAGTCTAAGAACCCGAAGCCAAAGCCTTGCTGGCAACACCATCCAGGCAGCCAAATATCTTCAGAATGCGTCTGCTCCTAACCAGGCCTTTGTCCTTAACTGGAAGATTCAATAAGAATACCAGCTGGGGTCCCATCCTCTACACTCTTGCACCCAGAGCCATGTAGGAACTTTTGATCTGCTCAAGGTCACCCCTGGAAGTATTGTTAGTACCCACATAGATGAGCAGCATGGCATAGTTGTCCAAGGGCCAAATGAGTTTCAGCAACCTTTCCATGATGTCTCAGATGTGGGCTCCTGGCAGGCATAAGATTTCCTGAGCTAACAGGACAAACCAGCAAATGGATGCCTCCATGACCCACAGGAGCAAGTTGCCAACCACTACCACCCATCATTTCCTCTTAGTAGAAGTGGTTTCGATTCTCCCTCCCCTGCTGCTAGAGTGGGCTCGCTCTTCTGCGGTGCCACAGCTTCATACCTGTTCTCCATCTGGACAGCTGTAGATTCAAAAGACGTGTGTCAGTTGCCAGAAATGAAAAACTGCTAGCTTCCACCTTCCAGAGAAGTCATGGCTTCTGTGTCTTTCAATGCCTTCTCTGGCCCTCGCTCTTCCACAATACTAGAGATCAATAAGTCCATCACACTGATAAAGGCCTCAGGCTCAAAAATCTCCATGAGCTTATCTACCTCCTCCTGAAGAGCTCCCTTACCCAATTCCTGAGAGAATCCACCTGAAAGCATCTCTCATAACACAAGCACTCCCCCACCTGGCTGTCCCTTCATGTCTGCATGACTGCCACCTACTGTGGCTCATCCAATCTCTTTTGGAAAATAGATGTTTTTACATAGAACCATGGAAAAAAAGAGAGCCACTGGAGACAAGGAAACGTCCTCCCACAAATCGCATGCCAGAACTGATCCTTTTTAACACAGATACCAATGACCAACCCATACAGAGTAATACGAGGAGCTTCAGAAATATGTTGATGATCTATGTATCACATCACAAGAGAAGGACTTCACCACTCTTGTGAACAGAACAACATGAGTACTGAGCAACCTCGCAGATTACTACAATAAGAACCGACTTCGTTCCAACACAAGTCAAAATGCAGATCACAGCTTTTCATCTGCACCATAGACAAGCCAAGCAGAAATTTATCATCATCTCAGATGAAAATGAAATGACTAAATCACCCAAACCCTGTGCACTTGGAGGTTACACTGGACTGAACACTTGCCTTCAGACCTCATGTAGAGAAGATGAAAGGGAAAGTCAATGCTTGCAACAGTACACTTCAAAAGTTTGTTACCTCAAAGTGGAGAATAGGGGTGCACCAAGAGATTTTTGGGGTTGATGCCAATATCCAATTTTAAGGAGACATATCGGCCAATACCAGTTCAATTTCCAATACAGCATGGAGAGCTGTCTCCCTCTGGTAAGTCTGTCTGTGAATAGTCTTTCACTTTTCTTTCTTCTGTACTTGTAAGCAGAGATACACTTAGGTTCTCAAAAACAGTTGATTTTATCTGGGCCATTTGGTAAGGAATGTCTGACAAAAGTGCACAGTCTGATTCAGATGCAGTGATTACTAAAGAAATTGACTTTAGAATCTTCAGGGAGTTCTGCAGCTGAACCCAGAAGACATCCTCATCAAGTACAGTGTTCCTGACACTTCTGGGTACTTTAAGATCCTTAATTATTACTGTTTCTTGAAGAGCTTCTTTGTCTTCTGTGAACTTTCAAATGAGATCACCACTTTACCCCATCTAGTTTTACTACAGAGTTTGAGTGTCACTATTTGATTGTTTGCACTCTTTTCTTCAGTGGGGGTGGAGCACAGGCGGGGCTACGGAAGAGGCTGCAGCTCAACCCCCGCTTCCCCTCATGTGCTGGGAAGAGGCAGGGCTGCACAGGGCAGGCAGGTGGTGG
>NW_017729023.1:5073137-5074502 GCF_001723915.1 Gavialis gangeticus | reverse complement strand
CATGTGCTGGGAAGAGGCAGGGCTGCACAGGGCAGGCAGGTGGCGGCAGCACCAGGAGGGAGCTACGGCGAAATTTGGGCACAGTACTCCAACTGCAGCCTGATCAATGCCAGATACAGGGGAAGTATCACCTCCCTGGACCTGTTTGTCATGCACCTACTAAAGCATGATAAAGCGTGGTTAGCTTTACTGATCTTTTCATCACATTGACAACTCATGTTCATCTTGGTGTCAATAATGACTTCTAGATCCCTTCCTGCTGCTGCGCTGCTGAGAAGGTCCTCCCCCAGGCTGTAAGTCTGCTGCTAATTCCTTCTCCCTAGGTGCAGCATTTTGGACTTGTCTTTGTTGAACTACATCCGACTCTGTTCTGCCCATTTTACCAACCTGTTTAGATCCACCTGGAATCATTCCCTGCCCTCTAGTGTGCTAACTTTACCCCGTAATTTGGTATCATCTGCAGATTTGAAGAGAGTGCTTTCCATGCCATCATCCAAGTCACTGATGAAGACACTCAATAGCACAGATCCAAGAACAGAGCCCTGTGGGACTCCACAGCCCACATCTTTCCAAGTCGATACAGACCCATTCACCATCACTCTCTGGGCATGACCCCTAAGCTAATTTGCCACCCAGCTGACCATGTAATCATCCATGTCACAGCCGCTCAGTTTATTTATGAGAATACAATGAGATACCGTATTGAAAGCCTTCTTAAAATCCAAGTAAATGACGTTGGTTCATTACAAGAAAGTAGAACCAGTTCTAAATGACAACTCCTGTGAAATAACAGGATGTCTAAAGCCAACACCAAAAGATGGACTGTACTCACTGGCTGGCACTGCACCACCTGATTTCAGAAGGAAGGTAGCGAGCCAAAAAGAAAGATCACAACAGATGGAAGATCCCAGGCATCCACTTTCTGGTCACAGAGAAGTAACTAGATGGCTTAAAACATGAAAGAGTTTTGTGACCAGCGTTGAGCCACCAGACTTGACAGCTGACTGGGCATGACTGAGAATATGGAAGGAAAGATTACATGCAACTGGGTGTTCTGCAACAAACCTGGACCTCAGGAAGTACCGTCCAAAAGGGGCAGATCTAGACTGGCCAATATGGTGATACCAGAATCACCTCCAAACAAACTAAAGATCAAAAATAAGCATGATCAAATGGGGCTATTCAACAGGGCCAGGCCCTGTTGCTATGGATGCAGGGGAGCCTGAACAGCTCCAAACCCTGGAAGTACTTCCCCACACCCACCTCAGACCTAGGACTCACCAAAGGCTGAGATTCCAGGTCTAAGGATGCAGTGAGCCTCCCAGCAAGGGAGCTAATCCAAGTGTGGCAAATGAACACGAGCCA
>NW_017729023.1:5067871-5068137 GCF_001723915.1 Gavialis gangeticus | reverse complement strand
ACTTCCCCACACCCACCTCAGACCTAGGACTCACCAAAGGCTGAGATTCCAGGTCTAAGGATGCAGTGAGCCTCCCAGCAAGGGAGCTAATCCAAGTGTGGCAAATGAACAAGAGCCAGCTATGTGAACCAGCAGGGGAGAGAATAAAAGACACTAAAAGCAGCCTTGGGAGTGGCTACACCAGCAGGGGAAAAGGCTGCCTGGAGCCTGGGGTCAAGCAGCGGGAGGGCAAGGCTTCTCTTTTGTTTGTTTTTTTCTTTCATTTG
>NW_017729023.1:5065388-5067222 GCF_001723915.1 Gavialis gangeticus | reverse complement strand
TGTTTGTTTTTTTCTTTCATTTGCACAAGCTCTGCAGGCTGTCTTCAAAGCCTCTGAAAGATAACAGGTGACCAGAAGGTGAAGCCTAGGGAAAGCCTTACAAAGCAAGCAGCTTGGCAGCAGCCGGGGAAAGCAGGCCTCCACCAATGAAAAATGGTGAGCCTGATCTTCCCCCCCACCCCTCCCCTCAAAGCCTGCCTGCCTAAGCTACTCAGGGGCCCAGTGCTTCCCTCTGCAGCTGCAGGGCCCCCCGGGACCACCTGAGCCCGGTGCCTGTGGGCAGATGCTGCTGCTGCCGCAGAAGGAAGCATGAGCCCACTCCCACCCACAGCCCAGGGACCACTCTGCCTCCTGGAAGCTCGCTCTCCCCTCTCCACCAGAGAAGCAAGTAAGTCACCAGGGTGTGTGCATGAGACAGGGGTTTAATCGGCCCTAAATTGAAGTGGTGTTTTTTCAAAACCCACCGCTTCAATTTAGGGCCCCCATTTCATCTACACATGCCCAATGTTAGCATTCTTTAAGTCAGGTGCAACTTCCTCGTTAACCCATGTTTTGATGAGAAGTTGGTGAAATTTCTGTACTCGTGCTGTTCCCCTAGCTTTGAAGACCTCTGCGGGGATGCCATCTGGGCCTATCACCTTATTGCTCTTGGTCTGAGTGATGACACAACTCTTGTGCCGAAGTCACCCATGAGGATGAGCTTCTCTTCCTTGGCAGTGGCAGTCAGGACTGTGTCAAGAGCGCAGTAGAACTGTTCCTTGTTGACTTCATCATGAAGTGTGGGGGTGCCCTGGGTTGGGCCCAGCAGTATACAAAGTTGCCCTGGCAAGCAGCTCAGGACTACCTGCTTTCAGGAGTTTCTGGGGCCTGGCCAATTGGTATCTGGGGACACTACCCCTTGTGACAGCTGGACTTCTGAAGCAGCCCTAACTGCAAGTTCCCTGCACCCTCTACCCACTGCAGCAGTCTGGCAGTGGGGGTTGCTACCTGGCTATGACCTGCTGCCACCTGAGATAGCATGTGGCCCCAAGGCCGAGTGCCTGCCAGACTCAGATGGGGACTGCACGGCCGCAGCAGAGGCATCCTCACCAGCGGACTGTGGCTGCACAGCTGGCGTTTGTGTAGCACTACTGCCATGTGTGCCACCACCCTGCCATCTAGGCAGCTGTCACCCAGATGTTCTCAGTGTGGTGGCCTGCTTTGAACTGTCAAAGCACGTCCTCCTGGCCCCAAGTGGCCAGCCACCTCCAGCTGGGTCCCGGATCCCAGCCCTGAACAGGCTCCTCTGCCTGGGTCCTGTCACTTGCCTCACTAGCAGGAATTGGTGCTCCCTATTTAAAAACTGCAAAAATTCTGATAGAAAAATCCAAATTCACTCTTTAAAATACCCCAAAACCCATGTTCTTCCAAAATTAAAACAAAAGACCACTATATAGAGACAGAGACATTGGGAAATGTTTTTCTGATATATTTAAGTTAAAGCAATTTGGAAGTTTACCAGCGTCTCTATCATCATAATAAAATAAATTCTAAATATTTATGTTTTGAAATTTGCCCTTGGTTCTCTTATCAAAACAATTAGCACTCCCCCTGTCCCCTTATCTAACTAGGATGCAGACAGCAGCCCCTGTAGCCACAGCTCCTGCCAGCAGGTGTCATCCCATCTGGCAGCTGGGTACAATGGGTGTGTGATGAGGGAGGGAGTGGATGTGGGGGGAGCTGCTCAGGAGGGATGGGTCCCCTACCCCCCCAAAGGGCACAGCCCCCCCCACACACAGAGAACATGAACTGCCCCCTTACAGCCCCTCCACACACCCCCAGCAGGACCCACATG
>NW_017729023.1:5062345-5065173 GCF_001723915.1 Gavialis gangeticus | reverse complement strand
TACAGCCCCCCCACCCCCCCCCAGCAGGACCCACATGCCCCCCCCCCCAGGGCCCACAGCTCACTAGCAGAGCAGCAGGCACTGGGGTGCTCTGGACCTCCTGGCACAGCTCCCCCATGCAGCATGGGGCAGTGGGGGGCAGTATGGCTTGGCCCCGGCTGCTTGGCACCCAGCATGGCCCATCTTGGTCCACTACCATGCACTTTCAGACAACTCTGGGCCACTTGGGCTGTCACAGAGGGCCCCACGCCACTCGTGGGGACTGCCTATCGTGCCGGGCCAGGTCCTACATGCATGGGCTTCACATGTCATTAGGCCAGGCCATTTCCATGACAGCCCAAGCAGCCCAGGGCTGCCTGAAAACACACAGTGCTGCACCAAGCCACACTGCTCCTCACCATGCAAGGGGGCTGTGCCAGGAGGCCCTGAGCACCCCAATGGCTGCTGGTGTTGTGGAATAGCTGTGGGCCATGCAGGCCCTGTGGGGGGCTGGGCGGAAGACCTACCACTCCCGAGCTGCACCCCCCACCACGGTCCCCCATACTCCCACAGCTCCTCCCTACCTCTGACCCCCTACTTACCTGGAATGGTGTCCTGGTCCAGGTCACTGCAGCTTGCATCACTGTTTGCCCTGGCAGGCAGGCAGCATGCTGCAGTACTGGGGCAAGGGGCAGACAGAGACGCTCTGGCTGGCTACCAGAGCTTCTCTTTGGAGGCCCTGAGCCTCTGGTTGCCTTCAGGCATGGTCTTAGACCATGTCTTGCCGTGCTTTGGAGAGGGGGTTGATACTTGGATATCCAGGTATCAAATTTTGAGCCCGCACTGCAAATATGCAACTCAGGGAATATTTTTTTGTTCCCAGCATGCCTCTGCTGCATCTTAAACTGCTTTGAGATGTGGCAAGAGACACATGCAGGCTCATCTGAATGTGCCGATAGAGTGCTTTACTGCTGTGAAGAGCTAAGAATCCACTCCAACATTCCCTCAAGTAAACCCAGGATTCCTTGGCAGTGGGAGTGCCAGGCATGGAAGGAACATAGGATCAGACTCTTACAGAGATACAAATATATGAACTGATGCAGAAAAAAATCTCAGATAGCAAGAGCAACCCATTGATTTTACCTCAGGTGAGAATCAAGCTCAAAGTTCTTACCAGAAAAAAGCTTGCAGTCAAAGCATGACAGAAACATCTTTTACATTATTGCATCCACCCTCCATGCATTGCCAACACTTGCCACCTCACACATGCTCTTTAAAATGCGTTTAGGATAAAAGCCCTAAGTTAACTCAGAGCAACATAAACAGGACAGTTGATCTCTCCAGATATGATGCTTGTTTTGAGTTTGAATGGGAGGTGAGGCTGATCGCTTGTCGGCCTCTTGAAGGCTCAGATCAAGTGTTGATCTCTAGCACAAAGGAGTGTAAGACAGCTCAGGTGGGACTCCAGAGCGTCCATCACACATTGGAAAAAGACTAACACCAGCATAGAGCTCCAAATGGGCCAGAATGATGTCAACTGAAGTAAATTAAAGTGAACATCAGAAGTCAGTGTAGATGCCAGTAGAGGACAAAGCAACCAGCAGTCGAGGAGAACTAGCCTGGGAGAAAATGCAGCCTGTCATCCTGAAAAGGGTGGAATATGGTCAGTCTTAGCTCAAATATATTTCAAAGTGCCCAAACGTGGCAAAGATAAAAACAGTCAGAGCAGGGATGGCAGGTACAAGGGGTCTGTTATGATGCAAGTGCCACGGGAAGGAGAATAAGTGCTAAATCAGAATAAAATACGAATGCCACCTCCAGAGCCCTGATGCAGTTATGCTTTAGGCCTCTAACAGCTTGTTTTGTATCTGAATTTTCTGCTCATTGAAGTCACTCAATTAACAGACATCTATCTGTCCACAGCTGAGGCATAGGAAGTATAAGCTTCCTATGCTGCCACCATAACATGCCTCAGTCTTGACCTGGAGAGACCTCTAGGGGTAAAAAGATGTTACAATTTTGAGACTCCATGCACACATACAACCCGCTTCAGAGAGGGAGTAAGGATGTCAACTGAAAGGGTTTTATTACATAGATGTCTGTTCTCTAACAACTGGACTCAGACTCTTAAATCATTCTAAAAATCTAGAAGTTGCATTGAGCTTCCGGCCAGCAGCAATTCTAGCATATGTGGAACTGTTTGTTTTGAACCTTCAAGCTCTTTGCTAGAGTAGCACTGCTAGAATTGTTCATGTTCTAATATATGTGCTAATGAGACTGCTCCTTGCAAACCTAGAGTTAGCTTCATCTTCATAAACTTAGAAAAAACTCAATATCAGACAATCAGCAGCAATTTAAAACAACTGTGTTTTGGTCTTCAAATTGCTTTTCTAATATATTAGTTTAAGAAGAAAGAAGGTTCATGTAGTAACTATTTTTTTTTAATTTAGAATACAACTTCAAAAAGTGGTGAATTCCCACAGTCCCTAGTACAAGGGTCAGCAACATTTTTAGGCAGAGTGCCAAACACCCACAACCTGGTGAGGGGGCTGTGGGTGCTTGACCCCCTGGGCGACAGTGACCACTGCCTGCTAGAATTCACCATTCTGCGCAAGGTGGCAAAGGTAAGCAGTCAGGTGGTGGCCCTAGATTTTAGGAGGGCGAACTTCAACGAGCTAAGGAGGATAGTTGGAGAAGCGCTGAAGTCTCAGGGGGGAGGGGAGCCGGGTGTCCAAGGGGAGTGGTCGCTCCTTAAGGAGACGATCCTCCAAGCCCAGGGGAAGGTAATCCCCAGGAGGGTCAAAGGGGGCAGGAGAGCATATAAGCCTCCATGGCTCACTAAAAACATC
>NW_017729023.1:5055234-5061540 GCF_001723915.1 Gavialis gangeticus | reverse complement strand
GGCTAGGGTCTGGAACCAGCTTCCAAGTGAGGTGGTGCAGGCTCCCACCCTGGGGGTTTTTAAGAGGAGGTTGAATGACCACCTTACTGGGGTCGTTTGACCCCACTACTCTTTCCTGCCATGGCAGGGGGTCGGACTAGATGATCTGCTCAGGTCCCTTCCGACCCTAGAAACTATGAAACTATGAAACCTTGACTTGTAAGATGTTGGTGTGCCAGGGGCAGGTGGCAGGAGAGTCCCACGGGGCCCAATCCTTGCTGTGGCAGTTCAACCCTGGCCTCTCTCTCACCATTCATCCCAAGGTATATGTGCACCCAATGCCAGCACTGAGCCAGGCTGGAGCTCCATGGACCCCAATGCAGCCACCTGCATCCTCCCAGATGCCTGCCACAGCCAATCCAGGCTCTGTGCAGGCCCCTTATGCCTGCCACAAAGCTGGGACAGCTCACAGCAGGCAGTGGGGAGGCTACAAGCCATGGAGCCCCAGCCTGGCTCGCTGCCAACAGTGGGTTCACATGCATCTTGAAGTGGATGGCAGGGAGGGGGATGGGGCTGCACTGCTACAAGGATCGGGCCCCTCATAGCTCCCCTGCCATCCGTTCTGAAGCACCATGTGCCAAGCAAAATGCCCTCCCATGCCAAGCTCTCACATATGTGCCAGGGGTTGCCTACCCCTGCCTTAGTAGTTGTAAAACAAAAGAAAAAATCCACCATAAACAAAAACAAAAAAATTCATGTGTATGAATTTATTTATCCAAGATGTCCAGTTGTCTTTATTTCTAATTTAGATTGAAGCTCCTATATTTGTCATTAGATAGGATAGTGAAGAAAGCACACTACCATTAAAAAAAAAACAAAAAACAAACTTAAGATGCCCTGTTGTTGTAGTCTACCAATTTGAGGTCTTTAAGATTTCCTCTAGTTTCACACTAGAAAGTTAACAGACAGATCACTAAAGCAGCATCCTGAGCAAAAGCCTGGTATGATTCTTGAAAAGCCAGATCCCAAGTTGGTATAGCTACAATCACTGGTGCCAGCACATTACCTGGGTCACAGTTCTCCAGAGAAGAGAACAATTAACTTTTTGTTGGATACACGAACCTGACTGTTAAAGATATTTAACATGGTAGATTAGCTGTTTCATTTAACTCAGACAAAGCATTCAGTACCTGACTTAAAGAAGGTTAATGATCTCTTGTCTCTAATAAAAATGAAAAATCTTTGTTAAACCAGGTTATTGCTCAAACAGGGCTCATGCAGTCTGTGGCACCTCAAAGCCTTCTGGAGGCACCACGAAATGCATGCTGAGCTTGTAATTCTGTTCATCACATTGCATATATGCAGCATGACAGAAAAATTAGACACTGGGAAATCCTGGTATCTACAAAACCCACAGCAGAAAAAAGAAGGGAAGTAGGTAGGCCTATAGCGTGTGCCACCCAAAACCAGAACCTGACCAACCAAAGCCACGCTCCGGCTGCCAGTCAGGTTCAGTGTGCCTAGATCATCATCGCTGCAACCCCGGGAGGCCAGGGCAATTTGCCACGCACCAGAGCACGCATGCAAGGGTGTGCCCAGGGATAACTAGCAGCATCTCAAATATGTGCCGCTGCTACTTGTCCCCAAGAGCGGGAATTTGCATCTCCCTGGGTACATGCCCATTCTGTTCTTTTAGAGATCAGGAAAAGACAAGACAGAGAGGAAAGGGAGATGCAAGAGAGAGGCCACAATGGCTAAAAGTGTCTGTCCATAAAATATGTCAAACGATCTTCATATCTTTTACGGACAGTTTGCAACCCTGCTCCCCCTGCTGCTGCCCACGGGGACTTTGGGGTGTTTCCAGAAATGCTTCAAATCCTGTGTGTGCAGGAGGAGGGATTCCTCCTCACTTGCTCAGGTGAGGGTGAATAGGTAAGGGCAGGGTAACACAAGGCATGGGTGGCAGGGAGCATGTCCTGAGCATATGAGGACAAAGCTGGAGCGTCCCCATCATGCGCTCTATTTCCCTTCTCTCCACTTTGTGAAGCGTGCACATCCCCCATGTGTTCCACTGCCCCACTTCCATCCAGTCCTCTGTTGGAACAGATTTGCAGCAGCAACAAGGAGAGGAAGTTCAAGCTCTTTGCTGCTGTAACAAGCTTTTATTTAAAAATACTGGGATTTTGAAATAGTCCCTGGCTTCTGGTATATAAAGGAGAGGATAAAAGTGCTCTTGTACCCATTACTACACAAACAATGCATGTATTTTGGCTCTTTGCACCCCCTTTATGGGGACTTACTGTAGTGTAATGTAAATGTACCATATTTTCCACAAATGGCAATAACCTAGACTACAGTCTGTGCCACTGTGGCTATCATCTACTTACCAAAGTTACTGAGGGGCTTCCCTCTTCCTTTTTTCTGGTAAGAAGCCACAGGATGAAGAAATCTTTGTGAGAAGACCTACTTAAAAAGCTATGCTGCATCTCTAATACCTAACCAAACTAAATACTACAGAATACCAGCCTAGAATCAATGTAAAAATATATATCTTTAAAACAATGTCAAAAATGCTAAAACTTTCACTTAAAAAAGTACTCTTTTGAAACTATTACTGATATGTGCAAGTTACTGAAGCAAACAAGATCACTGCTGAGGCCTTATATTAGCAAGCAGATATCAGGCCTTAAGATAAGCAATTACATTTTTTTGGAGAGCGTGTGCACACAAGCAGTCAGTTAACACAACAACAGAAGAAAAGACAAAAACACTATCCAATGTTGAAGAGTTTCCAATAGTTTCTCCTGGTTTTATATTTTTTAGATGCTGATTCTAACCTAGAAAAAGTCCAGGGTCCAAGTTCTGCTTTCTCTTTACCAATGTAAATCCAGAGGACTGTGCGTATGTAACACACACACGAAGTGAACAGAGCAGTATTTAACTTCCTTAGTTTCCTATTGACAGAAGACAGTTATTGCTAAGAGCAAAAAACTGATAAAACAAAATTAAAATCTTCGCATATGCATTTTTATAATTTTAGAACAGATTAATGAAATACATAAGTTCCCCAGCCCAAAAAAAATATTTCCTGTTGCCAAGCAGGTATCTTACCTTGTATGTTAAATTAGTTATAAATAATCTCCTCATTTGAGATTACTTATTGACAAAAAAAGTTTGCCAGGACTTTCACTGACTGGGAGCAAGCCAGGTATTCCTTTCTAGTTACTCATGATAGCAACCTTACTTTATAAACTATATCTTCAGCAAATTGTTGCCATAGTGACTTTTATTTTTACAGTTAAGAACTTAGGTGGCTAAACTGGAAACCTTCAAAATTCCTTTGAACTTGAAACAAACCTTTCCAGGAGCCATGTGTTTCTAGAATTTCTCACTACCATTCCAATTTCTGTTAAGCCAGATTTAACTCCCTCCTCTCTTTTTTTGGATATCTTTTGCCTCTAGCCTGTTATGCTTGACATAAGACCAGGAAGGATGGAAATTAGAGCTTTAAAAACTTACTTCAGATCCTAGAGCTTGTAAAGGAACAACCAGGACCTGAGTGTAGATTGTACCAATCTGCTGAATGTTTCCAGTAACAAATCCAAAAACGGGACAAGATGGGATGCACTCCCTCCCACCCACACACATTTTGCCTGTGATGTGCATGTACAATGAGCTCTGAACTAACTAAACTGGGTTCCTGCTGAAGTTGTACAGGGAGCTCTAAACTCACCTGCTGATCAGGCAGGGTTGGACAGCTTTCAACTGGCTCCAGAGGCCAAGGGTGAACAGTATTGCTGTTTGCCCTTCCCCTCCCTCCTTCTTCCCACTGAATTTAGCATCAGGGAAAAGCCAGGGACAAGTAGTAGCACCAACAGTGCTCACTTCACTCCAAAGCCATGGGAAAGCAGCAACTCAGGCCAGACCCTATGCTGAGAGCTTACGTGCAGCACAGCCAAAGGCAAAGGGAAACCTTGCTGCTACACTATCTCTGGATCTGCCCCTGGATGTTTCCATTTCTGCCTACCAACTCAACTGGCTGTTCAGACAGCTAAGGGAAGCAGGAGGGTGGAGGGGGACAGCCAACCACATCTCTCTTCACCCCACCAGTGGTTTTCTTGCTCTGGGGGCTAAAGCAGCAAGCAGTAAAAGAACAATGCTGGTTCTATGCCATCCAGGGATTTCCCTTTTACAAGGTGGTACATTAAGCCAACCAGGTGAAGTAGAAAGAAGGGCAAGGTTTTCCTGTCAGAACAGCAAAATGGGCAACAAGTGAACAGGTAGGCAAAAGTTATTGCCACAACACACACCTGGTGGTACAGAGATTTATCTTGTCCTGTATAAGGTTAGGCTTAATTTTAGTACTGTGAGTATATTTGGTTGAAGTGGCAATGTGTTCAATACAAATTCCTTCTAGTTCAAAAATAAGGAAGTCAAAAAACCCCCCTTATCAGGGGTCAGGAAAAAAAAATTAAAATCAAGCTTTGGCTGAATATTATATTTAGGGCTTAATTTCAGGCCCATTAAATTCTAAATCACTCTAACGGAGAAGGGATTTGTCCTCTCATTTATCGACCAGGACAAACAGCACATTCCCACCAAGATATTTGTTTAAGTGGTTCTGGATGAGTCTAGAAAAGAAGCTCTGCAAAGTACCTTGCCTTGCTCCCCACAGGGTAAAGAAGAGGAACAAATCAGAGACAATAATCAGAGTCCAGGCTGCCAACACCATTACTTACTATAAGACATAAAATGGGGAAACATATTTCATATTGAGAGTCAGCCTCTAAGCCAGGCCTCTCAGGAGGGTGTTGACTTGGTTTTATTGGACCGCATCAAAAAGGGAATAACACCCAAATTATCATGGCAATCAAGCAGTAGCAACATAGGAGCAGCTATCCAGGGCCCTCTTAAAACAGAAAGCGATCTACAGCAGGGGTGCTCAACCACCAACCCATGGGCGAGACCCTGTCCCCAGTGCCATGTCATCCAGCCCATGGGGCTCCCAACAGGTCTATGAAGAACCCTATAGGCCATAGCCCTTTGCACCAGATTGGATCTATGGCGCTTTGTGTGTCCAATCCCAGCACATGAGAGTGGTGCAGGGCCCCTTGAGTTTAAACCCAGCTAGTCAATGGCTGGACTGGAGTGGCCCAGGGCCCCAGAGCCCAATCCTAGCTGTGGGGGCAATGTAGAGCGTAATCCATCCCACAGACTGGCCCCATGCCATTCATCTGGCCCATGGGGCTGAAACCATGAACACCACTGATCTACAGCATTTCTTCCTGCCCATCCACTAACTACGGAGACCACCCAAGAAGAGACTAACCCCCCAGTAGGAATTGCAGAAAGCAGTGGGAGTGTACCACAAAACCAGAAAGCTCCTATTCTTCCATTTAGGACCTTCTGATTCCTCCCAACCTCTGCTTCTACAAAGCAAAGGTTACTGCATCCAGTTCTGGGCACCACACTTTAACAAGGACACGGACAAGTTTGAGTGAGTACAAAGAAGAGCCCCCCATATGATCAGAGTCTTACATGGCAAGCCATATGAGGAAAGGATCTGGGACTCCTCAGCCTGAGGAAAAGGAGGCTAACGGGGGACCTGGTAGCAGCTTAGTGCTACATTAGGGGAGTACATCAAGGGCTCGGTGAGCAACTGTTCACCAGGGCACCAGATGGGAAAACTAGGAGTAATCGCCACAAACTCCTGGAAGACTGTTTCAGGCTTAACACTAGGAAAAACTTCTTCATAGTCAGGGTGTCCAGACTGTGGAATAAGCTCCCTCCAGAGGTGGTGCAATCACCTACCCTGGAAATCTTCAAGAAGAGACTAGGCAGTCACCTTGCTGGTGTCACCTGTTATCATTCCTGCTTGGTGCAGAGGGCTAGATCCGATGATCTTCTAAGGTCCCTTCCGGCCTTACAACCTATGAACTCCAAATCATAGTTTCATAGTAGCTAGGGTCAGGAGGGACCTGAACAAATCATCTAGCCTGACCCCCTGCCACAGGCAGGAATGAATGCTGGGTTCACAAGACCCCAGACAGGTGATCATCCAACCTCCTCTTGAATTTGCCCAAGGTTGGGGCAAGGACCACTTCCCTGGGAAGTTGGTTCCAGATCTTGGCAATCCTAACTGTAAAATATTGCCTTCTGATATCTAACCTAAACTTATTCTCCATCAGCTTATTACCATTGTTCCTTGTCACCCCAGGTGGTGCTGGGGAGAAAAGGGATCTACCTATTTGCTGTTGATCTCCCCTGATGAGTTTGTAGGCAGCCACCAGGTCCCCCCTCAGCCTCCTCACACTGAGGCTGAACAGG
>NW_017729023.1:5046722-5050234 GCF_001723915.1 Gavialis gangeticus | reverse complement strand
GCTCATGTTCATCTTGGAGTCAATAATGACTCCAAGATCCCTTTCCGCCTCTGTGCTTCCAAGAGGGGAACTCCCCAGCCTGTATGTATGCTGTGGATTCCTTCTCCCAAGGTGCAGCACCCTGCATTTGTCTATGTTGAACCCCATCCTATTCTTGTCTGCCCACTTTTGTAGTCTGTCTAAATCTATTTGCAGCCTCTATCTCCCTTCAAGTGTGTCCACCTCACCCCACATCTTAGTGTCATCAGCAAACTTGGACAGCATACTTTCCAACACAGGCAGCTTGTCGGCCATACGTCTCTCTGCCTGCACTGCCACACACCTTAAATTTAACTCGATCTAATCCAGTTTAGTTCCTTAAAGTGGCATTTCAATTAACAAGAATGTTTCATTCACTAATTAAAAAAAATGCAGCTCCAAAACATGAGGATTCAGTTCATGACAGCTATATCCACAACTTCAAGTCCAAAAGCACGTTTAGCACAACAGCCTGGTGTAAACAGTAGGTGTAAACACAGCATAATTTTACTAACCTCTTATGAGTAATTTATATCTTCTGGGACATTAGAAAAATAATACATCCTCTATTTAAAGAGTTTCTGCACATTGATCTAAGCTTTAGAACAGTAAATGTTTCAAATAGAGGACTCAACCATCCACATAGCAAGTGCTCTACCTGTAATAAATTATATACCACAGAAGCACAGGGTCATCTTACATTTCAGAGTGAGTTTAGTTATACAATACATAGTAGGTAACAAGATCAAATCATTCATATGCCTAGCATCAGACAGGAAGAGGAAAAACTAATTTAAAATAAGGGGCACTTCTTATCCCACCTGCTCATGCCATTTCTTCCCAAACAACAGTATATTAAGCACCTCATTAAATCTTCCTGGATCTTGTAATCATAATGTACTATTCAGGTAGAAGATGCTGTCATACAGGACAAATATTATTAGCTTGCTTTACCATACTCACTGAATTCAAGACTGCACATGCAGTTATTCTATGTCCAATCTCTTTGTACAAGATCGGTCCACTTTGTCAATCCTGTAGACAGCCCTGCTGAAACTATACCAAAAATACCAGAGATCTAAGTTTAGAAGACAGAAGTAGCATAGAAGTGTTTCCAGACAGCATATCCCCTATAGATACTGTAATACAGAAAAAGCTTTGTTATCCAGTGCCTATGGCAAATGAGGGGTGCCGGATAACCAAATATGCCAGTTACCCAAGAGGCGCAAACAGGTGTCTTTGCCTGTTCAGGGTACTGCCCCTCCTGCCCCTCCCTGGCATCAGTGTGCTGGGGGACAGGGAGCAGAGCCCCCACGCAGGCTGTTTTGCCCCAGGCCATGGTCCGAAGTCAGCCAAAGTGGGACTTGGTGAAACCAGAAGTGGGACTTTCGGTGTCACGTTTGCCGTGTCGATCAGCATGCCGGTTAATAAAGTGCCGGATAACGTGGTTTTACTGTACATCGATTCCAGCCTTACGTCTTTTGATAGGAAAAAAAAAAAAAAGTCTGATAAGGAAAAATGGGGACTTAGTTCCTAAAGAAAATTATCTGCAGAATTTAAACTCCTGCTACATTTTGGACAAAGCTGCATGTTACCTTGCTGCACCTTACAAACACATCATATTGATCTGAACACTTAAATATAAATTGTTAAGCTCAAATAGAAATTGCTTTTAATTTAAAAACACAAGACCTGTCGCATTGGATCTGACTAATGCTTCTTCTGGTCCAGTAGTCTGTCTCCAACAGTAGCAAGTAGCAGATGCTTTTTAGAGGAAGAGTACAAGAAACAGGCCAGCATGTAGAATAACCTATCCTTTGTCACACCTTCCCAGTTAGCCGCAAGCTTAAGTTTAGGAATGTCCTGAGCCCACTGTTACATCCCTGACTATTTTGTATAATAGTCTCAATGGACCGATCTTCAGTAGGTTTGTATAATCCCTTTATGAACCCAGTTATACAACTGATCTTCATAGCTTCCTGTAGCAATACATTCCAAAAGCTAATTCTGCATTGTGTGTAACAGTACTTCCTTTTGCTTTAAACATTACCAGGTACCCAGTGAAGTTAAAACATAGTGAATAACATCTATTCATTTTTTGCATACAATTCATGATTTTATAGCACCTTATCATTTCCTCTCAGTCATCTCTCTTCTAAGCTATCAGCCCTCATTTCCCTATTTGTAACATGGTACACCAGAACAGGTTTAATTTAGATCTTTTACACCAGTGTTAATAAGGTTTTAGTCCAGCAAAATTGATGAGTTATTCTAGATGGAGGCCCAGTGACTCCATATAAATAAATGTGCACAGGCATCATTGCTAGTGGATTTGGAAGTGAAGCTATTCAAGTAATATAACTATTGGATATTTAACAGTAACCAAAAGGTATCTGGAAAATGGACAAGAAGCTAAAAAACAAATGTGGCAGGGATATATCTTACCAGTCCATCACAGTTGCTAATAGCAACAGAAGCTCCAGGGATATCAGCAATGTCTCCAATGTAAGCACAGTTGGTCCACAGAGGCTCTCTTTTCCACAACTTCTCTGTAGCAGTTCTACTCTGATTTGTGTTACCAGCATCAGTGCCATTTCCAGTTTCCACAGAGTCTTCATACCACTCCACAACTGCCTTGGGAGCCACCAGGTGGGTATTAGGTCTCAGCCGGAGATGGAATTCCCTTCCAAAAGCTGTGACATTAAAATATAGTTGTTTTGGGATTTGGGATACATCCCTGGTTGATCGTCTTTGATGGCTTGCAGAGAGAACACTGGATAGATAGCTTCCAGCTGCATCGGTGCTGACTGGAATCACTAGCCCATACGGTCTTGCTCTGTGTTTTGGTAAATCTGTTAAAAATCCCAAAGCAATCCAAAATGAGGATGAAGAGAACAACAGGCTTGAAGAATGGGTGACAGGTACACAACAGTAAGCCAGCCAAATAATAAGCAATGAAAATTTAGCAAGGCAGCCTGCTACTGACTTGGATTGTGCTGCATCCCAACCCTGATTACCATTACACAGTACACACCAGAAAGCCAAACAAAAATGTCTTGAGTAATGCTGTTTCAGGCCTGAATTCAGAAGCGATGCACATTAGAACCCACTTCTTGCACAATAGCTTAAGCTTCCTTTAGAGCTTAACCATACACACTCCATCAATGCATAAAGGAGTCACAGTAAAGGGGCAAGAACAAAAGAAAACGTGTGTTAAAGTAGAAAGAGGTGTATATTTTAAACAGTCAGCATGCAAGTTGCAGTAACATAGTCTATCTACCATCTGGTTAGAATGGACGTAAGCAAACCTAGTTAGAGCCCTCATGGTAGCAAGGATGTTTAAAACTAAGAGGAAAGAGCCACATTTGTAAAGTTGAGTGAACATATGAGACCATTATGAGCTAGGAGCCTTAAACCACACACACACACACACACACACACACACACACACACACACACACACACACACACACACACACACACACACACACACA
>NW_017729023.1:5040055-5046579 GCF_001723915.1 Gavialis gangeticus | reverse complement strand
CACACACACACACACACACACACACACACACACACACACACACACACACACACACACACACACACACACACACACACACACACACAGAGAGAGAGAGAGAGAAAATCTAGGGGCCTGCATAAGACACATGCAAATGTACTGCATGATTTACACTTACTACATAATAGAGACAAAGCCCTAAAATTATCTGTTTCAAATTGCCCTCAAAGACCAAGGAATTCCCCTGTGAAAGACTGAATGTTCATTTCATTTCTTATTTAGGAAAGGTCATGAGACTGTTCTACACATGCATGCCAAACCAAATTGCTTGCTTCTGTCTTTTCAAGGGTGCCACATGTTGTACTACAAAATTTTGCAATCTCAAAACTGCATTACAGCTAGACCCATCCCAGCAGATATCACTGCAATGACTGACCATGTTAACATGGTCCCAATCCATATCAAGAGGTTCAGTGATCACATGGGCACTCATTCTTCTTCTGCAAACCTCTACTAAATCCCTTTCATTCATAGACTTGCCCCTTTTGGTTCCTCTTCTTGTAATACAAGATAGAATACGCTCAAGAATAGAAAGAGAAGTGGAGAAAGTACTTTAAGACACTTTTACAGATGCTTGGCTAGATCCTAGACCTTGCTCTGATACTACCACAGCAGTAAAGCCAGAACATCCAGGTCACTTTGGATTTTACAAATAGGGTAGGATTTTTACCACAGCTCTTTGCCATTGCAAAAAACAGCCTTTGGCACAAAAGATGTTCCTGGGGAGGGGGGCAAGGAGCACCTATAACACTTCAATCCACAGCTGCCCAAATGGCCTGGGCTGGCCTGGCCTGGCCTGTCTGCAGAGAGTGGGGAGCAAAGAAACTGTTACCTGGAAGCAGCTGAGCCCTACCTACAAACAACTAAAATCAAACCTTACAAAATTAACAGCTGCCATTTCAGTGCGTTTAGAAATGTGGGTCCACGTTGTATCTCAAGCCTATTTCAATTTAAAATTCTCTCACAGATCAGCACAACACAGGTGCTCTCCTACTTTTATCTCACCAAGAGGAAAGAAGGATGTCCAAATTACACAATATCTTTGCTTGGTGACTAAATCCCACATTTCCAGCACAACCAAGAAATAATGTTATAGTTCTTTTAGTAGTATTCCCAGATTCCTGCTTGGGAGGACAAGCAAGTTGCTTTAATAGAACATCCACATCCACAATACTGACCACAAAGTGGGAATGAAGGTTAGGAAGAAGCATTTCAAAGTTTTTGATGTCAGCAAAGCATTTTCCAAGGTCTGTAAATGATGAATTGGGAAAGGAAGGCATTCAAAATTAAAAAGTGTGAAACACCTAAATACCAAGACATCCAAACTCCTCCCTTTACATCCAGTCTTTTTCTGCACTCTCTATACACTAGTGGTTCTCAACCAGGGTGATGCAAGACTATTTCGTGGGTACTGCACACCTCCTGCTAGAGCCAGATTTGGGAAGTGGCTCAAACAAGAGCCTACACGCTTGCCACAGCCCTTCTGCACTTGCCCCTACATAGTGTCTCCCAGAAACAGAGGCAGGCAGGTCAGCATATAGGGCCAGACAGGGAAAGGCTGCAAAGAAACTGGGCACTTCTGCCCCACCAGCTTCTCAACCTGGGTCTACAGAAGGTGCACCATGAAGTTCCACCTGCCTGTGGCAGTAGCAGCCCAACAAGAACCACTGATTTAGGCAGCCTCTCATTTTGACAATTTATTTATTTATTTATTTTTAAAAAAGCAAAGTTATCCACGGAAAAAACCTGTTACATGAAGAGTTTGGTTCTCAGTGCAGACAGTTTACCCACAACTAACTGATTAGCCTGTTTGGGGACAATAAAATACCTAACTGACACTGGCTTGGACTCAGGTTGCTGATTTGAAATTTCAGGGTAAAAAGTTCATGGCTGTATCATTTGCCCACATGATCCTATGCCTTATACATTCTTTTTCCCAACAGAACCATACTGCCCTACTGTTTATTATATCAAACACCTCTGACTTCAAAGGTACTGCCTCTGTAGGGAGAACAGGGCAAGTAAGGTTTGGGAAGGGGAACTGCTTAAAACTATAGGGCCTGACACAGTAAAACAGTGGTTCTCAACTGAGATGTCACACAATTCAAAGAAGTTACAAAGGGGTTCCCCAACGCTAAAAAGGTTTAGAATCACTTCTCTAGACTGTGTAGAGCATTGCTATTCCAGCTGTAGGTGTTCTTTTTCCTGTTTTCCAGTTTTAAAGCTGTTCTGTTTAGTCAATTCAACAATGTTAATAATGAGAAAAAAGGAGGAATATGACAAAGATAATGCTTCAATTTAAAATTATTCTCATCTGGCTTTAACTTCTAGTACAGTTGCATAATGTTTAAGTCAACAGGAATTATTTATGAAAGAACATCACATTCTTTTACAAAGTGTTCCAAGAAACATAATTAGGCAAAAGATGCATGTGTAAGAAAGACACATCCATGTTTTCTCCAAAAATCCAAATAAAACTGAAGCACTAGCCTTTATGGGCCACACCTGTTGGCTTTACCTTATTAGAACTGAACAATGATTTAGGTTTAACTGTACTATACTTCCTGCATTTTGAAGAGGGATTCTTGAAGTGTTTTGCAGGGCAGGGGGGTTGTTTGTCTGGTTTTAAATGTTGGACAAAAATATTAAAACCTAGGTGTCCAAAATAAAGTGCCAAAGCAGCAGAACAGGCTCTTACTTAGGTGTCTAATTTGGAAGTGCTGAAAACCCATGGACCCTACTGAAATCAATGGGAATTCAGCATCTCTGGAAAAAATCAGGACAAAAATTTAGGTCCACCACTTGGGGTGCTCAGATTTAAAAGCTTTGGGATGGTTGTGCTTAAATGATACAGTACCCGTTTGGTTTAACTATCACTATTTCCTCTGGTAATGATTACAAACAATCACCTGCTTAACCCAGGATTTCTTTCCTCCAATCTGATTCTGCACTGTCTCATAAGCTGTGAAGTTCTGCCACCTATGTTGCATCTTACTACATGAGCCCTCCTACAATGTACAACTGCTTGTAAAAATAAGGTCTATTCAATGCAAGTCAGGGTCACAGAATCTGGTCCACAGGATGACTTTACAACACTGCTATAAAGCTACACAATTCTGGATTTCCTCATAACAACACCACTGTAAAATATGCAAAAGTGGTGGTGTGAAAACCTACAGGAAAAGTCAGTATTACTTTTATCATAAAGATGTGGCTTTCTTTGCCAGTACTGTACCTACTGTCTGATATCCATTACCTAAACAGAACTGATCAAGGTGGGTTTTTTCCAGTCATTTTATTAGTAAAAGCACTATACCTACAGAGGACATCCATCTTTTAGAATAAAATGTTTTAAAATTATAAATTGAAGGACAGCTGTAACAAAGCTTGGATCATTATGTAATAAAATAGTAAAGCTAAAGCACCATCACAGTGCTGAACACTGCTGCATACTATTTTGCAAGCTATGACTGGGGCACTAGAAGCCAAGGCATTTTCCAATGGAAATTCTAGGAATAAGTACTAAAAAAATCTTATGCTATCATAGCACTTAAAATGAATGTAGTGGTACACTGTGATAGATTGCAGCAAATCTCAAAGGCCACATCTACACAAGCGAGGACATTTGTTTCCACAGGGACAAGAAGCAGCAGCACACCTTGTGCTGCTGCTACTTGTCCCCAGGGAATGCCTGTGCCATGCACCCTCTGGCATGCAGCAGATTCCCCTGGTGGAGTAGGAGAGGCTGGGACCAGCACTGGGCTGGCCCCAGCCACTTTACCTGGGGTCCTGGGGACCTCCTGGGACTGCAGCAGTGGCAATCCTGCCTCTTGGAGCCTCAGCACTAGTTGGAGTGTGGCTCTGGCCAACCACCGGTTTTGGGTGGTACGTGCTGCACCCGGTGTGCCACTCCACTTACTTTTTTGTACAGGTTTTTTTGACCCCGGGATGTCCCTGAATTAAATCCCTCCCCCCCACACTACTACGTCACAGTGTGGAGAACAGCTGAACGTGCAGTATGTGGTGCCACAGACATGTCTGCAGTGCTGCATACCTCTCACAACCATACTCATCTAGACACGGCCAAAAAGGACCAAGTGTAGGGCTACCTTAGGAAAGTGTCCCATGACAATGAGAAGTGTGATGATGCACTAACCAGCAAGTGATCCAGCTCACCCTTTGTTCAGGTTGACAGCCTTCAAGAATTGGGAAGCAATTCTGATTTCTTCTTTGACCCACCCAACTAATTCAAATTATCACACTGGCTCCAGAGGGTGCTGCATTTCTGACAGTCTTTGGCCAAGAGAAAAGTCTGAATGAAAAGCAAAAAAAGCTGGAAAGTAAAGAACTCTCTTGTAGGTCTGACACTAGCTGAGGCTGTGGTTGTTCAGCACTTCTGAAGGGGGAAAAAAAAAAGTCAAGGCCAAAGCAACCAGCATGCCTTTCCCCTCACTGCCTTTTTCCCCTTATTTCTGGTAGTGTGAACTTAGCACAGTGTTACAGGCAACTAAACATGTGCCTTTCCCAGGTGGTCAGACAGGAATCTATCTTTACAGAATCTCGCTTACACTTCCTTGAACTACACAGAGCCTTTACAAATCCCCAGCAAAATTGTTTTACTCAAAGACAGCCTAATGCTAGTTCACGTTAGAAACCAAAGCAGCCTTCAAGCAGCAGTGTTAACAGCGCTGTCACTTCATTACTTGTACACACTGGGAAGCATGATAGATAAAGACACTGCACTAAGTTGAGCTTCAACGCATCCAAGCTAACAAAAAGATTTCTGCTTGACAATTGCTCACTTTATCCTAAGAAACAGATGAGAGCATTCTCCAGGCTGATTCCTAAGTCACAGCAACCCAGGAGACCTAACACGCACTCTTGTATTTTGCAGACACATTCTACCCCATGAACAAGGGCACTCAATTTCTGTTACGGCGTAAGTGGGCATATACCTTGTGACATTAAAAAGAAGTACACCCCCTTCTGAAGTAGTTTAAAAAGGAAGTGATTCAACCATCCTAAAAGAGAGGGGAGGTTTTATCAACACCAGTAGATTCTGACAGGTAAACTTTTCTTTAGTTGTCTTATACATCATGCATCTAACCTACTTGGATGAACAGTACAGTTTCAAAGCAGCATTCTTCTATAGCTTATGGTTACTGAAAGTCATATTTTGAAAATAAATAGCTCAGTGTCTTTGTCACTGAGCTGAGTGTAAGTGTTTTGTGTCCATCACTGGATCACACAGGGGAATTTTAGTTACACTGGTAATAATGGATCTCCAGCTAAGAGAAGAAAACATTAGACCATATGCACACACAATGTTAAAACTGTACACGCATATGCTGTGCCAAAATTCAATAGGTATTTCTTCCCTTACTCCAAAAAGAAATCAGCGAATCCAGCACAGAGCTTCTTTGCCATGACATCTGGAGGGCTAGGGTCAGCATATTGTATTTTTGAATCTCAATTTGTCCTGTTTAAAAGGGAGGCGGAGGTCTGGTGCAGTGTGAGAGACAGTAACGAGAAGCCAGGCAAAGGACTGCAATTCTACACATACTGCTGGGTGGGGGAGGGTGGGGAAGACAGATCACCTCTGCTTGGGGGGGATGAGAAAGTTAGTCTGCACATGCATTGAAAGAAAATGTTTAACAGACTGATTTCCTGAGCTAATTTAGCTATCATTTTCAGTAACATCAATAATAAAAATGATGCTCACCTGTTTGTACCTTTGTTCCTTCTTTACCAACCTGCAGAGGAGGAAAACACAAACACACACACACAAGCAAAGCTATTAGTCAAATTATTACAAGGGTCCCACCATCTTTTGAGAAGGTGGGGAAGATGTGCTTGCTCTGTACTCCCACTGTCTCTAAATTTTGGCCTTGTGGTTTCTTGGGACAGCATTTGCTTCAACTGAATTAACAGCTGTTCCCACCAACAGACTCCGTAATAAGTTTAACATAAATAGCACAGCTCGGAAAGCCGGATGGTGAATGACCCATTCTATAAGTAGCAATGCAGTGCCAAAAAGGGCCCGCGAATTAATCCAAGTTACCACTCCTCAGAGGCCGGGGTGCGAGGGGATGGCCAGCAGTGTGTGCTGACAGTTCACCTCCCACTCGATGCCAGGGGAAAAGCAAGGGGAAACCGCTATCCCTCCCAGCTTCTCGGGGCTTGAATAGCTCAGGCAAAGCAGTGGGCAGGTCGCGCAGGCAGGCTGTGCCACGCGGAAGCCCCCCCACGACAGACTGCCACCGCCTGCAGCCCCAGGACCCGGCCGAGGCCCGGCGGGACCTCACCAGAGGGGGAGGCCGCGTGAGGAACCTGGCAGCGGCTCCGCAGCGACACGTGTCCCGAGGCTCCGGCAGCCCGGAGAAGCGGGGGCGGGAGGCGGGTCCCCCCGCCAGGCCGGGGCAGGTGACAGCCACTGAAGGCGGCGCCCGCCACGTCCCGGCTCCCGCCGCCCGCACGTGGCCGAG
>NW_017729023.1:5032022-5039619 GCF_001723915.1 Gavialis gangeticus | reverse complement strand
CCCGCCCGGCTCCTCCGCTCTGCCGCTGCCGCTGCCGCGCGGGGAGGGAAGCGCCGCCGAGGAGCCGGAGCCGCCGCCTGTTGCTCAGGGAGCGCTGCCCACGCCGCTCATTGCAACCTGCAGGGCTAATAAAGCGGCCCCGGCCCCCGGCCGGCTCCTCCCAGCACCGCGACGTCAAGGGCTCCCGGCTCCCCTCGGCGCGGCCGGGCGGGGACGGGGCTGGGGCTGTCCCCGGGCGGGCGGGCTGCAGGAGCCGCCTCACCGCAGCCACGTGTGGCCTCTACGCGGGGTGCCCGCTCCCGAGCTGTTTCCCGCCCCCGGGGGCACCCCGACTCTGGCGTGGGACACGGACCGCGCGGCCGTGGCGGCTGCAGGACTCCGGGCATAACATCTTCTGCCTATTTTTCGCTACTTGCTTGGGGGGGGGGGGTTGTTTTTTTGCATCCGTGCCCCTTCCAGTAGTTCTGTTTGCTTTTGCATTGATCTCTAAGCTAACCTAAGGAGAGCGCCAGCTCCCAACAAAACAGCGAGTTTCCCTTTCCCCAGGGGAAAATGCGTGGTGTGTCAGAGGCCAGGATGTGCCAGGCCAGCTGCACCCCCACCTTCAAAATTCCTAGATCCACCCATGACTTCCAGCCGGTTTGTCACCCCCTTCCCCCTCTCATCATGTTTTGTTCAACCTTCATGCAAATGCTCGTCCTAGAGTAACCCCCTTGAATGTAATGGCATTTCCCTGGCTGGAGCCACAAATTCTGCTGCTCACAAGCATGGGTAGCTGGTACCGCCTTGGGGGGGGGGGGGGACATGCCCTCCTGCAGCCAGTCAGCACCAGTATCTGGCTGGCACTCGCAGGGGCGGTACTGGCACTCCCGCTTGCCCATCGCTTAAGCGGCAAGCGCAGCCAGTCCGGTGCACCAGCGCTCTCAGGGGGTGCACGTGCACCCCCTACACATCACCACTGCTCACAAGGCTTAGCACAGATTGGGCTTTGTAGGATCAGGGCCTCAATGTTGAGCTGCTTAGAGACTCTGGCTCACCCCCAGAGGATCAGGGCCGTACAGTGGTGATAATGGTACTACCCGCTCCCAGTCGTTTTTGTTTGCCCAGAAAGAGCTATGTACTCAGGATGGCAATCAATTGCTCTAATGCTATCCACTATCAGATACATGCCAAAGGCAAAATGCATCTGCTTCAGAGCTTCATTTTTAGGAGCCAGGGGAAAAAAAAAATCACCCCAAGTGTCAGTGGTTCAGAGAAAAGAACTGCCAAAGAGTGTGGCTCATCCTCTTTCTGTTCATTTAGCCCTGTAATTCAAGAAGACGGCTCAGATGAACACCCAGTGTTCCCATCCCTTCCTCTTTGTACTGCACAGGATGGAAAGGCACTAATATTACCTGCTGCACTAGGGCCAGTCAAGAACTTATGTTTGTTCCTGAGAAAAGCCAATAATGCAAATACTCATTTTTGTCATTTTCTTTCCAAAAAACTGTGTTATGTAATGTCAAAAGCCCAAAGTGAAAAGAAAAGGGCGCAACTGAGAAGCATTTCCACCGGGGAAAAAAAAAAAAAAAAAAAAAAAAAAAAAAAAAAAGAGTCCCTGGGCAAGTTTTCAGTTGCCCAAAGAAGTAGCATTTAGATTTGGTTCTGTTTCCATTTCTTTTAGAGGGAAGTCCTCCTCTCTGCATCCTTCCAAAATAAGTCAGGCTCCAGAGATTTAGTGTTACTAGCACACTGTTGCATTGCATCTTATTGCACCGAGTCCTATTTACTATTGAACTGATGCTTTAATGAGGTTGACTATAACTTGTTACAGTAGTCTTCAATCTAACCATTACCCTTATGCCCACAAAGAGCCCTCTGAAATTGCTGAATGAAGTTCAAAGCAACTACACTGGAGCCCTCATAAAAAGTTCCATGATGGCAAACCCTCTGCAAGATTGGCATCTAACTCTATTAATGCATCAAATATGCTCTAGAAGTATTTTTTATTGCAATTTTTGTTTTATACAACTCAAGGTGCTTTAGTACCAGCAGCTGAGATTGCACAGGAGTGCTACCTGTGCAGCAGTTCTTCCCTGTTCAAATAATACCTCTCCATCTCTGGTCCTTCATTTCCTTACCCCACCCCATCCCACCCCCCTCCTCTTCTTTCTATCGCCCTCCTGGCATTCATACGAAACAAATACACCAACCAATTACATTGATTCAATACAATTATACTTCATACAACTGTATATGTGCTAGAAGAGGATCAGTTTGGCCTTAAATTTTGCATGATTACTACAAATATGATGACATGTGAAAAATGAAAGTAAAGTCGCAGTCAAGGACTCGTAAGTTGCCAAGTGCCAGACTTCAAGCCATTCAAATCCTAACCTGACAGTGGAACTGAGCACTACACAGAAGTTCACAAGGGAATAGATAAACTCTGAGAGCTTTAAAAATATTATATAAATATTTTTCCCCCTACAAGCCCCCTCAAGATGAGGGAAACATTATGCACATTTCACAGACAGACCACTGAGGTCAAAAGTATCCAGTTATTTTGGAAACTCCATTTGAGACTCCTCGAACCTGAATTTCCAAGCATAGCCCCTATTAATTTCAGTTACCCAGCACTTCTGTAAATGAGACCAGAGTACCAAAGCATCCTGAAAGTGAAGAGCAGTGTTTAAGTGACTCATCCAACATCAGCCAGAACTCTATGGCAGACACATAGGATGCAGTTGTCTGCAGTGCTGTAGTAGGCTGAGAGGGAGGAAGGAGAGTAACCCCCCTTGCACCTTCTCCTTACCAGGCTAGGAGCGAATGTCTCTGCAGTGCTGCCAGCCTGCCATCCCACGCTTTGATGCCAACCCCACCACTAGCACCAGACAGACCCAAGCAGAGCAGAAACTGCACGCTGTAGCCAGCAGGGGAAGTCCCTAGCAAGGGCTTGGGACACCCCGGCAGTGTAGGCCAGTCACAGGAGTTCCCAGTACTCGATGCTGCTGGGAACTTACCTGACCTAGCTAAATTGAAGTCACCTGTAGGAAATGGATGTTGTGGGGTTGAAGGAAATCACCACCAAGTGGCCGAGTCCCTGCGTAAGCTGCAATGATAGAGCAGAGGAAGTGAGCGGAGGAGGCTCCTGGGTGGAGACAGACACATGCTTAGACACAGGGAGAGGTAGACATCCTGCCCATGTTTTCTCTTTATTGTGGAGGATGGATTCTTGGGGATTCCAGGTGGTCAGCCCAGATCCTATTAGGGTAGGACACATCTGGATTGAGACTAAAGGGCCTGGTGTCCAGCAGAGCTCTCCAGATAGTGCTCTGGAGCTTGAGTGACTATAAAGATACAGAGGCTTGCGGCGAGAGCATAGGGGTAGAGGAGCTCCCAATAGCGCCTCCTCACTTGGGATAGGGCCAGCTGGCTGGCATCAAGGCCATACCTAGAGGCAGTTGCATACTGTATACTTGATAGAGAGCCAAGATGGAGCGTGGACTAAGACCACTGAGGGCTCAGTGGATACTGAGAAGCCAGAAGGAAAGGACAAACCAGGCAAGGTAGTGGCCCTACCAAGAGCAATCTACCAATTACCAGCAAATTATAGATTAGTCTTAAGTGGGGACCAATCCTTTGCCTGAGGAAGGTAACAAAGGAGTCAATAGAGCCTCAGCAGCAGCCCCTGTTACAAGCACTATTCAACTGGCTTTAACCATGATATTAACCTTTTCCTTCTTCCTGGCCCTCTGCCACCCTCACTGCACACCTTCCAACTTCTGCATTAAGTCTCATTCATAATGAAAGAAATTCATCCCCAACTAAGATGCACTGAATGAGGCAGGAGCTCTGTGAAAAACGGAATATGGTTATGAAGTTTACTACTGTGCAGTGTGCACCAGGAAAATAAAACCTGGCATTTTGTAACCTAAATGCTTGACTCAGCTGTTTCTCTCTCTTTTAATGTGGTTCTATGGGTTATTTCCTAGGTTTTTAAAAAGCAAATTCCACTGTGTGACAACATCCACATTGCTCTTCAGCCTAAATCCAAACAACTGAGGAGGTTTCATATCAGTATAAGGCAATACAAATAGGACTTGTTTTCCAATAGGAAGCATATTGCAGTCTAAACAAGCAGTGCTAGCTACCCTACATATCAAACTTCACATACATAATCAAAAAACATTTAACCCATAATAGCCAAATAATTCTTGCCATGCAAATGTACACTAGGTTACAGATTTCCTCATGAAGGCTTCAAACATTAGGCAGGCAAGAAGGCTTACTCTGATTTCTTACACATTTAAAGTTTCCTACATATACAGAAAAAAATAATATTTCCTTTTTAAAGTTATTATTGCTAACACCAACCTGCTGAGGGACACAAAACTATGTTTTCTACATCTGTGCAGAATATCTTGACTATCTAAAACAGTGATTGCCAACCAGTGGATCTCAATCCACTGGTAGATCTCAGAGCTTCTTGGAGTTGATCTGAGGCTGGGGTGGGGGTCCAAGTGCTTGCGTGCATGCCCACATGTGTCCCAGCCCAGCAGATCAGTCCACAGGGGATGGGAGGGGGAGGGACTAAATCAAGGCACCCTGCAGTGAGGAACAGTGCTGCAGAGGCAAGAGCAGAGGTAAGTTGAGTGGGTCCCCAGCCAGGTGGGATTTACCTGCTGGGGAGGCGCACCCCCAAATAAATTTTTTTCTCCCTCTGCCTCAGTCTGCCCCACCTCCCTTCCCTCCTCACAGACTTACCTGCTGGGGGGGCATGGCACATGGTAGATCTTGGGCCACTTTTAAATGCCAGAGGTGATCTCCTACTTTAAGAGGTTGGAGACTATTGATCTAGAATGTTTGATAGTTATATTTAACTTATGAGAAAGTTTAAGCCCTCATCCATAGAGGCACTTGGGCAAAAGTGTCTTTCCAGTAAGCCAAATTCTGGGGTCCTTACTGCTCCTAATGAGTCCATATACCAGGGAATCAGGGAGATTCCCTGTTATGCGAGTAAATTCTCAACATGGAGTAATGGGCTCCACTACCTGGTGCAACAAGCTTTAGATCAGGAATAAAAAGGAAAATTAGATCTTTCAAACCAAAATTGTCCAGACCAGAGAGAAATTTCAGAATAAATCTTAAAATTGAACAACGAGTATTCAACCCCAGGAGGACTCTAAGTGTGAGAGAATGGCAGCTCTCAAATTAGGATACAGAATTTTTTTTGTGTGAACTAGACAGAAGTTAAGAGCAGTTTGTTAACAAACAACACACAAAACACACACCAAACAAACAAACCACCATTAGCACCCTTACAAAAATATTCATCAGTACAGATTTCTAGGCATTTAGGTTGTTCCAGAAAAATCACAAAACAAAGTGCACCACAATCCCTAGGAATAGACAAGGAGCCTGTCTAGGGCAGTCTGCCCACCTGCCTTGCCTTTGGTGTAACTTGGGCAGCCTCCCACCTATAAACAACTTCCAATTTACTACCCAATGCCAAGCGCATAACACACAGCTCTGCACTTTCCCTACACTGTGTCCCATACCTCACAGGTGGCATCACTATATGGCTTCAGCCCTACAATGGACCTCCTTCTCTGCTCACCTGGTATTCAGACCCCACCTGGATCCCTCTCTCTCAGGCAGTTTACTCTACCCTCACTCTGGGCTGCAAAGCTCCCTAAACCCCTTCTCCCTCTTAGCCTGGAGAGGGCCTCTGCTATTTGGCCACAGAGGCCCTGGTCTTGCCTCTAGCCCAGTTGGAACCCCAGGCCCCTGGCTCTGGGCATCCCTTGTGGTAGCTGTTCTGGCCCTGGCCCCAGCATTGACCAGTTGATGGTTTCTCTGGTCAGTTTATTGAGCCACTTTCCCTCTCTCTCACATACGGGTCTGCCTTCTCAGGCCCCTCCAAACCCAGCTCACTCAATCACTAAGGCCAGCCATGTACAGTCCTTCAGGCCCACCCATACTCTATGCAGCCTTCTCACTTCGGTCTACCACTTCCCTCACATGCTCTCTTCCTGGGCCCACTCCTCTGCCCCCTCACCGGGGTTCTTGGGCCTTATGACCCTTGGGTCTCAGGCCTGATGACATGCCTGGACTCCTTGCCTGTCCGTCTATGGGGTAACCCACCAGGTTGTGGGGCCTGAGGCTATATGACACCCCATAGTCTGCTTTCACTAGGGGGGCACTGGTGTGGCTATAGAGGAGGGTGGTCAGCGCGACAGCCTTGTAAACCAGGATCTCAATTGACATCCAAAAGTCTCTATTTTTGAAGACATGTTGTCACAGCTTGAAGGAAGTGGCACTGACACAGCTGACCCAGTGCTGGACTTTCACTGATGGTAGCCCATTGAGAGAGGTGGCTGCCGAGATATAGAAAGTGCTCCACAAACTCCAGAGCCTCCCTGTCTATGTAGATAGCTCGAGGGATGTTCAGCTTTTACCAGCGGTGCTTGCATCAAATTCTGGGGATCAAATGGGAGGATGACCAGACCACTGCAGGCATCCTCCATGAAGCTACATCCACCAGCATCGAAGCCTTGCTCTTGAGAAATCAACTCCGATGGATGGGCCACTGTCTGGATGTCCGAGAACTGACTCCCTTGCCAGATTCTCTTTTCCCAGCTCTCTGTTGGCCAGCGCTCAAAAGAAACAGTACAAAGACACATTCAAGGTCGCCCTCAAGCAGAGAGGTGTCAACATCAACAGCTG
The DNA here is from genome assembly GCF_001723915.1 of Gavialis gangeticus. Taxonomy (NCBI): domain Eukaryota; kingdom Metazoa; phylum Chordata; order Crocodylia; family Gavialidae; genus Gavialis; species Gavialis gangeticus. The sequence goes on along the minus strand of NW_017729023.1, from coordinate 5,032,911 downwards.
GGAGGAGCAAGTTGCTGATCTTTTGGTGTGGCACCACCTGGTCTACCAAGGCGCGCACCACTTTGAGGCCCAGCAACTCAATACTAAGGTGGAATGGCAGCAGCAGAGGAAGGAGAAGTACTGCCAGGCACAAGTACTATCCCATGGCAGAGTTATTTACTCTGCTTCAACACACATGTAGACCCTGACAGTGCTGGCTGCGGCACAAGGGTGCTTCAGTGCAGAGGCTGCCTGCTAGCTAGCAGGCTGTCCCCTAGGGTCCCCTGCCAGCCAGGGTTGCTCCACTCCAGCTCAACATGCTGCGGTCCTAGGCACATGTGCAAACACCATGCCTGGCAGCAATAGACTCTGGTGTGAAGTGCACTAGGCTTTATTCAGTTGCATTAATTGCATGTGTAGATGTATTCTCTGACTCTTAACTTTTCTCTTTTTTTTGACCAACTTGAAAAGTGCTGATCCTTTGTTCTCAGACAGTCATGCCACTGAAGTTACAGCCTATAAGAAATTTAAAAAAACAAAAGAATAAGTAAATTACATTTCTGAAACTAGAGTTCTCAGTGTCACAAGTCAGGTTCAGAAATGGGAAATCTGTTAGGACCAGAGTGCAGATAGTTTACATATAAATTGCCATGACAGATAAGACTAGTGGCCTGTCTAGGTCAGACACTTTTTTCAACAGGGGCCAGTAGAAGCCCATTCAGAGACATTCAAGAAACCTTGCAGAGGTTATGTATTAACTTGCCCTGGAGAAAAGTTCCTCTCCGCCCTCCATTAGTTAGAGGTTGAAGACTGGTGGTTTATATTCCTTGCAAAAATTACTGGGATTTTTTAATCCTTAGTATTGTAATTAACCATATGCTCATTATCCAGATTAATGCCCCAGTTCAGC
>NW_017729023.1:5018048-5027022 GCF_001723915.1 Gavialis gangeticus | reverse complement strand
TGCTAAGAGAGGTGGTAAGTGAATGGATTAAATCAATTAAGCTGAACAAGGCAGACAAGGTTCTATGGGTGAATCTGATATATTTTATTAGACCAACTTAAATAGTTGGAAACATTTTTCTTAGCAAGCTTTTGGGTTTAAAAACCCTTTGTCAGGCTGAGGAAGCATCTGCAGTTGGTGTGTGCTCTATCTGAATGGAATAAATAGTAAAGAAGCCAGAGGCTGGTATGTATGCAAGAAAGGCAATCAGTGAAGATGTAAATTGAGGAGTCAGTGGGTGAGAGACACACTGGGGGAGGGGAAGAAGGGGAATGAATGTAGCAGGTAAATAGTGAAGAGGTACCTGGGGAGTCAGATGCCAGGCAGGTTATAATGTGTTATAAATCTAATGTCTATATTTAGTCCATGATTTTTTGCATCCAGGAAGTGGAGTTTTTGGTGAAGTGGAGTTCATAGGCTCAACTGTGAAAAGTATTTTGTAAGTTCCCTTTGAGGATTAGAACTGAGAAATTGGAGAAAGAGTGGTTTTCTTGGGAGAAATGTGCCCCCACAGGTAATTGGGTATTCCTGTCTTTAATAGATTTCCGGTGTGCATTCACTCTGGTGCGCAGTTGTTGTTTGGTCTCTCCTACGTATTTTCCATCAGAGCATGTGGTGCATTGGCTGAGATATATTACGTTTCTGGAGGTGCAGGTGTAAGATCCAGGAACGCTGATGGTTCTGTTGTGGAATGTAGTAATTATGGGGGTAGTGGAGATATGTTGGCAGGTTTTGCATTTCTGGTCATGGCATGGTCTGGATCTATTCGGTGTATTCTACAGGGTGGTAGGGGACCATGGGTGCCAGCCTGGGAGGGCACCAGCTGGAGAGCCTCCTGCTTTTGCTGTGTGGTCCACCCACCCGCCCAGCAGGTTGCGGGCTTGTTAGGTTGTAGGCTTGTTCTGCTGTTCCAGCCAGAAATGCCAGCTAGTGCCCCTCCCCCCACGGCTGGTGTGCCACTGGTAATTCCCTTGCAGACGTGCCATGGGGTGAGAGGCAGGACTCCACACAGGCTGATTTGTCTCAGCCCCACACCCTGCTCAGATCATCCAGCGTTGCCTCCCAGGCGCCAGGGACCCTTAGTACTCCACTGTCACCCAAAGAACCTTGTCTGCCTATGTCCTTAGACCAACACAGCTACAACCAACACCCCAGTTCAGCAAGGCATCCATGTCCCATTCTCTCGATGACAGGTAAATTAGGAACAAAGATCTCTCTTTTCAGTGACACCTGGGAAAGGAACAAAGGGAAGCTTAATACCGGGCTCTTCAGCAATATTGTTCACCCAGTGCAGACTGGCATTATTCTTAAAGGGGGCAGGGAGTCTAGCACCTCAACACACCGCGTTCCAAGAGCACATATATCTCCTTTGTGGCACCTATAACTTTATTCTATTCCTCAAGGTTCACATGATTTGGAGACTGTAGTTCTGCCTCCTAAAGAGAAGTACACAGCCTTCCTGGATTCTGTCCCCATCCTACTGTTTCCACTCTACAAAGGGATAGAACCCAGGCATTGCATTAATCCATTTTTGTAACTAAGCTTAGTGATATATTCAGCTTGAGTCTTCTTGTGAGGGCTTTCTCAGGAGAGAGATTCCTTTCTTATTACAAAAACAGAGATCTAAAGCAGCAGTTTTCCCTACTTCCAAGCTTACAACTCCCACTTCTGCCCACTGGTAACTAACAATTAAGTTTTCTTTGGGGCTCAAAATTCCTTTTGTCAGGGGTAGCCCTTCATTTTGGGACTGCTAGTCTAAGGCATTATATTTGAAGCTGAGTTAATATAGGTTGCAACACTTTCATTTCAATGGTGCCCAGAGGCCCCAGTGAGAGACTAGGGGACATACTGTTGTTGTAACAGTGAACACATAAAATAAATAGAGGGATCCTGCCCCCAGTATCTTACAGTTCAAAAAGGACCATCATAAGTCTAGTGGCCCATTGAGCTAGCATAAGAAAGTTCTTATTCCCAGTTAATTAAGTTTATTTATCTTTGGAAGTAATGAGATTTCCTGTGTCTATTGTAGCAAGATGCAGTAAAGAGGTATAGGAAATACCTCGCTCTGTTGCCACCAGGTAGAAAGTTGTAATTTTACTTCCCTGTACAAATTTGCATACAAGGTATTTCCTGTACCTCTTCACTGCATTTTGGTACAATAGACACAAGAATGAACTATCATTACTTCCAAAGATAAATAAATGGCAGTAACTGGGAATAAAAACTAATGCCATGAAGCGCATTAGTTTACTGCAGATGTTAAGCCCTTGTAATTTTCAAAGTACATGTGACAGCATCTGAACCGAATCCCATTAAAATCATGAGAAGACTCCCACTTGCTTCCTGGCAGGTCCAGAACTATAGCATGGAATTCAGGGGAACTTAGGTGTTTCTCCAGGAGCTAAGATATACAGAGTCAAAAGCCTCGACATGTAACACAGGCTCTTTACATTCCATACAGCTCTACCCTTCTCCTACATCTCTCACTACTAATGAAACAATAAGGAATACCTGGGATTTTTCACCACACTTGCAGTCGCAAGACAGTTTCCATCACAGCCCTCATTTTCACATGCTTTTATCATTTAATTTTAAAGTTCATCCCATTTTCCATTTGCCTTCCTGTAAACTGCTGCTGTATCAGAATGGCAGCCCCTCATGCACTAGTGTAAATGACTACATAATAGTCAGGGCGAGGATGCATTCAGCTCATTTTATCCACCTGATACCTCCCAGTAATTCTGCTGGGACAGTGCAGCACCATACTGCACCCTAGCGAGAGCATGCAACTAAATTGCACCAATCTGTCCCTAAGGAGCCTGACAGATGTTACAATACTGGTGTGATTTGGATCTCAGAAATTATGTGCCCTATCCCACAGCAGCACACATAATGTTTTTGGATGGGGGCATACACTTCCTCAGATCCCAACTGCACTATTGCAGAGCTGCTTCCAGCCTGATTCTTCAGCCTGGATAGGAGCCAGCTCTGTCCTGAACCCTGGAGCTGCCCCATGCCCAATCCTGAAGCTCAGCTGAGCATTGAGATGCAACACAGGCAAACCCTAAGTAGGTTAGCCCCAGAACCCTGGGCTGTTTGAGTCTGGGGTCCCCAATAAACTAATTGTTGGCCCTGGCCCCAGACAGGCCTGGAGTACAAAGATATCCCTAATCTTGGTGTTCAGCTGCATGTGAAGCTTTTAGACATGCCAAAGCACCAGGACCCTGGGATTAGGGAACCTCTTCACCTGATAGTCACCACAGGGTTTGGGGTCATGCTACACATTCAGTTTATGGCATGATACAAACAAGACGCAGAGATGTTCCACATAGTTTATGTAACGTCTTTGTAGCTGATTTACCACTTTATGATGTTATAAATCATCTGAATGTGTAATACTGTTACTATTTATGGTGTGATTAGTACATTGATCACAGCATGGATGTAATATATGCCAGGGGCCTATGAGTTCGCTTTTTTACTCTTCCAATATGCCAAAGATCATGCCAGAATTTTCATTTTTAAAAAGATGTGACTGTAGAGTGTCATGCTGTTCAGGAGATTTACTTTTGCATATGAACACACCACCTGGAAGCATATATTTTGTCTTCTATTGATCTTTACTAATAGCTGATTGCTTTAAATCTGGATATCATGTGATATTTTGGCCAAGCAAACAAGCCTTACATTTGAACTCAATATTGATAAGCACATTATAAGCCAATAAAATATAAACTTTGTTACAGGGGAACCAGAAGAGTTAGAAACTGAAACAGTATACTATACTGGCTTGGGGAGTCCCTCATTTTATAGCTTTTTTATCTACTATAGTTCTAAAAAGTGTCACTATTTGTGGAGATTATATTACTTTCCTTGGGAGACTAATTTCACAGCCTATCGGATTTCATTGTCACCACTTTCATGATATTCTGCGTAAAGTTTTCTGTATTTAATTTAACGTTTTATTCTTAATTACAGTTCCAGTTTAAATAATTCCTTTCATGCCTTTACAATTTTACCTTACCATGCCTTTTGTCCTGGCTGACTATACATTTAAAACTTACTTTTCTCTTTAATCAAAATATCTTCTAACTCCCCCTACCCTGGCCCTTTGTTTTCCCATCTCCATCTTTTTCCAAATTCCCTGCAATTTGTCAACATTTTTCTGGTAATGAGGGACTCAGACTGAACACACTGTTACAGGTGCAGTTACTTCAGTAATATAGTACCTTATCTTGTTTCCACTGAAACCACTACTGAGGGACTCTATTCTGCCTCTTTGGAAGGACTCTGATTGTAGGGTAACCTTCTGCTGAGCTATCACATTTAACATTACAGTCTCATGCTTGATCCAATCATCTCCAGGTATCTTTGTTTTGATGTCCAAAATGGCACAAGGTAGATTTTTTTTTCAATTTTCACAATTATTATTTTCATTTCTTTACTACAGCAATATAAAAAAGGGATTTTAGTCAAGGTGTCAGACAAGAATTACCAGAGAACACATAAAATGGAACCATATTGTAAATGAAAATGCATATATTTTCCTCTTTCCCAATACATTAAAACCAAGAATGTTATACTGCACAAGCTAAGATTAATAGTATCCTTTAAAACAATTCAGCAAACAGAGTATAGTAGAGCTATTATATTTCAAGTAACAGTATCAAATTTATGGTCAAGGTTTAAGTACAAGACACAGGAAACTGCACTCTAATGTTGGAGAAAAATGTGGGACATTTAAGTTAAGTTATAAAATATTTCATGAAAAGTCCAAAATCAATGACAATTTAAGGTAATTGAAGAGTCAGGGCCTCTGATAACTTTTGCTGTATAGCTGTATTTTGCAATAGCTGATTTGGAAACTGTGAGACCCAAATTAAAAGTGCAATTAAAATCAGCAATTATTACAAGACGTGAAAGGAAAACCAGATACATACAGGGTGATTGCAGATGTAAAAAAACCCCCCAAAACAAAACAGCACTTTACTTTAAACTCGCACATTCCTGCTCTGCTCATGCCCAGAAGAAGCAGCACATAATTTCAGCCTGGCTTGCCCGGCATCTGTAATGATTGGGCGCTCTAGTGGGGCTTTTTTGGCACTTTTTTGTAAGAGCTGATTGAATCAGCTTCAGATAAAAACACCCAAAAAGCCCTACTGAAATGCCTGATCTTTACAGACACTGCAGAGCCAGGTTGCGCTCCTGCTTCTAGTCAAGTGCTTTTACTTTTTTTCTTTTAATATCTGCAAGCAGCCACAGTGTATAAAACCTCAAAGAACACAGTGAAACAGAGACCAAGCAACTCAGTGTCCAAGTTGCTGATATTCACAGATTCACAGAAGTTTAGGGCTGGAAGGGACCTTGTGAGCTCATTGGGTCTAGCACCCCTATTAAAGCAAGGATTATTGTGTGATGTACAAGTATTGAGGAAGGGAGCAAAACCTTATTATGAAAGCGATTTTGTAAAGTGAAAAAAATCACGGTATCAAAACTGAGCTAAATTCAAGAATCCGTTTAAACTATATCCCCCAAGGTGTAATCATAAAAAGTTACAACTGGAGTCAGTAGAAAGTGATACCCTATCATTTACAACCCTCAAGGTATCTAGTAAGGGCATGGAATTTAGTCCTCTCCTGTACCTGACCCAGGACGGAGACAGTGCAAGGATAGTGCAAAAGTGCAAACCGGTCTCTGGAAAGGGAGAAGCAGCAATGACCACAAAGCAACCACCCTAGCTTATAACAGAGGTTCAGGGGCAGCAGAAGGCCTATCCAGTAAAATCAAACTTAGGCCTTCACAATTTAAGTGCCATGCTCAGTTGGTACTGGCCCTCTATACAAAAAGGAATATCACCTGTATGGCCTGTGCATACATTCCACTTCTGTTTCCTGCATTAAAAAGTATTAATTTGAAGCAGCATACATGGGCTGTGCCCCAATGTCTAGACAGCAGATCCCATGTATAGGATTGTGTTTTACTGAGTTAATACCCATAGACTCATTGGCAACACAGTAATTTGTTTATGTGATAGTTCCTTTTTTTGCAAAGACAATTCTAGCTGCTGGGTCCAGTATTTCAGGGGTTGTCAACCGGAGGTATGCATATGCCTCGTGGTACTTTGAAAGGTCCCAGGGGGTATGCAGAAGCAGGTGGGGCTCACGCAAGCAGGAGCAGGGCTGGGGTGAGGTGAAAGCAAGACAGCACAGATGCTGTGCTGCCGCCACTCCACTGCTTGCCAAAACCCCTGCCACTCTGCTTCTAGCCACTCACCACCCCCACCCTCCTGATCAGCATCCAGCCACTCAGCATCCAGCCGCTTGCCACTCCCCGCACTCAGCATCTGGCTGTCCCCTTTTCTTCCCCAGTATACACTTATTAAAAAAGGTTGAAAACCTCTGCAATATTTAATCCAAACACATCTTGCTTTCAGTCTCCTCATTCTGTATAGGCCTAGGGCAACCATGGGCAATTTATGTAGTTTATGTCAGCTACTGTTGATAACATCCTGTGCCTGTTGGGTGTTTGAATACTGAGATGCAAGTCTTCACTCAATTAGTTAGTCTTGTTCCACAGACATAAGCCAGAAAACCATTACTAGTCTGTGGAGGCCAAGCATACAGTGTTTTTAACCAAGGCTGCATTTGCCATAATTTTCTCAGCTGCCTGCTGAAATCCTAGATAGCAGGTCCTGTGTGAGTGTATGCTCTTAGGCTCACACTTCTTTTGTCCAACTGGCATGTCACGGGAGCGAAAGGGCTATTGGTCCATACGATTAGACAGAATTGTAACAGCCAGGGTCTGAGCTCTGGGTGGCAGCAAGAACCAGGCTGGCAGCAGCAGTGAGGTATCAGCAGTGGCTTTCATGCTTGCACCCCCTTGTAAGTGGGTGTGTTTACTCTGGAAGGGGGGGGGGGCATAGGTCATTAGAGAGAGTTAATTATCTGTATTAGTCTGCAGTCAGTCAGAAGGCAGGGTAGATATGCACCTTTATAGATTGACTAAATAAGATGCATATACAGAGCACAAGCTTTCCTAGATGCTGCCAAAGGACATGCAGAAAGCAAAGTATAAGAAAGAGAGAGAAATTAGAATACAAAAGACAAGAGAAGGGGAAGGGAAAGAGATAAGGAGGAGAGGGGCATTGCTATGAGAGAAAAGCAAATAAGCAATAAACCCGTATGTATAAAGGGGGTCACAAAAGCTAATCCAGGTAATGAGATAAGAATCCATAGTCCCTGTTTAAACCATACACACAGTTCAGTTTGTGGATGATTTTTTAGTTCCACAGTTTCCTGTTCAAACTGTTGCTTTATTTTTTTTTTTGCCTGAGAACAGCAATCCTGAGGTTAGCAATGGAATGCCTAGGGAGGTTGAAGTATTCTGCCACAGGCTTTTGTGTCTTTCTGCAGCAGATGTCAAGTCAGTGCTAATTCATTCTTACATAGAGAGATCACTCTGTCATAGAATTATAGGGCTGGAAGGAACCCCAAAGGATCAGCCCCCTGCATGAGCAGGAAAGACATTTGGGGTCAGGTGACCCCAGCCAGGTGACCGTCCAGTCTTCTACTGAAGATCTCTGGGGTAGATAATTGCACCACCTCTTGGGGGAGCTTGTTCCATAGTCTGGACACCCTAGTTGTGAAGAAGTTTTTCCTAATGTTCAGCCTGAAACTATCTTCCAGGAGTTTGTGGCCGTTGTTTCTAGTTTTCCTCTAGGGCACCCTGGTGAACGGTTGTTCACCGATCCCCTGATGTACGCCTCTGATATAGCAAGAAGCCACAATCAGGACCCCTCTCAGCCTTCTTTTCTTTAGGCTGAAGAGTCCGAAATCCCTAAGCCTCTCCTCATATGGTTTGCCATGCAAATACTGGTGGCTGTTCTCTGGACCCTCTCAAGTTTTAGCACGTCCTTATTGAAATGCGGTGCCCAGAACTGGACACAGTACTCCAGCTGCAGCCGCACCAATGTTGCATAAAGTGAGAGAATCACTTCTTTGTTTTTACTGGAGATGCATCGATTGATGCATGCCACAGTTTTATTGGCCCTAGCGGTTACCACATCACTTTTCCAGCTCATATTCATGCTGGGATCTGTTGTTACCCCCAGATCCCTTTCATTTGTAGTGCTGGTCAGGTTAGCATTGCCCAGCCTGTAGGTGTGTTGGGGGTTCTTCCTTCCCAGATGCAGCACTTGGCATTTCTCTACATTGAACTTCATCTGGTTCTGTTCTGCTCAACATGCCAGCCTGTCTAGGTCTGCTTGTATCTGCAGCCTATCTGCTAGTGTGTCTGCACAACCCCATATCTTGGTGTTGTCTGCGAACTCAGCCAATGGGCTTTTCACCCCCTCATCCAGGTCATTGATAAAGATGTTGAACAGCACTGACCCAAGTACTGACCCCTGGGGTATGCTGCTGCCCACATCTCACCAGGATGACACCCATCGATTCATTTGGACTCTCTGTGTCCTATCCCACAACCAGTTTTGCACCCACTTGATGGTCCCACAGTTGAGCCCAATATCTTCCAGTTTTCTGATCAGTACCTCATGGGATACCAGGTCAAAGGCTTTTTGGAAGTCGAGGTATATGACGTCAACCACTTTTCTCTCATCCAGGTGACAAGTCACCTGATCACAGAAAGAAATGAGGTTGGTCAGACAACACCTGCCCGCGACAAAGCCATGTTGGCTGTCATTCAGTATCATGCCTTCTGCGAGTTTGTCACGTATAGCCTCTTTGATGAATGTTTCTAGTATTTTCCCTGAATAGAAGTTAAACTAATTGGCCTGTAGTTTCCCGGGTCCTCATGCTTCCCCTTCTTGAAGATGGGCACAAAACCAGGCCTCTTCCAGTCCTCTGGGATTTCTCCAGAGGTCCACGATTTTTGAAAGACCTTTGCCAGGGACTCTGCGATTACTTCGGCTGACTCT
>NW_017729023.1:5010956-5013048 GCF_001723915.1 Gavialis gangeticus | reverse complement strand
TCTGGAAGTCGAGGTATATGATGTCAACTACTTTTCTCTTGTCCAGGTAACAAGTCACCTGATCATAGAAAGAAATGAGATTAGTCAGACAAGACCTGCCCACAATGAAGCCATGCTGGCTGTCATTCAGTATCATGCAAGTTTGTCACATATAGCCTCTTTGATGAATGTTTCTAGGATTTTCCGTGGAATAGAAGTTAAGCTAATTGGCCTGTAGTTTCCCGAAGCTTCACGCTTCCCCTTCTTGAAGATGGGCACAACATTGGCCCTCTTCCAGTCCTCTTCGATTTCTCCAGAGGCCCATGATTTTTGAAAGACTTTTGCCAGGGGCTCTGCAATTAATTCAGCCAACTCTTGCAGCACTCTTGGGTGGAGTTCATCCAGTCCTGCTGATTTATATACGACTAATTTATTTAATTATTTAATACTAATTTATTTAATACTTTGCCTCAGTCTTGTGAAAGTCAGAGGCAAAGTAGTCATTTAGGAGTTTCGTTTTTTCCTGAGTGGTAATGACCAGGTATCCTGAGGCACTTAGCAGCAGCTCCACACTGCCATTAGTTTTCCTTTTACTCCCTATGTAGCTAAAGAAGAACTTCCTGTTGTTCTTGATTTTTGTAGCTAGTTTTAGTTTGGTTTCTGCCTTAGCTTGCCTAATCTGGTTTCTACAAGTGTGGGCCATTGTCAAGTAGTCTTCCTTAGAGGCTGTCCCAAGCTTCCATTGCTTGTATGCCTCTTTCTTTTTCTGTAGGAGGGCTACAACTTCCCTGCTTAGCCAAGAGCCTTCTGCTACTTTTTCTCCATAAAGGAATGGATTTTCTCTGAGCCTTAAGTATTGTGTCCTTAAGGAATGACCATTCTTCTCGCGCTCCCTTTACCTGTGGTCCTTGGTCTCTCAGGGCATTCTCTACTAGTGACCTGAGCTTATTAAAATTTGCATTTTTGAAGTCTAAGACTTCAAGCTTGGTATCTGTTTTGTCAGCCTTTCAATGGACTGTGAACATAATGTCACGGTCACTATTGCCTAGGCTACCCTCTATGTTTAAGTTGGTCACCAGGCTATCCCCTTTGGCCAAGACCAGGTCAAGAAGTGCATTGGCTCTAGTTGGCCTGTGCACATCCCAAGTCAAAAAAATCTTTTCAGTGCTGGTCAGGAAAGATTGTGATCAATCCAAGCTGGCCAAGCATTCCTCCCAGGAGATGTCTAGGTAGTTCAAGTCATCCATGACAACCAGGTCCTATGAACACATGGCCTCTGTTAGTTCACAGGTGAATGCTAGATCAAGCTCCTCCCCTTGGTTAGGTAACCTGTAGTATACACCTACAGTCAGGTCTCTCTTGCCACGCCTCCCCTGGAGCTTGACACAGAGGGTTTCAAGCTTTCTTCTTTGGAGCTGACATCAGCCTGCAGGGAGGTATACTGCTCCTTCACAGAGAGGGCAATGCCCTCACCTCTCTTCCCTACCTGATCCCTTCTGTGAAGAACGTAGCACTTTATGGCTACACTCCAGATGTGAGAGGAGTCCCACCAGGTCTCTGTGATCCCTATTAGATCATAGTGCCCAGTGGAAAGCAGGAGGACTAGTTCCACCTGCTTGCTCCCCATGCTTCTGGCATTGGTGTACAAGCACCTAAGTCCTTCTACTAAGGTCAGTGGCCACCTGTTGCACTGAAGGGGAGCTGTTTTGTCGGCTCCCATAAGAGTGACTTACTTGGTTTCAATGTCAATGGAGCTTTCCTGTATTTTGGTCCCCGGGTAGGCTCCAGCTAGCGATTCCCCACCCCCCTGCAATCTTAGTTTAAAGCCCTATCTAAGAGATTGGCCATCCTGGCCGGGAAAAGGGACTTACCTTTCTGCATAAGGTAGATGCCATCTCTCCCCAGGAGTCCTCTGTCCTTGAGGTGGCCACCATGGCCTTAGAAGCCGAAACCTTCTTCGTGGCTCCACCGTCAGAGACGCTGTGTTCACCTCATCGATGCATTCTTGCTTCCTTGGACCATGGCCCTCAACAGGGAACATAGAGGAAAAAACTACCTGAGCCCCCAATCCTTTAAGCCCAGCTCTCAGCACCTTGTAGTCACTCATAACACA
>NW_017729023.1:5003984-5005956 GCF_001723915.1 Gavialis gangeticus | reverse complement strand
GAACGATCTAGTAAGAAACAGGCTCAATACAAGATAGAGAGAGAAAGAGCCATTGCAAGGGAGCAAAATCCCTTAATCACTTGCATACTAAATGAAAATTAAGTTGCCTGAATGAACCTAGATCTCATTCTGAAAAGAATGATAATTTGAGCTGGATTTTTGTGATATCAAAGAATATTTATTTCATTCATTGTCTATATATATTTAGAATGAGAAGTTATGACTATAATAATAGAATCATAGGGCTGGAAGAGACCCCGAAGGATCATCAGGTCCAGCCCCCTGCATGAGCAGGAAAGACAATGGGGGTCAGACAACCCCATCCAGGTGACTGTCCAGTCTTCTCTTGAAGACCTCTAGGGTAGATGGTTGTACCACCTCTGGGGGGAGCTTGTTCCATAGCCTGGACACCCTAGTTGTAAAGAAGTTTTTCCTAATGTTCAGCCTGAAACTATCTTCCAGAAGTTTGCGGCCATTGTTTCTAGTTTTCTCCCAGAGCACCCTGGTGAACAGTTGTTCACTGAGCCCCTGATGTATGCCTCTGATATAGTGGTAAACCGCAATCAGATCCCATCTCAGCCTTCTTTTCTTTAGGTTGAAAAATCCGAGATCCCTCAGCCTCTCCTCATATGGCTTGCCATGCAAGTCCCTGATCATATGGGTGGCCCTTCTCTGGACCCTCTCGAGCTTTAGCACATCGTTGTTGAAGTGTGGCACCCAGAACTGGACATAATACTCCAGCTGCGGCCCCACCAATGTTGAGTAAAGCAAGAGACTCACTTCTTTGGATTTACTGGAGATGCATCGATTGATGCATGCCAAAGTTTTATTGGCCCTAGTGGCTACTGCATCGCACTGCTGGCTCATATTCATGCTAGGGTCTATTGTTACCCCCAGATCCCTTTCATTTGTAGTGCTGGTCAGGTTAGCGATGCCCAGCCTGTAGGTGTGCTGGGGGTTCTTCCTTCCCAGATGCAGCACTTTGCATTTCTCTATGTTGAACCTCATCTTGTACTATACTGCCCAATATGCCAGTCTGTCTAGGTCTGCTTCTATCTGCAGCCTATCTGCAGGTGTTTCCACACAACCCCACATCTTAGTATCATCTGTGAACTTGGCCAATGGGCTTTTCACCCCCTCAGCCAGGTCATTGATGAAGATATTGAACAGCACTGGACCAAGTACCAACCCCTGGGGTACGCCGCTGCCCACATCTCACCAGGATGACACCGATCCATTCATTTGGCCTCTCTGCGTCCTACCCCACAACCAGTTTCACACTGACTTTACAGTCTCGCAGTTGAGCCCGATATCTTCCAGTTTTCTGATCAGTACCTTGTGGGATACCAGGTCAAAGGCTTTCTGGAAGTCGAGGTATATGATGTCAACTACTTTTCTCTTGTCCAGGTAACAAGTCACCTGATCATAGAAAGAAATGAGATTAGTCAGACAAGACCTGCCCACAATGAAGCCATGCTGGCTGTCATTCAGTATCATGCAAGTTTGTCACATATAGCCTCTTTGATGAATGTTTCTAGGATTTTCCGTGGAATAGAAGTTAAGCTAATTGGCCTGTAGTTTCCCGAAGCTTCACGCTTCCCCTTCTTGAAGATGGGCACAACATTGGCCCTCTTCCAGTCCTCTTCGATTTCTCCAGAGGCCCATGATTTTTGAAAGACTTTTGCCAGGGGCTCTGCAATTAATTCAGCCAACTCTTGCAGCACTCTTGGGTGGAGTTCATCCAGTCCTGCTGATTTATATACGACTAATTTATTTAATTATTTAATACTAATTTATTTAATACTTTGCCTCAGTCTTGTGAAAGTCAGAGGCAAAGTAGTCATTTAGGAGTTTCGTTTTTTCCTGAGTGGTAATGACCAGGTATCCTGAGGCACTTAGCAGCAGCTCCACACTGCCATTAGTTTTCCTTTTACTCCCTATGTAGCTAAAGAAGAACTTCCTGTTGTTCTTG
>NW_017729023.1:4986693-4998984 GCF_001723915.1 Gavialis gangeticus | reverse complement strand
AAGCAGGAGGACTAGTTCCACCTGCTTGCTCCCCATGCTTCTGGCATTGGTGTACAAGCACCTAAGTCCTTCTACTAAGGTCAGTGGCCACCTGTTGCACTGAAGGGGAGCTGTTTTGTCGGCTCCCATAAGAGTGACTTACTTGGTTTCAATGTCAATGGAGCTTTCCTGTATTTTGGTCCCCGGGTAGGCTCCAGCTAGCGATTCCCCACCCCCCTGCAATCTTAGTTTAAAGCCCTATCTAAGAGATTGGCCATCCTGGCCGGGAAAAGGGACTTACCTTTCTGCATAAGGTAGATGCCATCTCTCCCCAGGAGTCCTCTGTCCTTGAGGTGGCCACCATGGCCTTAGAAGCCGAAACCTTCTTCGTGGCTCCACCGTCAGAGACGCTGTGTTCACCTCATCGATGCATTCTTGCTTCCTTGGACCATGGCCCTCAACAGGGAACATAGAGGAAAAAACTACCTGAGCCCCCAATCCTTTAAGCCCAGCTCTCAGCACCTTGTAGTCACTCATAACACAGTCTGGATTGCTCCTGGCCATGTCATTTGTTCCCACATGGATAAGGAGCATGGGGTAGTAATCTTTGGGCTGGACAAGCCTGAGGACCCTCTCTGTGAGTCCTGTCTGTTCAATGCAGACTGAAGAGGGGCACTGTAAGCAAGTGATGGCATATATGACGTTGCTATAGTTGCAGGTAAATGAACCTTGGATGTTGTACTCCTTGTTATTAGGTCCAGTGATGATGTGGTCTCTACTGATGTAGAGGGATAACAGGCATTTAGGTCCACTGCTTGGCCTCATGCCTCAGTGAAAATGGGAGCTCATTAGTTTGTTGTTTGAGAGATGCCAGTTGAGGTTGGGGGACTGTCTGTAAACCAGGACAGATGTATCCCTAAAGTCTACCTTGAGACAGTCATCCTTTTTAGGAGGGGTTCAAGGTTGTTAATGATATGTCTTGGGTATTCAAACTAGGGGCTATAGGTGACAACCAGAGGGATTTTGTTGTCCTTAACCTGGGGTTGGTATTGTAGCAGGTTGGAGCAAGGTCTGAGTCTAGCTTTGTTGATCTGAGTGGCTACAGTTTTGAGATGGTATTGTAATTGTAGGAATACCATCTGTAGATCCTTCAGGTGTTTACCCTGGTCGGTGGGGTAAGAGCAGATCTGGCTGTAACATAGAGCTTGACTGTAGACCAGTGGTTTTCAGCCTATGGTCTGCAGACCCCTAGGGTCTGCAGACTGTCTGAGGGGTCTGTGAAAGATGACTATGATTAATCAAAAGTATGTGAATAACAACACTTACAATGCAAAGGGGTACCTCCATTCAAAATTTCCAAAGGGGTCTGCATGTCTAATTTCAAAGTTTTTAGGGGTCCACAAATGAAAAAAAGGTTGAAAACCACTGCTGTAGATGATGGATCTAGTGATGTTTTTAGTATAAAAGCTGGTGGCTTGAAGGTAGCTGTTGTGGTTGATAGGTTTTTGATACAATGTAGTGGTGATGTGGCCACTGAAATCTTTACTGGAGTATTCCAGAGTTTGATGAATGGGTGGATGGTGTTAAAGTCTTGGTAAAATTTCTCTATTTTTTCCCATTTGTCTTTATTATGAAGATGCCATCAATGTTCCTGAGGTATACCAGGGAGATGGTTACTATCCATGGGACCACAATTACCCCATGGACAGTGGAAGCTAAAACAGGACAACTTAGTCCTATTTCACTCAGGGGTAAAATACCCCAGTTTAGCTTTCACTTATCGTGAGCTAATAACAGACACCTAGACAGTTACCATGCATCCACTATCCCATGGCAAATCCCTGCTCTGTAACTTGCTTGAATTCAAAAGTATCTCCATACCGTTCATGTAATCTGCATGTTAAATACAGTGTGGGGCAACAATAGTTTATCCCATCTCTCTTCCACACTGCCTTTATTCAAAACATACGTCCTTTTCTCTCCCCTTAAAAGCTACTTCCCCTTTCTATTTTCTTGCAGTTACCATTTTTTTACAGAATTCCATCACAGCATTTCACATTGCAGTGGGCGCATCTACATAAGGCTCTAAAACCACAGCAGACTAATTGTACTGCGCATTGGCATGTCATGAAGAAAACCATGCTAATATGCTAATGTGCAGTAGAATTAGTCTACTGAGCATTAGCGCCACCTAAAAGACGTGCGCCAGCACTACTGCACAGTAGCGCTGATTATAGCATATTAAGTTTAGTGCCTGTAGTAACAGGTACTAAACTTAATATGTCATAATTATGGTGCATTAATGCATGTGTAGATGTGCCCAGTGACCCCTTACAGGTCAACGCAACTTACAGCTTTAGTCATGGCACCTGTAACTACACCCCGCTGTCCGTTTATTCCCTTGAATGAGTGGAATAGGATCATCCAGTGAAAAACAGGAAACTGTTTTAGAAAGATGATAAAAGTAAGGCAGAAACAGCTACTTAGCTAGACTCATTGACATGGAATTCTTTTTCCTATTATGCAAAATGCTGGAAGTGCTATCACTATGTTGTCTCCCATGGGACAGTTGTTTCTGCAGTATTTATTGTACAATAAGTGGAAGCATGGCTGCATGTTTGAATTTTTGGAATTGCCACACTAAGCCGTCTTATAAGGTCAGCCAACCAGGCATCAGGAACAGTGTTTCAGCAACATTTAATTCCCAAGATTTCATAACTCGTGAAGGTCACACAATGACGAAAGTGTGACATGTGTTGCAATCTTGCTAAAGTCCCAAAAATGTTAATAACTAATCGCTGTTTGATTATGCTTGGAGTTGACCAAATAATAATAAAAAGCTCAATATATTGTAGTGTTAGATTTTTTAAACAATTAATTTTAATCAGGAATGTTTGTTTGAAATGTAGTATTGTTCTAGTTCGGTGATTCTCAGTGAGGGTGCCACAGCACCCTGGGTTGCTTTAAGATCCTTTCAAGGGTGCTGTAGTGTGCCACACAACCTTGGCACTGTTATGTGTGCAAACATGATTCATAAAATAATCCCAGAGATTTAAATAGGAATCCATAGTGTTAAAAACACCCTGACCTGTTGAGGTCTTTGCAACAGAAGAATTGCTCTATTATTTTTGTGTAGTCAAAAATACAAGTAAAAACTAAGATCTGGCACTTTCAGAGGGGTGGCCAGGGATGCCTCGAGTATAAAAAGGTTGTGATATGCCTCTTTGGTTACTGGGGGAAAACAGTTACTGAAAACCAAATTCTGAATAAGCAAATGAGAATTTATACTAGAAACTTGGTTCTATACATAATGTTCTTCCATTCAAGGAGGAAAAGCATGCCTTATAATCTAAATTGGAGTCCAAACAAGGCTATTCAGATATTAAAGACCTACAGCAAGCTGCATTGAACCAGCCGTAGGTCAAAAAGAAAGGGGAAAATTATAAATAAATAAAAAGGCACAATTGTTTTATAAATTGTTTACTTGCCTCCAATTAGGAAAGACTTGAATCCTGATGTAGAAAGAAACAGCTTAATATCCATTGAGTCTCAGATTTTTCAGTGTGTTTAAAAAAACCACGATACTCAAAGCCAAGCCAAGAGACAGCCATGTTCTATAGAGCAGATAATATAATTTAGGTCAAAATACAGAAAGGTCCTTAAGGGCCAAAAAGGGAGATATAGGAAAATACCAAGTGAAAGGTATTTCTGAGGGCTATGCCCTGAAGCATATGGTGCTGTTCTTTGATCCATGATTAATGTCTTGTAAATCAATGGGATTAGAAACTTCAGTGTGACCAAAGCTGTCACCTAGCCCTAAGGCATACCCACATCTTGATGGTTCCATTCACTTTATTTCCCTACCCTACTTTGCTGGGAGTTACTATTTAATTGTTTTTGGCTTTAATCACATTCTGCACTGAAAACTGTAAAGCAAAACAGCCACATGAAACATACAGCTTCTGTATTTTTCTATTAACCCATTTTTTCCACTGGCTCATTCACAAAAAAAAAAAATCAGTAAGGAGATGTTTGGTGTAGATCCTAGGCACTTATTTGCCTCTCAAGAACAAAATGCAGATGAACTATAAATACCTTCAAACTCTACAGAGTAAATAGCTACCTAATGGAAATAAAAAATGAAGTTTAAAATCAATAGTATTGAGTTCATTGGCTTACTCTAGAGAATGTATTTCAGGACAGTGATAATGCAACTTCCTACTTTCTGATTCAGCTGGAATTTGAACTTCTTTTTTCCCCAAGTGTTCACATTCTCTGAGCATTCTATCTGAGCAGACTACCCAAAGTACAAAATCACATCAGTCATTTTTGTTACTCCTATTTCCTTGATTTTATTACAAAAGGTCATGTCATGTCACTAGTATAAAAATAAACCTACAGCGTGGTGCCAGTACTCTCTTTTGTAAGCATTTTACTATTGACCACAGTGAGAACCCAAGAGACATTGCTGTTCCTGTAAAATGCTAATAGCTCAAAGGGCATTTTAAACGGAGACAGTGCATGCCTGCAGGCTGTACCCCAAAGTCTGATGTTTTGAATTATGCTATGCATAGTTTTCCAAATACAGATGCAAGCATTTACACAGTTATTTATGCACTAAATTCATTAAACATCTTGGATTTTTTTATGAAATGGAATCTAACCAAGCACATAAGCATGTGCTTTGAATTGAGCAAATGAGTACCTCCCCTGTAGTTAATTTTGTAGCCACTTAAATACTAGAAACATTTAAAGTTTCAAGCCTATTGCAGTTACCATCTTTTATTTCACCTCGTGGTTAGCATAAGCACATCACGCATAACTTAAATAAGTAAAATTCTCAACTTCAGACTTATCCATTGCTTATCCACTTATACAATGTGGCATTACATTCAAACAGGGCTATCATATTTTGGCTGGTTATTAAAATGTCACTGTTACGTAATCCAGCCACTTATCTTTGAATTCAAATGGTGCAATGCATCTAACACCTTCACTGATGTGAAAATCTGTAAACCTATACCTAGAGTAAAGCCAGCTTTATCTTCAGTTGCTTAAAAAACTTCAGGATACCTCATGTTAAAACGGCTGCTTCTACCTTATGTGTAATACAGGACACATCTACATGAGACGTGTCAATGCCCATTAGCCTAACTGAATGCGCATAATGGGCACACGTCTACACACGCGTGCCCTTAAAGTGCAATAAAAATGGTGAAATTAGGCTAATCACACCTAAATTTGATACCTCCCCTTACATGTGTCCCATGCCTAGCAGATGTCACACTGTATGATGACACTCCGGGTCAAGGCCAGACCAAACTGGGCACACAGTTGGATCTTTATCATACTGCCCCCTTCGGGGCCACACACACGCCACTCCCCTCTCATCGGGGCCTCTTGCACTCCACCAGCTCTCACCCAGTCTCTTGCCAGGCCACATTCACCCCACCCTACTCAAAGAGATCCTTGGGCTTTGCTTTCCACCCCTCGGTCAGCCCTGGCACGGTATTTTGGGCCTCTTCTGTGGCCCTCACCTGAACAGGACTGAGCAATTGCTCAACTATGGGCCTACTTTGCCCTTGCTCCCTCAACAGGCCACTATGCCCCTCTCTCAGGCTGCAACTCCCCGCCTCTACTTTCTGGGGCCTGCGGGGTCCTCCACCCCAACAGGTTCAGGTGCTTTTCTCCCTTAAGTGTGCCTGACCTTCGCTCCACCCTCTCCCAGGGCTGGGGTCTTACAACCCTAGGACTCAGGTCAGGGGCGATGCGTAGGGGGTGCACATGGCGGTGCAAAAAGGCACTACTGACAGTGTTGACGACAGCTGTGGGTGGTCACCCTGCAAGCAGTCTGTGGGCAGTCCATGATCACCCCTGGCTGCCGCCAACACTGCCAGCGGTGCCTGCAGGTGGTTGCTGACCCCTGGTCAGCGTTCACCACACCCCCCCCCCACCGGTGACAATGCCGGCGGCGTCTGCAGGAGCTCCCCACTCACTTCTGCTGGGCTCCCACCACCACGCACCCACAGCCACCAGCGCAGCTGTGCCCCCCCAGCTGCTGGAAGCACGCACTGTTCATGATTCAGGTGCTGCTCATTCAGCATGCCTGGCCTTTGCTCAGGGGTCCAACACAACATAGGGATCAGGTGCAGTGACTCTGCATGTCTGGCACCCTTAACCCTCCTAGTAACCCACTTGAAGATGGGTGCTGGGGTTTAGGCACCTGGACCTACCTTACACCAGGGAGGTGATCGGTCCTGGTATTTAAGTCGGGCTGCCACACCACTGGCAGTCCCACCAGGCCTCCCTATCCCAGCAGGGTACATTTTTAGGTCATGTCCAGAACCAATGAGGACTCCTCCATCCTCATAGCCTCACCTTTACCTTCAAGTTGTTCCTGGAGCCGGAACTCAGCAGACAGATGTTTCTTCCCTGCTGGCTGATCTCAAACTGCTCTCTGCTCTGTCAGAGCTGGGCCCTAAAATGGCTGCCCTCATCAGCCACCTGGCAGCTATCTGCTCCAGCCCTTAAAATGACAGACACCCAAAAGGGTGTTCTGTCACACTGTAGTTTCCATAGAGACCAGCCCCAGCCATGTGGGCAAGTGCATCTGGGAAATGAAGTCCACTGCTGGTGGAATCTGGCCCATGGGCTGGATTTTGCCTGCCCCTGCACTAGGGGCACATGGCAGGGCTGCAGGGACTTGGCACTAAATTTAGTGCCAAGTATCTGCATGTGTAGACACCTGCCAAAAATCACTTAATGCACATTAAATTTAGTTGCATCTAGTCCAACCCCCTGCTCAAAGCAGGACTATCCACAAATAGATCATCTTAGCCAAGACTTTATTGAGCCAGATCTTAAAAACCTCCAAGGATGAAGATTCCACCACCTCTTTAGGTAACCTGTTCTAGTGCTTCACCACCCTCCTTTACCAGTGTAAACTTCCCCTGATGCAACTTGAGATCATTGCTTCTTGTTCTGTCATCTGCCACCGCTAAGAACAGTCTAGCTCCATCCTCTTTGTAACTACCCTTCAGGTAGTTAAAGGTTTCTACCAAATCCCCCCTCAGTCTTCTCTTCTGCAGACTAAATAAACCCAGTTCCCCCAGCCTCTCCTTATAAGTCACATACCTCAGCCCCTGAACCATTTTTGTTGCCCTCCACTGGACTCTCTCCAATTTGTCCGCATCTTTCCTGTAGTAGGGGGCACAAAACTGGACACAATATTCTAGATGTGGCCTTGCCAGTGCCAAATATAATAATCACTTCCCTCTATGACTATCTGTTGGCAACACTTCTACTAATGCAACTCAGTATGCTGGTAGCCATCTTGAAAAGAAGGGCACACTGCTGATGCATATTCAGCTTTTTATCCACTTTAACCCCCCAGTCCTTTTTTGCAGACCTGCTACTTAGCCAGTTGGTCCCAAGCCTGTACCAGTGCATGAGATTCTTCCAGCCTAAATGTAAGGCTTTGCACTTGTCCTTGTTGAAACTCATGAGGTTTCTTTTGGTCTAGTTCTCTAATTTGTCTAGGTCATTCTGAATCCTAGTCTTACCCTCCAACATATCTACTACTCCCCCTAGCTTGGTGTTACACATGGACTTGCCTAGGATGCAATCCATCATCCCATCTTCCAGGTCATTAATGAAGACACTGAACAAAATCAGCCCCAGGACCTACCCCTGGGGCACTTCACTTGATACCAGCTGCCAATTAGACCTTGAGCCATTGATCACTACCCATTGAGCCTGATGATCCAGCCAGCTTTCTATCCACTTTACAGTCCATTCATCCAACCCATACTTCCTTAACTTGCTTATGAGAATGTTGTGGGAGACTGTATCAAAACCCTTGCTAAAGTCAAGGTATATTCTGTCCGCTGCTTTCCCTGCAGCCACAGAGCCAGTCATCTCATCACAGAGGGCAACCAGATTGGTCAGGCATGACTTGCCCTTGATGAATCCATGCTGACTGTTCCTCATCACTTTCTTCTCCTCCAACTGCTTAGAAATGGATTCCTTGAGGACCTACTACATTTTTCTGGGGCCTGAGTTGAGGCTGACTAGTCTGTATTTCCCTAGATCCTTCTTCTTCCCTTTCTTAAAGATGGGCATTATATTTGCCATTTTTCAACCATCCAGGACCTCCCCTGATCACCATGAGTTTTGGCCAGTGGCTCTGCAATCAAATCAGCCAATTCCTTCAGCACCTGGATACATTGCATCCAGACCTATGGACTTGTACATGTCCAGCTTCTGTAGATAGTCCCTAACCTGTTCTTTTACCACTGGGGGCTGATCACCTTCTCCCCAAACTGTACTGCCTGGTGCAGTCATTTGGGAACTGACCTTGCCTGTGAAGACCAAGGTAAAAAAGGCTAGCAAACAGACTATTACATGCTCCCCACCATCTAATCACAAGGCGCTATAATAGCACCTACTGCTTCTGGATCACTGCTGACATCTCTACTGCATTATGGTGTGTCCTGGCCCTCAGGTGTCTAATATTCTTGATAGAAAAGATGTCTAGGGAAGATATCCCAGAGAAAGAAAACAACCCTAAAAAACAAACAAACAAACAAACAAAAATGAGGAGCTATAAAACACATTTAATAGCCCCTCCAAACATAATAATAAAAAAGATACCCACTCAAATCTTTTGATTTTCATGCTTTTATCAAAGCATAGTGTCATTTTAAACATTCTGAACTACTTAAATTTGTTAACACTTGATTTACTCTTAACACAGTCCATCCCAACAACATACAAAACAACTTCATTTTAGAAACGGTATAAATATGCAAAAATTATTGTCCCCAAGTGAGAACTTCATATTCGCTTCTAGCCAATATTCTCTCAAGTGCCATAGCACATGTCAAGGTCAACACAATTTAGAAATGTCATTCTTTCCTCTATCCGCTTCACATTTCACCAACAGTAGTCAGACATCAGGAAACTATTAAAGTCTGTAATTGATATTTTTCAAAGGAATAGCAGAAGAGGGTAAGCGAATGTATAGTCACCAAAGACTAAGCATTCTGCAATTATTTTCTTCAGGACACTTTCAAAAAATCCTTTAACTCTATCTCATTATATACTGTGTAGGTATGAAAGATTCTACAAACTAAACTCCCACAAGCAAATTGGAAGGTAAGAGTCAAATATTTTGCAACAAATGAAATGGCACTCTTTTTACCCAATGCTAAAGGTCTACATATTAAAACCTACAACTTAATGGGTTTCATGTGTGCATATCCTGCATAACATTTTCACAAATAATCCCTGAATAACTTTATTCCTGCAGTGTGATTTGTCTTCATTTTAAAATGTTGGGCTTTCATAATAAATAAGAACAAGGAAATGCATTTAGATAATTTTGAATCCACTTCTGGGTACAAAATTTTCTCTCACATCCTAATGTTCCATCTTCTCCAAGGAAATCTGTGAGACTAGGAAGAAAGGATGGAAATAAAAAATGGGATAAAACAAAGACTAATGAGCAATGTAAAAAATCATAAAGAGGCATATTTGCAAGGGCACTAAGATGCCACTCTCTTTCTTGCCATAGGGAAGTCATCCCAACTACTGCTGCCAGGGCTGCCCTGTGTCATAACCCACCATGAAGCCATGGACAACTCATTCAGGATTGCTGCAGGATTGCTGCAGGTGTCATGTGGATGCTAGAGTGAAATTGTCACTCCTCCTCAATGATTTGGCTTATGAGAGAATAGTCGGAGAAGGGTTGACTTTGAGGATTGGGCAAACTGCATTTGCTTCTCTGAACATGTCATAGCAATGCTGGCTTCTACAAGAGGGGATGTATACAAATCTGCATAGCAAGTGGTATCTCTATTCTTATGGCTGAGTTTTATTTATCATTAGGTAAGGCAGCTCAAGAAGTCAAATACTACAGCATTGATAAAACCATGTGGCCACGGCCGCCTTCCCATGTTCATCCTGAATTCAGTAGAAATTTCTGCAAAGTTGAACAAGCACCCTTTGCAGTGGCTGATACTTGGAACCCACACATGGATGATACAGTGATACAACCCTCACACATACAGCATCCACATAAACAG
The DNA here is from genome assembly GCF_001723915.1 of Gavialis gangeticus. Taxonomy (NCBI): domain Eukaryota; kingdom Metazoa; phylum Chordata; order Crocodylia; family Gavialidae; genus Gavialis; species Gavialis gangeticus. The sequence goes on along the minus strand of NW_017729023.1, from coordinate 4,988,920 downwards.
CCTAATTTTTAGGTTGTTCTCAGAGTTATTGCAGTAATTCAGTTAGTGGCTGTATAGCCACTCCTGTTCTCTGAGGCTCTGTATGGGGCACTGCTCTAGCATCTATGTGTGCTTATAGACATTAGCACCTTGCTCTTACTCTTGGTGCTTTACATAAAGCATCATGAGTTACAGCCCCCTCACCCCAACCCAACAGACATTTACCTGTTGGGTCAGGGTATGGCGGGGCTGGAGCCAGCCTGCACTGGCCCTGTCCAGCAGGTGGGGCCACTCCAGCAGCCTCTGAGAAGGCTGCTAAACCACCCCTCTCCCCAGCCCTGCCCCAGGTCTGGGACTGTCAGCAGGGGAGGGAGGGGGAAGGGGAGGGACCTGCCAGCTGCTGAATAGACAGAGCTGAAGAGGATGGGGGAAAACTGAGGCCCTTTGCCTCTCAGGTCTCCCCCAGCTATAGCCATTAAAAGCAGCCAGGAGCAGCCAGCGTGGAGCTTCCAGCTGTTGAATGACCAAAACTGAGAGGGACAGTGAGGGAAATGAAGACCCCTCACCTCATGGGCCCAACCCAGCTCCCCCCAATACCGCGGTTGGGGTTGGGGGGGGGCTGTGAGATGAGGGGGCTCCCTCCCCCCACCTCAGCTCTGGCTATTCAAAGCAGCTGGGAGCTTCCTCCCCTTCCCCTGCCCCTTCCCCTGCCCCTGCCCCTGACAGCCGGCGGGGGGAGAAAGGGGGCTGGGCTGGTAGCACCAACTCAGCCCTACCCACTGCATGAAAAATTAACTGTCAAGGAAACACAGGTTCCTTAACGTGCTCTGCTTTAGAGTGCTTTAATGTAAAACCTCATTTGACCAGGGTTCATTTTTTGTGTGACTGGCCATTTCAAAAGCACTCTGCAGCCATGCACGTATATTGTCATGGCTGTAGAGCGATTGCAGGATCCCAATCATGCAAAAAATGTCACTTGTGTATGCACCCAATGGGTCTAATCATTCAATGCTAATCTTAGGCACAGTGGACAAAGCAATAGACACCTCCACATACTGTCTAAACTAACTACTTTGAAAACAATCTGAGGTCCCTTTGTGTCCTTATGAAGAGCCAGGAAAAGATAGCATTGAACAAGATTTCAGGGAACAGTAAAGTGCTGGCATTTTATTGAAAGAGTAAATGTTGTGGCATTGTTGCAGTGTTATGACTCAGTCATTGTTTGCCCACTCTCTAATTGCATTTTGGCTCTTCATCACTATTCATCTGCAAAGTAGCTTTCCAGATCTTCAAGGATGAGCATGACTGACCTATTATTGTGGCATAAAATTCCCTCCAACTGTAAAAGCACATTATTTCCATGAGTCCTATAGAATGCAGAAAATATGTGTTTAAATTACAGAACAAAAGTTTGAGAGAATGACCAATCCTAGAACTCTAAGAGGTTAGCTCACCCTGATTTTAACAGGGCTCCCCCCCAACTGCCTGGGCAAGCTTTTGCTATACTCCTAACATGAGGTTTATAGGAAACATCTTTGCACTAAAAAAACATAAACTTGGGATGAAAGGAAATATTTGTATTTTAGAAACAGAGAGCTCCCTTGTCCCTCACTATCATAGCAATAGAAGTTTATTTCTTTGGTGGCCAATGTATCTATTGGGAAAGAGATCTGAAGAGATTGTCCAGGACAAAGAAAGAATCAAATAGACAAGAAATTTCCCCATTGAACTAGTCAGATCCCAAACCAAGTCACTTAAGTAAAGTTAAGACCAGGACTTTGGATGGCAGACTCTGCAAGGACTGAGGCAGGTCAATTTTGCTTGGGATTTCTCAGCTGTAGTGTAGAATAAAAGCAAGGTCTCAGTTACAGTCACTCTTTTCCCCTGCCTGTTTAACGACTAAAATGCAGTCCTGGAAATTTAAGTGAGCCTGTGACCAACTGAATTAACTACACTTATACAATTGCATCAAGAAACTTTTGCTGAACTTCATGTACACTGATTTTCATAAGACCCAAAGCTTTTGTAGGCAACAGCCTACTTTATCAGATAGTTAGTCTCTAGGGGTGTCTATAGATGGGTGGAACACCTACTCCAATTTGCTCTAATTACAGTGAGTTACAGCAGACTCATTAGCATGATCCAGCAGCCTCAGTGTCCCATGTATTCAGTGTCCTCATGCTTGAAAATGGTGGCAGGGGTGCTTTAACTTCGAGGCTCTGGGGGGCAGGCTGAAGGAGACGGGGGC
>NW_017729023.1:4968200-4986682 GCF_001723915.1 Gavialis gangeticus | reverse complement strand
CTTCCGACCCTAAATCTATGAAACTATGAAACTATGAACTAAAGTTCATTAAATGAGCTTTAGTTAAAGAGTCCCTGCTGCCATTTTGAAGTGCAGGACACTGAATACATGAGATGGTGTGGGCGCTTTAACTGGAGTGGCTCCCGAGAGCCTTTTTAATTAATGTACCCTCTTCCCACCCCCGGAACACATTTAAAGATGCCCTACGGGGCCACCCTGCCCTACCTTCTGCTTCATTTCAGACTAACACAGCTAACCACCTCTCTGCATCTACATAAAAAAAAATCTTACTGTAGAAACAAACTGTAGGGAGAGGGGCCCAGGCAGTTTAACTTTTTATATAATGGTAGTGTGTACAAGCTGTGTGTAAGATCCAGGCTCCTTTGTCCTATGCACATAGTGACAAATGGTAAACTGTTCAGAGCAGAGCCTAAGCAGGTTAGACAGCCTAAAGGCTGGAGGAGAAATTGAGAAGCCAAGAAGGTAAGGTGTTTTGTTCAGAATCATACAAGAAGGCAGTAGCTAAGCTTAAAACTGAACCCTGGTTCCCCAAGTATAGACCTTTGGCTCTTCTGCTAGATACTGCCACCTCTCACCCTCAGCTTTCAGCCAATGCTAAATGTTATCCTTCCCTTATTCCAAAAAAAAATAAAACCTGCTCTGTCAGAGAGGGACACACACACTCTTTGGTGAGAACTGAAAATTTTCTGGGATTTTCAGAGGAGCGAGACATCTAAATCCCACTGAATTTCAGTGCATAGAAACCCAGCTTCCTTAGACTTCTTTGAAATCCCCAGTATTTATTTATGTCTACAAGTGTCTTGTTTGCTATCCAGCTAACCATGGAGCTGGCAGAGAGGTGTGTTGGATCACTGTCGACACTTTTCCTGGGTATGTAAGTAGCTTCATCCATATTAATGTTTGCAGTTTGTTTACAGGTGGAAAATCTTTTTCTTGCCTTATATTTCACAGAAATGTGGAGACTAGAAGGAAAATAGTTGCATCAAGATATGCACTCCATTCTGTTATAGCAGAAATGTCCATTCTAGTTTGAAGAGCCCAGAGCACCAGAGATTTGAGACTACTCCACAGCTCAGTAGATGCTATGGTCTTACACTTTGTCCCAATATTCCTCTGTAATTTAACCCCATTACTCTAAATTACTGACATTACTCTTAATTACTGTTCCATATTAAAGGGTCTCTCCTCCACCTTGAGGGTATTGTAGAGTCATGTGTCTCCAGTTTGCCATCCCTAAAAACTCTGACAAAAGTGAGATTAAAGCATAGGCCTATAGTTTCCTACATGCTTAAGTACTTTGCTGTATCTTCACTTGTTACTCTTATCCCAATTTTACATGTCATCTTGAGCTCCTCTCTTTCCCAGAACATCATACCAGGCCACTTTCCCAGTTGGTTAATGGCACAGGCTTGCTATGGAATTTACACTAGTAAGGTCTATGTTCATGAACAGTTAGGTTCATCATCTAAGGGAATTCAATATGAAAATAAAAAATATCAGTAGTTGCTTACATGCAACGGATTTATCTCTTTATCACTACACTTGACTTTCCCTTTGTATGCTACACATCATCTGAAAGGATATTACAGCCTTGCAACTTATCAGGTGAGAAGACTGTCAGTTGACAAGTGTCTTAATACATAAAATAAGTAAAATGTGGAAAACCCATAGCAAAAGCATTGCGTCTCAAATAAAAAACTGATAAGGCTTGGCATCAGTATTGTTGAGGTAGGAGAAAGAGAACTACAGAGATGGGGTCTACCTAGTGAAGAAGGAGAAGACTGTCTTTGCATACAGGCTTGCTAACCTTAAAGAAGTGCTTTAAACTAGGTTCACTGGTGGATGGAGATGAAAGCTCAGTGGTAAGTAAAGAACCTGGGGACCTGGATAAAAAATTAGTAAAGGGAAGCAATAATGGAAGCCTTAGCAATTTTCCCAGGGAGAAGATAGGGCAGTTGGATATCTGAAATGTTTATACACTAATATGAGAGGTACTAGCAAATTGCCCATCAAGAATGACAGGGGAAGGGGGGGGGCAGTGGGGATGGAGCCCTGCGTCCAGCCCCATGCCCCCCTCCCTACCCCCCACTTGGGGTCCAAACCCACTTCTCCCCTCCCCCTGGTTCAGGTCCAATCACTCTCCCCCTTCTCCCCCACACTCCACGTCCAACCCCGCTATGACAGAGGGCTCCTGCTTTTCCTTAGAGGGCCTTGCTGCTTTTAAAGTGCTCTACCCAATTTTTTTGTTTGCTTCTGTGGAGGAGGGGCAGATAGAGCTGCTGAACCTGAGGCTGCAGGAGAAGGCAGGGCCAATGAAGGGTCTCCCACCTTTCCTCAGCTGGCCCCGCCACTTGTAAAGTGCTCATGCCAATTTATTTTTTTGCCATGTGTGGAGGTAGGGAGGAGGGAGCTGCCGCACCAGAGGCTGCAGGAAGAGGCAGCGTGGCAGAGGGACTCCCGTTTCAACTCAGCTGGCCCTGCCCCTGGCTGCCTGGCCTGTGCAGCCAATCGGCGCATGTGCAGTGGGGCTAAGGCCTTACAGACAGACACACACACAAACAAACAAAGCCTTTTATTATATTAGAATGGGGAACAAACAGGAAGAATTTGAAGTCCTGGTACGAACAGAATAATTATGTGACTGGGATTATGAAGATGTGGTGGGATAGTTCACATAACTGGAATATTGCCATGGATGGGTATAGCTTGTTCAGTAAGAATGGTGTTCCTTTATATAAAATGTGATGTACACGTGTTCTGAGGTGCAGTACAAAGCAGAAGGGAAACCTGTTGAGAAGCCTCGTGATAAAGTTCAGAGGGGACAGCAGAAGACAGGGATGGACTTCTGATATATGTCACCAAACGAGGAGGAGGAGGTAGACAAGGCCTTCTTTAAACAACTGATGAAAGCTTCCAAATCTCAGGACTTGATTCTCAGGGGGGAATTAAATTATTGGGACATCTGCTGGGAGGGAAACACAAAAGTGCACAAGTGATCCAGCAAATTATTCACATGTGCTAAGAATAACTTTTTGATACAGATAGCAGGCACAGCAACTGAGGGAAGCTCTTCTTGACTTGCTGCCCACAAACAGGGAAGAATTGGTTGAGAATGAGAAGATGGAAGGTAATTTGGGTGACAGTGATCATGAAATGATAGAGTTTAAGATCCTAAAGGAAGGAAGGGAGGCAAAAGAATAGAAGAAAAAGGACACTAAACTTCAGAAAAACAGATTTTAATAAATTCAGGGGACTTGTGTACAGGATCCCCTGGGAGGGAAGTCTGAGGGTGCAAAGTTGCTGGCTGTACTTTTGGTAGGCTCTTTTAAGGGTGCACGGGAAAGTTAGGTTGATGTAATGGAAGAATGGAAAATGCAACCAGATATCTCTTCAATGAGTTGAAACTCAAAAAGGAATCCTATAAAAAGTGGCAACTAGATTATAGTAGTAGCAAAGAGTATAAGAATATCACATGGGCATGAAGGGAGAAAATTAGGAAGGCCAAGGCATGTTTTGAGATACAACTGGTATGGAACATAAAATGCAATAAGGGGATTCTACAAGTATGTCAAAAGTAAGAGTAAGACAAGGCAAATCACAGGTCCTTTATGGAATATAAAAGGCAATCTAGTTACACATTATGCAGAGAAAGCTGAATAATATAATGCCTTTTTAACTTCACTTTTCACAAGTAGGGGCAGCTACCAGATAACAAGTACAGTAGACAGCAAGATAGGAAAGGAGGCAAACCACCTGGAGTAATGGAAGAATAGGTTAGGGATTACTTAGAGAAGTTAGATGCTTTCAAGTCAACAGGGCCGGATGTGATGTATCCTAGGGTACTGAAGGAATTGGCTGAGATAACTGCAGAGCCATTTACTATCCTTTGAGAATTTATGGAGGTCAGGTGAGGTACCAAGTGACTGGAAAGGGGCAAATATAGTGTCCACCTTTAAGAAAGGGAAGGAGGATCAGAGAACTATAGACCAGTCAACCTGACCTCAATACCTGGAAGTAGAGTGGAGAAGGTTCTCCAGGAATCTATTGTGAAGCCCCTAGAGGAGATTAAGGTGATCAAGAACAGCCAGCATGGATTCACAGCCTGACCCACCTGTTTACTTCTATGATAGATATCTGACAGGCTCTGTGGATGCATGGAGAAGAGTGAATGTGATATACCTTGACTTTAGTAAGGCTTTTAACATTGCCTGCTTTCATGACATTCTCATTAACAAGCTAAGGAAATGATGACATGATTCAGTTCAGGATCCTGAGCAAAGGAAGAAAGACAGCAGCAGAGTAAGGACCCTATACTTCAGAAAAAAAGCAGACTTTGACACACTCAGGGAACTGATGGGCAGGATCCCCTGGGAGGCCAGTCTGAAAGAGTCCAGAAAAGCTGGTTGTATTTAAAGAAACTTTAATGAAGGTGCAGGAATGAACCATCCCGATGCACAGGAAAACTAGCAAGTATGGAAGAAGAGCAGCTTGGCTTAGCAGAGAGGTCTTCAGTAAACCAAATCATAGAAAGGAAGCTTACAAAAAGTGGAATCCTGAACAAACAACTAGGGAGGAATATAAGAGTATTGCTCAGGAATGCAAGGAGGAAATCAGGGGCCTAAGTGTAACTGTGGGTTGCAGTTAGGAAGGGACGTGAAAATTTACGAGAAGGGTTTCCACAAGTATGTCAGCACCAAGAGGAAACTCAGGGAAACTATGTGTCCCTTATTAAAATTTAGTGGGGACAGATGATGTGAAAAGGCTGAAGTGCTCAATGCCTTTTTTACCTCAGCCTTCACAGGCAAGGTCAGCTCGCAGACTACCGCAGCATTTAGGGAGAAGGGGAGAGCACCCAACTGTGGTGAAAGAACACGTTACGAATTATTTAGAAAAGCTGGATGTGTAAAAGGCTATGGGGCTGGATACAGTGTACCTGAGGATGCTGAGTAAGTTGGATGACGTGATTGCAGAGCTGCCATTATCTTTGAAAACTTGTGACAGTTGGGAGAGGAAAAGGTCAAATATAGTGCCCATCTTTTAAAAAGTGAAGGAGGAGGATCCAGGGAACTACAGACCAGACAGCTTCACCTCAGTCCCCAGAAAAATCATGGAGTAGATCTTCAAGTAATCCATTTCTAAGCAGTTAGAGAAGAAGATGGGAATTAGGAACAGTCAGCAGGAATTCACCAAGGGCAAGTCATGCTGGACCAACCTGATTGCCTTCTATGATGAGATGACTGGCTCTGTGGATACAGGGGCCCCAGGGGATGTGATATAAGCTGACTTTATAAAAGCTTTGGATGCAATCTCCCACAACATTCCTGCAAGCAAGCTAAGGAAGTATGGGTTGGATGAGTGGACTGTAAGATGGATAGGAAACTAGTTAGGTGGTCAGGCTCAAATGGTAGTAGTCAATGGCTCAATGTCTAGTTGGCAGCCAGTATCAAGTGGAGTGCCCCAGGGGTCAGTCCTGGACCCCATTTTGTTCAAGATCTTCATCGATGATCTGGAAGATGGGGTGGAATGTATCCTCAGCAAGTTTGTGGATGACCCCAAGCTGGGGAGAATAGTAAATCTGCTGGACAGTAGGGCTAGGATTCAGAAAGCCCCAGACAAATTGGAGGATTGGACAAAATAAAAACTCAAGAAGTTCAATAAGGACAAGTGCAAAGTCCTACATTTAGGACAGAACAACAACATGCAGTGGTACAGGCTGGGAACTGACTGGCTAAGCAGTAGCTTGGCAGAAAATGTACTGGGGATAATAAGCTGAAAATGAGCCAACAATGTGCCTCTGCTGTAGAGAAGGCTAACAACATACTGGGCTACATTAGTATGAGTGTTCCCAGTAGATCAAGGGAAGTGATTCTTCCCCTGTATTTGGCACTGGTGAGGCCACTTCTGGAGTACTGTGTCCAGTTTTGGGCCCCCCCACCACTACAGAAATGATGTGGATAAACTGGAGAGAGTCCAGTGGAGGGCAACAAAAATGGCTGGGGGGCTGGGGCACATAACTTATGAAGAGAAGCTGAGGGAACTGGTTTTATTTAGTCTGCAGAACAGAAGACTGGGGGAGGATTTAATAACAGCCTTCAGGTAGCTGAGGACGGAGCTAGACTGTTCTCAGTGCTGGCAAATGACAGAACAAGGAGCAATTGTCTTGAGTTGTAGCAAGGGAAGTTTAGGTTAGATATTAGGAAATTGTGTCTCCCTAGGATGGTAGTAAAGCACTGGAACAGGTTACCAGAGAGGTTGTGGAATTTCCATTCTTAGAGGTCTTTAAGAGCCAGCTAGACAAAGTCTTGGCTGGGATGATCTAGTTGGAGATGCTCCTGCTTTGAGCTAGAAGTTCGACTAGATGGACCCCTGAGGTCCTTCCAACGCTAATTTTTTATGATTCTATGAAATACAGATTTAGTGAAAATAGTGTAAGGTAGATACAAAACTGGTTGGATCATCGTACTCAATTAGTAGTTATCAATGGTTCAATGTCTAGTTATGAGGAGGTATCAAGTGGGGTTTCCCAGGGATCAGTCCTGGCTCTGCTGTTGTTTAACGTCTTCATTAATGATTTGGATGACAGGAATGAGTGCGTGCTTAGCAAATACGCAGACAACACCAGGTTGTGTGGACTTACAGATACTCTGGAGAGTAAGGCTGAGATCCAGAATGACCTAGATAGACTGGAAAAATGATCCTCAATCAACTGGATGAGATTCAAGAATGATGTACCAAATACTGCGCTTAGGATGGAATAATTGTATGCACAAACAGTCTGGGGAATGACTTGCTAGGCTGCAGTACTTCAGAGGAGCACCTGTGGGTTACAATGACCTATAAGGTGACTATAAGCCAAACTTGTCTCTTCCCTGTCAGGCCAGGCCTCTCTTAGTCTGCCATCTGGTACCATGTAAACCAGTACATCCTGGTAAACCAGTGGGCCCACCTGGGCTAGCCTGGGTGAGGACACTGTGTAGACACCCAGCAGAACTAAAAACAAAACCTGTGGAAGTGTGGATGAGCTCCATGTGAGCCAAAGGCCATCCATACCTGGAGAGGAGATGGCCAAAGAATCACCAGTGACATAAAGCAATTCAACTAAAGGAGGGTTGTTACAGCATCCAAGGTGCCCCAGTGGTTGCAGCCGCCTCAGGACTGATCTGACTTTTGCTTTTGTTTCAAAAAAAGCAATCAGCGTACTGGGTTGCATTAACAGGAATGTCCCTTTTAAATCAAAGGAAATTATTCTTCTGCTCTATTCAGCACTAGTGAGGCCTCACCTGGAGAGCTATGTCCAGTTTTGGGCCCACACTTCAAGGAGGATGTGGACAGATTGGAAAGAGTCCAGCCTAGAACAATGAAAAATGATTAGAGGTCTGGGAGGCAAGACTTAAGAAGAATGACTGAAAGAACTAGAGTTAGTTTAGCCTGCAAAAGAGAAAAACAAGGGGGAATTTGGCAACAGTCTTCCAATACCTGAGGGGTGATTTGCAGAGAGAATGGAGATGGGGTTTTCTCTGTGACTATAAGGGATAGGACTAGAAGCAAGGAATGGAAATTTAAATTGGAGATTAGAAGGAACGTTATGACTATGAGTGGTCAAGCATTGAAAGAGGCTACCTAGAGAAGCTGTGGAATCTCCATCCCTGGAAATTTTCAAGAGCAGGTTAGTCAGACACCTGGCTGGGATGGCTTAATCAAGAATAATCTGAGTTTGAGCAGGGGCGTGGACTAGATGACCTTGTGATGTCCCTTCGAGCCCTACTTTCCCATGATCCTATAGACTGTTATTCTACACACAAAATCCCCAAAGAAGCTCTCCCCTGCTGTCTTCCTGAACGAACAAACCATTTAGCATAAATCACACAAGAAGATTCCATTTTGCTGTTTTCAATATACCCTCGCTTCCCTCTTGTCTCCCCACTATGCTGATGGAAGAGACACTTTGCTTTTAGGATTTCATCATACAGTTCATTCCCCTAGTAGGTTAGGATTCCAGGTTCAGAAAGTAAGAATTCAACCTGCTGGACAAAACTGAACATGCTGAGCTAAAAAGCTGTATAAGTAAACCAGAACAAATACCATTGTGGCAAAATACTGAATGCTAAAATTGCCTTTAAAGTTTATTCACTCAGGACAACTGCTACTGCATTTTTATTACATTCCTTCCTATGAATGTTAGACCGTATGGCACTTTAAAGGAACAGGTCTGTGCAGTAATGAATTATCACAAGTACAAATTATACTGCAGTTACTGGTATGAGGTGTTTTAGAGCTGGAGACAGTGTTTTAAAGCTATTCTTTCTAGTTTCCCCAAATGCCACCTTACTTTGTTAACCCTAGGAACTAGGGTGCTCTTTCTAAATTACTCTCCCATGCTAAATATATGGCAGGAAAAGACTCCAATACCAATCAAAGTCCTAACCCCTTTTCACCTGATGGTTCTTTTTAATAATAAATTAAATTAAGAGGTAGGGAAGAATTGCCATGTCAAGGAGAGAGGGGCAGGCAAAGGAGGGTCCTGAACATTGGCAAGGGACAAGCAGCTAGGTTACACAGAAGGAAGCAGTCAGGGTGTGGAGGGAGAAGCCAGAGAGACTAGAGATTCAATTGCCTGGCTGGCATGGAAAAGAAATTATGCTCTTGGCCAGCAGGGAAAAAAGTTGTATAGCCAGCAAGAGGAGGATCTTTTTCCCAGCAACAGGAACAATACTGCCTTGATGCACCATTTTAAACTTTCATTAGAGCAGAAGTGCTGATTGGAACAGGAAAGAGATTAGTCACATACTGAAGTTTACAGGCCCATAGCGAACAGCAAGCACTCCCTTCTCAATATTGCTATTTGCCATTTCTGATTGTCCTCAATTCCCAAGTCATAAAATGATTTTGGAATCTCAGCTTTCAGCGTACAAAAACAAGGTTTTAAGTCCTTGGGGTTACACAGGCCGTTTGAAAATGAAAACTCTAAAAAGGTCCATAATCCAGAAGCGAAACAACAGAACTCCAAATATATGCCTTAAAGCAGGAGATTTTAAGTCATTCTTAATGTCTTTCACCCCTTAACATAATCTGAGATTCTGTCAAGATCTCTTCTAACCAACTTTCTCGATAGGATCATTTTTCAAACTAACATTCCTGTATACAGTGCACTACATTATTCCATCAGCAAAATACTGACAGCTGATTTCTTTAATCATAACACTTTGCATGTATAGCACCCTTCATCCAAAGGACTGAAAGAGCTTCATAAACTGAAGGAAGCTTAACCATATGAATGGAAGCAACTGGCTAATGTCACTGTGTAAATCTGTGACAGTAAGCATGGACTTAAATATAGGTCTAGCTTCAAGACCTATGCTCATGACCTAATGATAAGAAAAAGCTACCTCCCCAAAGCTACCTCCCTTTTTAAGAATCCACAGTGAGGTGGAAGAGAAGTTCAGCATACCTCATCTTTTCACTGAGACTCATCTAAGTTTCCCAGTTTACAAACTTCCTGCCCATTTTATAATTTCCACAATCCACCTATGTGCTCATTACTGTCAGTTAGACTTTTTCAAAAGACCTGCCTTTAATTAAAGCAAATAAGAAATCAAAGATACGTGGCTTGCAATCCCTGAGTTCAGCTCTTTCATCTTGCTTACATGATACACCCTCCTTACTTTCTTTAAATATAGAATGTTCCCTGTAATATGAATTAGTAAACAAATCTGTGCCTCACTGAACGATTGAGAATGATCAACTCAAATAGCAATTTACTTTTCTTCCCTTTATTTACTTTTCAGGACATGCCTGTAGATTTCCAGGGATAACTAAAGTCAGATGACCACTTAAACAATTATTTTCAAGTCCAGTTAATTCAGAGTGGTATTCTTTTATATAACAAACCTAACAAGATTGCAACTTGTAAATAACAGCATATTATGTTTTCCATTTTCAACCACTAAGCTGTTAGGGAAAGCTATATGGGCATTTCAAGTCCATTACTTATCCCTATTATTTTGGTTGGAAGGAAATCATTTTGATTCTAAATGAATTGCAAGCCCTCTCCATTATCTAGTTTATTATGGGGATTTCCTCCGCCTCCTCTGTCAGGGTAGGTACATTCAGAATATTAGAAGATTGCTAGAGGTATAAAAAAAACCCTCTTATTACAGCTGTTGAAAACAGACTACTAAATAACAGTGTATGCCTTACAGATCACTCCAGTATGCAAAATTCACATCTTGCCTTGCAAGAAGTTAGGTAAAGGGTATTTCTGATCATAATCCACATGACTTGCCACGAAACAGGTTTTGCTTCGGCTATAAACAGATGTCTCATTTGTCTTGGGACTAGTTATGCTGAAACTTATCCCCAAATGGAGAAGTCATGGAATTGGCATGTCCACACATCTTCTTTCCAATTGTCTGTACTGTGTAAGAGTGGCTGAATGCACTGTTGTACTTCCATCAGCAAATAGCTGGAGAAACCACACATCCCAGTGTGCCTTGTGCCCATCAAGTGTCTGTAGATTCCCCTGCCTCTACCAGTGGTGAGCAAAGTGCCTACTGGGTGTTCCAATTGTGCATGGCAAAATTTTAGTAGCAGGGTTAGTAGCATGCAAGTCAGTGCACAAATCAGGCCACTGATCACCTGTCCATACTTCTGCTGCATTTGTAGTGCCATCACTGACCTAGAGCTTCCACCACCATCTGTTGCAATAGATTCATATGTGGTCATTGTCTTGTAGACCTTACTGTCCCAGCATTGTGGACTCATGATCAAGACTGAGCAGAAAAGTTGATATTGGTAGGCTCTCATGGCCACCATAACTACTTCCATTCATACCAAGGTGAGGGAGCAGTACTTGTGGGGGAGAAGATCATGTGTGTATTTGCTGCCAAACAGCAGGTGGTCCATGGCTATGCTCCTAGTCTGTGGCAGCAGCTGTTGCACTGGAAATGTGATGAGCGCAGGTCAGCATACTGTAACTGGACAGATGTGGGAGTGGCTCCAAGCCATGAAGTTGTGTTTCTGGGCCAGGAAGATGAGCAGCCACTGGTGGGAACAGATCATCATGACCACCTGGGATGAAAAGCAGTGGCGTGCAAACTTCTGCATGTGTGGGAACATCTTCACGGAGATATATGCTGAGCTTGCCTCACCCATATAGCAGCAGACAACGGCAATACGGGTATCCTTATCAGTGGAGAACAATATTGCCATCACTATATAAAAACTCAACCCCAGACAGCCTCCAGTCCATGGCAAGCCATTCCAGTGTTGGCAAGTTGATGGCTGGATAGGCAGCATGGAGGCATCTCTGGCAATCCAGATTATGATATATATCTTGCCAACCCAGAGGAGGTCATGGATGGTTTGCCATCTTGGGGTTCCCAAACTGCATTGGGGCCATTGATGACACACACATTGACATCTACTCCCTTGCTCACTATGGCCAGGAATTCATCAATCAGATGGACTACTTCTTGATCGTGCTTTAGGCAGCTATGGACCATCCAGATGTTTCACACATGTAAAAGCTGGGTGGTTGGGCAGAATGCACAATGCCAAAATGCCTGCTACTCAGGCTGAGGCTGTGACTGTACTCTGCTACTAACTGGGGACCCTGCCTACCCACAGCACTCCCGGTTGATGAAGCCTTTCACTGGGTGCCCAGAAAGAACTCTTTAATTACCAGCTGCAGAATGGCTGTGGAAAGTACTTTTGGACATCCCAAGGCTCACTGGAAATGCCTGAGGATACGCGTGGTTGCCAGCAGGCACAATGTGCACTGGTTTGTGGTCTCTACATGCACTGTACAACATCTGCAAAGCTAAGAGAGAGCACCTCCCTGAGCCCCTGCCAGTTGAGGCAAAGCATTCCTTGACTCTTACAAGTGCTGTGCCTGCAACTTCTGAAGTGGAGGCTGGTAGCCTGGCCCTGAAGGTGCAAAATGTGCTGTGCCAGACTCAGGGCTGAGGGTTGGAACAGTGGCTCATAGAATGCTCTCATGTACACAGTTAAACCCTGTCATCTCAGCTTAGACTCTCAAAGGATTGTCTCCAGTGTGAGCAAGGGCATCAAGGAATGAGGAAATGTGTAAGGTGGGGATGTTAGGGGTGGGAAATGTTCAGCAGGGTCCTGAGCAATGTTCCCAGGGATATGGAAGCAAAGGAGCAAAGGGAGGTAGTGGGCTGTTTGAGGCTCTGAGTTCCTCTGGACCCAGGGGAAGGGAGGAAAGAGGGAGATAGATAAGGAAGGAGGATCAACCTGAGATGGTTCTAAACAGCTCCTCCTTATCTTGTTTTTTTGATCAGTGCTGGGCTGCTGAAACCAGCTCCTGGGTGGGGAGGAGGGAGCAAGGGAAGGAAACACAGCTGAGACAGGCTCGGAGTACATCAAGCAGCTATTTTTTTGTGCTTTTCATGTCCCTGAAAGCTCCTTCCCCATATGTATGGTGAACGTCAGAACCATAGTTTTGACAACAGGCAGAATTTCTATTAAATAGCACAACAGAAATATGAGAAGAGGAGGTCAATGGAACAAATAAATTAATGCAATGTAAAAGACCTCAATAACCCTATATATCTGCAGCTATAAACCTATCACTCACCTGTGTATGCAAGCATGCCATGGGTCTGGTCAAACTACAATATGCATGACCTGTGTCCCCAGTGGTAGAGGCCATCACTGGATGTCTGTTCAGGCTGTAGGGTACACCTGCCTGATAGCTGAGGTGTACTTTCTCCTGCATTTGCTATGGAGGACCCCTGTGAGACAGTGAAGCCCAGGGGCAGCATATGCCCCCAGAGGCCATTGGATGATCCCACTTGTGTGATAAATAGTGGAGTGATGTGGAGAGCACCAAGGATGCCCTGTCTGAAGGTCCAAGGTAGACATGAGGCAATTCATAGATTCCTGCTTGACCCTCACAGACCCTCTGTCTTGCCTGTATGCTCAGCAATGCCCATATAGTGCTCCTTGGCCTCTGCATACATCCTGGCAGTGCTGAAACTCCTTGATCCCATGCCTGATCATGGCCAAGCACTGGTGGTGGTACATCCACCCTTCCTACCTCCTTGCTTGGCCTCTGTGGCTGAGGAGTTGCTGGCCTTCACCAGAGAAGCCAGCCAGTCTATCTTTGTGTGGGTTCAGGTTTCCTCTGCTTGGAAGTTTTCTGGGGACCATCCTCGACCCATTATCTGGTCCTGAGGGTGCCATTGCCCCTGTTTGCAGGTGTCAGGCCTGAAAATAGAGGATGATGCAAAGGAATTAATTGTTCTCCTTGCTGCTGTCCTGATAGCATGAAGACATCCCAGCAAAAGTTGCAATGTGCAAGGCCATCCAAACAATGGGCAGACTCATTCACCCTGCTCCCCTTTTCTCCCTAGGGACCTGGGGAAATGGTGGGGGACATGTCTGGGCATCCATGGACAAATGGCTGTTGGGTACAGCAAGGGGCCCGGGCCCCTAACTGCTATGGGGGCTGTGAAACAGAGGGCCAGTTGAAGCAGGTGGGTGTGAGGCTGCGTTGGTGGGGTGCATTTTCCTCCTTTAAGCAGGCATTGAACATGGTCTGTTGCCTTGGGACACCTCAATTCTCCTTGTCTATAACTGTAGGATGGTGCTGTCCTGGCTGATGTCACTCTGATCCATCTGACCCCACATCAGAGGTGGCAACTGTTCATTGCTGTACAAGGCTGTCTACCAATCTTTGCTTGCCTTTCACTGCAAGAGATGCTGGCCTTTGATGACTTTGATTTATGAAGAGGGTGAGCATGCTATAACACCTCACCAGAGCATTTTCTTTTTCCCTGGAATGTCAGGGAATGTCTAATGGTATACTTCACCAGCTACTACAACCACTTTGCACAGTCATACCAGGATGCTATAAGGGGTGCAATTAATCTGGGTATAGCTTAGCTGTCAGTCAATAACTCTCAAAGGCTTCAGGCAGGTGCCCACTGCACCATTCACGATGCATGACTTGAAAATGTGAACGGAGGAAGCAGCCCCCTCCTGCCTGGGGGGCATTGACCAATTGGTGCTGTGACTACAACTGTATGAGCACACAACCATATGAGCCCACATCTGTACAAGCTGTATGTGGTGTGCTGAAGGACCATGGTGGGGGGCGCAAAAACCTTTTTAGAGTAGTGGGTTTGCCTCTGTCTATGGGTCACACTACCTCCTCCTCCACATGAACCTGGCCTACCCTGTGACCCTTCATATCCCATTGTAGCATAGTGAACTGAGTTTGTGAAATCCAGGGCTAAGATGATGGAGCAGCAGGAGCTTGGATAGGCTTTTGGGGCTGGCAGAATTTAGAAGTTCAGAACAGTACAACCAATTCTGTGGCTGCTTACAGGGAAACCTGCACTGCCACAGTGGCCTGCTCCAGTTCTCCAAGCAGCTGACCTGATGATTTAATAGCTACTTGTTTTCTCCTTTCCTTGCTCACTGCCTTGCAATGCATTCTTATAATAAAGTGCTTTATCTATCCCTTATGGTGTTTGCATGGGAGTGAAGACCATCCATAATACATTCTCAGGACATAATCTAAGGCAAAAAACTGAAGGTGCTAGCAAAGACAGGGCAGGAGGGGGAATGGTGCATTATCTTAGCATCTGGGCATGAGGCCAAGACTAGTGCCCTTTCTCAAATTCTGGGAATGAGGCCAGGCACAACAGAGAAGATCCCTTTAGCTATGCACTACCATTATTGTGTTTTTGGTAGGGGGATGGATGAGGTGTTAAATGGGAAATTACCTTAAATAATGTCAATTACTGCCCAACTAAACTGGGACCCAATACACGGTGACAGTTCAGTGACCAAAAAACAATGCCAATACCATTAATTGCCCACTTTGACGAAATTGATACCTATCAGCACACCACATACTCAAGCGTGATGGAAGTGTAGGAGGGAGCAGGGTATAAGGAGGGGAGGCCTGAAAAGGGCAGGGTAAGCAAGTCTGCATGGCAGGTTACCATGGGGATAAACAGGCAGGGAGTGAGAAACAGTCCTGGGGCCCCCTGGTTAAGGAGCAACACCTGGACAAACTGATTAGAAGTATCCCCCAGTCTGATAAAATAGTTACCAAAGGAAGAGAAAGGGGAAGCATGGCCAGATTAGAAGACTCCCTTCTGGAGGGAGGAAACTGCTAAGAAGTCAACAGAAAGGCTTAAGAGTGCCCCATCTGAGAAGACAGGAAAAGGCCTGTGAAGATCCCAACCTTAAAAGGACAGGGCGCTTTGACTGTCCCAGGCAATAGGGAAGTATCTTTTCTTTAGTTAGAGGGCCGAAAAGACCTGACTTTTATTTACTTTCCAGAGGACTGGGTGGGACTAAAAAAGGGTGAAGAGGAGGTCCCCACAGGAGCCCGGGTGGACTCAGCATTAAAGTAGGTGTAGTCCAGGTGTACACAGGTATGTGCTCCCTTCTCCAGTTGAAGGGGGTTATTAGCTGGCAGGTCTGCTGTAGATGAAACTGCAGACTGCTCACAGTTTCCCTCTGTCCTGAAGGAGCCAGGCCAGGCCAGGCCAGGCCAGGCCAGCCAATCTGGAACTTAACTATATATACATTTATTATTATTTACATAAACAGATAAAAATTAAACACGAATATAAACATGTATGTACAGATATGTACGTACAACAATATATATTCAGAGATATATATGACCATAAACCTTATTCTCTACAATGGATCACCACCACTGGGGTTTCAGGTAAGTGACAGGTAACCACAGGTAAGTAATAGCAGAAGTTCCCAGCAGATTCCCCGGGCAGGGTTATAGACTCTATTAAGCTATCAATATACAAATATAAAATTACACAAAATATAAGGCACAATATTACAAAATATAAGATGCATCAGCCTCAGACTAAACTTAACTCCTTAAGTCCCCCAGGACCAGAGGCAAATCCTAGGACCCTGACAAGGATGCGCTTCCAAAAATAGCCCACCTGGGAGGGCCTGGCTGGGGTGTTCCCTCCTCGGTGGAAAGACCCTTTTCCCCGGGTGACTCACGGCTCTGGAGGGAGGGTCCATGGGTGGCCAGTGTGCACTTGGTCCCATTGATCCCCTGAGGCCTCTGGAGCCAATGGCTTCTCCTAGAGTGCCACCTTCTGGGGCCCTGGGCACCCTCACATGCACTGGAGGATTCGACCTTCTGTTAGGGGTTGGAGGCCTGGTCCACCTTGTGCAGTACCAGGGCTCAATCCGCTCCTGGACCCTCTGTGCAGCATCATCTGCACTGAGCCACTGGCCCTGTGCCAGCAGATGCAGACCTGAGCTGCCTCGAGTGACTCAAAGAGTCTTGGCTTGTGGGGAACCAGCTGTGTAGTGAAGCCTACACCAAGCCTTGGTAGCTTACTAGGGGTTGGAGGCCTGAGTGATCTCAAGAGGCTCCCAGGGCTTCAGACCCACCATGTACTGTCCATGCACTGGAAGCCTGGCCATTTGCCAGGGGGATGAGGACCTGAGCTGCCTGGTGCAGCTCCCAAGGTCCCAGTCCACACCATTCACTGCTCACGCACCTCAAATCAGGTCTGACGCTTTTCTTTTTTTTCTCCTCTTGCCCTAAGCAGAGGCAGGGCAAGGCCCCTCCCAAAAGTTATCCGATTGGTGGAGGGGCTCCACCAATCACAGTGGAGATTCTCTGAGCCTGGACGTGCTGGGCTGTTCTCGGTAAGCCTGTCACATAGGAAAAAGACTGAAAGGTAAAGAATATGGAATGGGAGGGCAAAACTCAATAGACAGCTGGAACAGGTCCCCTGTAAAGACAGAGGACACGGCAAGGTCCCACCAATAGAGACAAGAACACTGAAGACAAGGTGCCATGGAGCTCACAAGTCGTGGTTCATAATGAGAGAGACCGCCGAGTTCCAACATAACACCCTCATGAGCAGTGAGCAGCCTCCCTTCTCAAATCATCATCTCACCTGAACCAAAACTGTGTGGGAGGCACTGGAACTGAGGCAGGCTTTACCCAAAATGAGGTCCAGGGTGGGAAGGCAAGGCAAGGACCCTACTGTCTTGTGACAAGAAGCATAGTGGGATAGTCCCTAGGTGCAGCCATGCAGTTCCAGTACAGACCCAAAATGCAGTTCTGCAGGGGTGGGAAAACAAGCCACAGTTTAACCACACACTGAGCCACTGAGGTTCCACTGGGAGCACTCTGACTTCTTGCCCACCATCCCCATTGCCCAACCTCTCCTTACCCAACTAAAATGGTGGGCTGCTACTTATTATCTAAGGGAGTGGGATTTGTCATGTCACAGGCTCAGCCTTCTGGGCCACTGCCTCCCTATTGGGAGACAGGTAGCAGGGATTCTGAAGACAGGGGGAGTAAGGGGAACTCCAGACCCTCATTGTTTGAGTCCAAGTTCATTTTAGAGTCTGCTTGGCTCTGGCAGGTGCCAGGCAAGTCCATGTGGCTCTGGTTGATGGCCAGCAAGTCCACATGACTTGGAAGGATGGCCTGGGTTGCTGAACTGGCCTGTGGGGACTGCATGTCTTCAACCATGGTTACACTAGAGCCTTTGCTGAACTCCTGGGTGGCACAGGCCACCATATCCAGCACTTTTTTTGGATATGACCATGTTGTTGACTGTAAAGATGCAAGACACTTCCTCATAGAGGATGCATGTGACCCTGTGTGTGCCCAAGATGCAGTTGCCATCCCATGTCTTTGCAAACTGCTGCCTCAGAACCTTGCACTTGGACTGGCACTGTGCCCAGTCATGGTCATATCCCAAGGCTACCATTGATGTCCTGATCTGTTCATAGACTGTCTTGTTTCAGTGGCTTGATTTCAGTGACCTGCTGATTTTGAACTTGTCCCAGATGGTTATGAGATTCTCTACCTCCTCCCTGGTTCAGTTGCTGCTATGCTTGTTCATGGTGCTGCACGCAGATTGAGGGGCTATGGTGGATGGAGGATGAATTGGTGTGTGGGATTACAGAAGTCTGAACTTTTAACTTTTAGCATGTTTTTTACTTTATCTGTCACTAAATTTATAACTTGTGTGAGAAATTTGCAGTTTATGATATGGATTTGTACAACAGGAGAACGACATCCTGGGATTTACTTCGGAAACATCTATAGATGCAGGCCAGCGTTTTCCTCGTTTTACTAGCCGCAGCATCACATTGAAGGCTCATGTTCATCTTGTGGTCAATCATGATCCCCAAATCCCTTTCGTCCGTAGTGCTAACCATAAGCATGCTGCAGGTTTTTCCTCCCAAGGTGGAGAACCTTGCATTTTTCGGTGTTAAACACCATCAGGTTCTCATCTGCCCAATTCCTGAGCCTGTCAACATCTGCCTGGATTACCCTCCTGTCCTCAGGTGTGGACACTTTGCCCCAGAGTTTGGTGTCATCGGCGAATTTGGCCAGTCTGCTTCTGACACCAATGTCTACATCATTAATGAAGATGTTAAATAGTATAGGCCCTAGGACAGAGCTTTGA
>NW_017729023.1:4954647-4968032 GCF_001723915.1 Gavialis gangeticus | reverse complement strand
CCCTCTGGGTCCTACTGTGGAGCCAATTCCCCAGCCAGCAGATCGTGGTGAGGCGGAGGCCGCAGTTAACCAGTTTTGCCAAGGGGTGATCATGGGATACCAGATGGAAGGCTTTTTTAAAGTCAAGATATATGACATCAATCTCTTCTCCCTTGTCCAGGTGATAAGTCACCTGGTCGTAAAAGGAAATGAGATTGGTCAAGCAAGACCTACCCACAACAAACCCGTGCTGGCTATCCCTCAGGATGCTGCCATCAGCCAGTCTGTTAAGAATGGCCTCTTTAATATTTTTTTCCAAGACCTTGAAGATAGGCACCACATTGGCCTTCTTCCAATCTTCAGGCACTTCACCAGAGCACCAGGAGTTCTCGAAGATCTGTGCTAGGGGCTGGGGTATGATGCTTGCCAGTTTCTTGAGTACCCTGGGTTGTAAACTGTCAGGACCGGCTGACTTGAAGGTATCCAGCCTCTCAAGGTGTTCGTTCACGAGGTCAGCATCGATGGAGGGTAAGGAATCTCCCTCACTCGGGTCTCCCTGTCCCATAGTGGGCAGGGGGGTCCCATGGGACTGGTGAAAAACTGATGCAAAGTACCCATTTAGCAAGTTTGCTTTTTCCTGGGCGTCAGTTGTCAGTTGTCCCATCTGGACTAGAGATGATATCTTTTATTAGACCAACAGATTGCCTGTTTGAGTCCTGATTGCCTTTTCCTTCAAGCCTAACACTTACCATGCCTAGAGCATTCTTGCTGATCAACTTACAGCAGCTCATTAACTCTCTGCAGGACATGCCATTGTGCTCCCTTTTTTCATGTATATTTTTTCATTATCTCATGTATTTTACCCAGGGTTAGTGACATGTGAGGATATATTATCAAGACTAATTTGGTCAGTTTAACTTTCCCAACATACTCAGACAACTCACAGTGTTTCTGTATCAACATTTTAGAATGACAGACATTTTGCATTCCATTGTACTTACAGACTTCAATACACTCACCTTGTTCATCTAGTGAGTCATGTTCATAAACCAACAATTTGTGGATGGTGGTTTTGAGTGATTTAACTACTCATACATCTGTATTATAGTGACTTTGGCACCAGTATGCAATTTAAACTTGACGTTCAGTCAGACTCAGGCTGCTGTAGAATTAGCACATTATCTGAATGAACACACTATTGTTCGCCGCTCTGTAATCACTTAGGGTACTGACAAACATGAACTCCTGTAACAAGCAGGCAGTCCTGGGGTCAGTCTGAACACTGGCCTGCCCACCTGTCTAGGGCAGTCTGCCCACCTCCCTTTCCTGCCATGCCTTTGTTGCATCTAAAGTTGTTCCTTGGTGGGAGGCTGCCCATTTAATTGCCCTGATGACAAGGAAGAATACATGGCTCCGAACCTCCCCTTATACCATGTCCCATGCCTCAGAGGTGGCATCCACATCTATTAATACTCCCTGGCCCCTTAGCTGGGCTGCACTCAGCCTCAACCAGCCCAAATGTAGCTTCAGTTGTCCTCAAACCTACCTGGGCCTTATGCCCTCCTCACCGGGGCTTCTTCCCATGCCACCACACTTTAACCTCAACACCCAGTTCCTTCACTGGGCTTCTACCCTGTCCTTCACTGGGCTGCTGGGCCTAATGCCCCTGGGGTCTCAGGCCTCACTCAGTGGGCCTAGGTCCTGTCTCAGGCTCCCTTCAATGAGCCTGGACCCTACCTCAGGCCCCACTAAGTGGACCTTGACTCTGTGCTTTTCTATTGGGGTGTGCCCCCCTAGCCTTTCCCCTCCATGGAGTCACCCACAAGGCAGCAGGGGCTGCGGCTTTCCAGCTTCCCATCCTCACCTTTCACTGGACAGGCACAGGTGTGTCATTTCCTGAGGACTGCCCCACCACAAGCAGCCCCACTACACCATCCTCCCCTTCAGGATGTAATTTTAGGTCAGGACCAGGAACCTCCTCCATCCCCATAGTTCCTACCTTGAACCTCCAAGTTGTTCTGGGAGCAGGAAATCTGCAGCTGGGTGATGTTCCTTTGGCCCCCTGCAACAACTACCAGCTCTGCTCTCGGGGCCTAACTTTATATCCAGGCTTCCAGCCTCTCCAACAATCAGGCAGCCTCCTGCCTAACATGTAACCACCTGATTGGGTCTGCTCCCACCTGCAGGCTGCTTGCCGCCTACTCAGGCCTTTTAAAGTGGCAGATACAACCTGTACTCTGCCACAACTCTCCACTAACTCATGGTGCATCACAGGAAGCACCAAGAGTTACAGGGCTCCCCCAGACCCAACAGACATTTGCTGTTGCGTCTGGGGAGCTGGGTTATTAAACTGCAGTTTAGGGCTGCTCTCCCTTAGCCCTGCCCCTCCCCCCTCCCAGATCCTTTGGAATGGAAGAGGGGGAAGGGAGCAGAGGGAGCTCAGTTTGGGGTTTACCCAACCTGCACTGGAGGGTGGGGTGTGTGGATCGGATCTCAGGGGAGCTTTAATCCATCTGCCCCACCCTCCACTGCAGGCTGAGCAAGCTCCAGAGAGAACTCCCTCCCCTTCCTTCTCCCCCTCCCATTCTGAAAACAGCACCGGGCATGGGTTTGGGCTACATCAGCCTAAATCCTGTTCCCAGCATGCACTGACACAAGTTAATGAAGGTGCTCCACTTTGGAACCCTCATGTAAGGAGGGTTCAATTGTCACAGGATTGGATACTTTTGAAGTGCTCTACAGCCATGCTCTTATGTTAGGGCATGGCTGTAGAGTGCTTCAGAGGCCTTTAGTGAATAATGGAAGAGCAATGTCTTGGTTTTATCTGTTCTAGTTGTTCTACCTACGTACAAGAGAAAGCTGAGGGGGGATCTAGTGGCCCTTTACAAACTAGTCATGGGGGACCAGCAGAGTCCCTATTCCCCCCAGCACTACCAGGTCTGACAAGAAATAACGGTCACAAGCTAGCAGAGGGTAGATTCAGGCTAGACATCAGGAGGTGCTACTTCACTGTCAGGGCGGCTAGGATCTGGAACCAACTTCCAGGAGAAGTGGTGCTGGCTCCTACCCTGGGGGTCTTTAAAAGGAGACTAGATGAACACCTTGCTGGGGTCATATGACCCCAGTACTCTTTCCTGCCATGGCAGGGGGGTCGGACTTGATGATCTGCTCAGGTCCCTTCTGACCCTACCAAGTATGAAACGATGAAGTAAACTCCACCTTATCTGATTTTATGGAATTGAGGTTATCATGTACCATATTTGTATCATATTTGCACCAGATATTCTGTGTTCTTCTTTTAAATTTAATTTTACACTAATTGTGTCTGCTATGAGAACTTTTATTGGCATTTTATAATTGTGAAACATTCTCACAGATACACTTGACAGAAAAAAATATAACTTTTAGCATGTTTTCTACTTTATCTGTCACTAAATTTATAACTTGTGTGAGAGATCTGCAGTTTATGATATGGATTTGTATAAGAAAATTACAATATTTAATTATCTGGCAATTTCTAAAACATGGATTATGAACAAATAATTATGTTAGTAATAATTAATAATTTTTTTAGGAAATCAAGCACAGATCAACTAATAAAAGTTGGGTGGCTTAATACTTGGATCTTAATCTACATGTCCAAGGGATTTAGCTGATTTATCAAGGCACATGGCAAGGCAAGTTGTGTATTCGAGAGGAGGACTGATCTTTAATTTTCTTTGTAAAATGACTTTAAATAGAACTTTTAGCAACAACAGAAATATGCTGAGTTAAACCCAGCCGTAGAGTAAACTGACTTCAGTGGAGTTGCCGCTCCTTACTTGTGGGCTTAATTACTCTATATTTTTTCTGGCTATATTTTAATTCTTGTGTGTCATATCCCTCTGATAGTAATAAGACTTTGTGACCAAGGGTACTGATTTTACTTTCCAGATTTTACCTTCCAGTTCAATATGTATGAACTAATTTTGAGAATAAAGCTGCATCCTCAGTTTCCCTAACATGTCATTGCTAGGCACCTACCAAATTCATGATTTTGCAGTTTTCATGGAAACTGCAAATTTGGTAGGTCCCCCATGAAAAATCCCAGTCCCCATGAAAAAGCAGGAACATGGCAGTGAGCCAGTGGTGAGAAAAAAAGGCAACTGCAAGCAGAAAAGGAAGGGAAGCCCTTGCATCCTAGAGCACAGGGGGAAGGAAAGGGCAGAGAAGGGAGAGATTGGTCAAGGGGTCCTGGAAGTCCTGCCTTTCCCTGGAGATTGACAGATAACTATCTGTCAATCTCCAGGGAGGGACAGGAAGGCCCCCCATGCCTCTGGCCAAGGGGCCCCAGAAATCTTGCTTCTCCCTGAAGACTGACAGGTGGTCAATGCTACACTGGGACCATGAGTTATGGAGGCAGCCTCTGTGAATTAGGCAAGTCCCTAGTCATTGCTCTATATTTAATATGTTACCGCATAGAGGACCTTGGGACACCTTTAGCATGGAAGCTCCATCTAAAATTAAATTATTCCTTAGTTCATCTTGGAAATGCATCTTGTTGCCCAGTTCTTAGAGTATAAATTTCCCCTCTCTGCTCAAATCTTCCAGTAGGCAAATATAGTTTAATGGTTTAGGAGAGAGCCCTGTGGTTCCTTCCCTTGCACTGAAGACTTAACTGTATTGTCTGCTTTGATACACTCAGTCTCTACCTGCATTTCACATTGCAGAGCTGTTCAGTTGCAGCAAATTACTGGGCTGCCAGTCAAAACCCCAAAGAAATGAAGTTATGGTTTGGCATTAAGGTTAAGTAGTAAACATAAAAATATTACAGTGTACAGAAGCACCATCATTTCAACTAGCAGCAGGAAAAAAATATCCTGAAATATGCTGGACACTGACAATGACATTTTATTTATCCAATAAAATATTTTTCCTTGTGCCCAAAATAGTTCCTGAAATATCTGAGGTGTAAGTTGTTGCTTAGAAATACAAGAACCCCATTTATGTTTACTGTATGGAAACTGAATTAATGTACCACTTGCGGGCTTGATCCAAAGTCCAGCTAAGTCAATGGGAGCCTGTTGACTTCCACAGATTTGGATTATCCCCTATGACCATCTTTAGGGATTGACAGTGCAGGGATGTTTTCCTTCTATTTTTATTTTTTGCTATATTACCATTCATAGAATTTCTTGTTGGGCATCCTCTCATTTATTCATTTAAGTATTCCCTGGTCTTCTCACTTTGGATTTTGTCCAGCTGTCCTAGAAGTAGTGTCACTGAATACCCTGCGTGAATTGGCAATTCCTTGCTTATACTCAATTCTTTTTTCTTAAAATTAATTTTCCACAGATCAACACAATTATTTGGAGCTACAATGAGTAAAACAACGCATTAGAAAATGTTAATACAGTAATACACCACACAGTCAGATCTTCAGCTGGCATAACCTGGCATTGCTCCTTTGAAATCAATAGATTTACATCACCTCAGGATCTGGCTTAGTTGTGATAGGACAAGAGTGAGACAATAATAGGATTTCAAGAACACAAGCAAGACTCTGATAAAGTGTATAAAAGCTACGATTCCTTCATTCTTATTAAAGAAGACTGCATGCAAGGAAGTAGAAGGAAATAGTAGAAAAGGGAAAGAAAAAAACCCACACCTTTCTTCAAACCTTATTTTACTCTCCCTCTCGAGTGGCTTTGAGAGTAGTTACTGACCAATCTAAAGCTCACTGGGTACGTCTCTGTGTGTGCTTTAATGCGTAATAGCCTATTTTACTATGCATTAAAGCATCACATAAAAAATGTTCTATTAAGCTAATGCACACTAAAATAGGCTACTGCACATTAAGTGGGTTCATCTACATGAGATGCTATGTCACCATAGCAATGAGCTGTGGTGATGCAGTTTGTCACTATGGCAATGTAGCATTGATGGGCACAAACCGTGATGCTGATGCTACTGCACAGTAGGGTCAGGAACAACCCATGCACCACTGGGAATGTGCAGTAATGGCGGTTACTGTGCAGTCATCAAGTATTTGCTAAAGCAAGTAATTCAATGACTTCAGTAACAACTGCACAGTCAGACACACATGTGGGTGTGACCAGTGTCGCCTAAAAAGTGTGCATTTGCATTACTGAGCATTAGGACAGCCTATAGCACATTAATTTAGTACCTCACATTAGAGGTACTAAATTTAATGTGCATTAGGAAAAGCACATGAATGCACATGTAGATGTGTCTACTGAGGAGAATGAAAATCTCTCTACTGATTTTAGCCAGTTGTGGATCAAATCTTATACCAAGGACTGAGGCCTCTTCATATTACTGACAAGATATGTGCAATCATTTTATTCTGTATCTCAAAAAAATGTCAGGACAGCTTTATTTTTAGAATAAGCAGCTTTCTCATATATTATCATCATATAGTATCATGCCATTAAAGGAGAATCTATGCCTTTTCCATTTAGGCAGCCTGCCTGCCTGCTGGCTGACTGGCTTTCTTTCTTTCACCATCTGCCTTTAATAGCAGGGTTTAAAAAAATAGAATTATTAATAGTCTTCTTAAATAAATACATTTGGTTTAGGAATATATTTTCTAACAAGTATTATATTAGTATTCAGGAAAATATTTTCCAGTATCTTCCAATGACTGGAAACCTCCAAAACATATGTACTGAACTCCCAGACCTGATGTTCCATCTCCAGCATTTGTCCAAATTAATGATTTTCACCTTTAACATCTTGTGAGGGGAAAAGTAACTTCTGTTCATGATTTTGAATTGGAGAGCTCTCTGTCTCGCATTAAGGGTGGCTTTTTTTTTTGTTGCATTCCTAATAAGCTTTTTCCATAAGATGTCGCCAATATTAATTCTCCTTTCCTTTTCCCTGCTCTCTTCACTGTATTTAACATTCATGTGGGCTTTCAGATGGGCAAAAATCTTGAATAAAATGCAGACATGCAAAATGGTTTTCTAGATTTTTTGTTAAATGCAACATTAGCTATTAATCCAAACTCATATCTCCTATGAAAAGTGTCACACCAGTTTGTAGGGGCACTCTATTGCCAAAACTACTAGGTGATACAAAAATATTAGTAAATGAATATTACTGTCCAGGTCAGGAGAGCAGTGTGGAGCTGTAATGTCCTAGTACAGACACTGGAGGGTGCTGGGCTGCAGGGAGGAAATTGCCTGTTTTTGCTTCCAGGTATTTTGAGTGGTGTTTCTCAAAGTAGTGAGTACAGAGAATTTTTAGAGGGTAGATGCAAGGAAACAATGGGAAAGCAGATGAAAGAAAGGAGAAACCTGTATGGAGGAAAAGGGCAAAAAGGGGAAAATGAAGAACATGTGGCTCTTAGGTTGTTGCAGAGATTGGAGGGTGATTGCTGCAACAGTGTTGCTTTTTATTATCCATAAAATGGACAAGTAGAGACACACAGGACTGTAACAAACTTGAGAAGGAGTATGTGGTTCAAAAGCACTTGAGAACCACTGGTGCAGAAGAAAAGTGTGTGGATTGATCCCAGAATCCTGGTCCTCCACACCCACTAGACAGGCTGTACTAGGGGAACTGTAGTAAAAGTTAGATCAGGGGCAGACAATTATTTCAGCTGGAGGGCCACTTAATGAGTTTTGGTGAGCTGTTGAGGGCTGCATTCGTAGCCCATGGGCTGTATTTTGCCTGCCCCTGTGTTAGCCACATTACAATCCACACTGTGGCTGCATGCATCTCCGTCTCCCTCACACCACAAAGAAGAGGATCTCCACTCATTAGGAGGATTCAGTGTGTGTTCCACCTGTCCCCACTGCCCTGCATACAAGCAATTTTGTTGGCCAGTGCAGACCAGAGAGGAGTGAATGACTGTCCTCCCTGCCCCTTCCCACTGGTTCTTGGGTGACTCTGTCAAATTTTAAAACCTAGACAATTAACACCATGTTAATTGGTGTTAACGCAGCAATTGATCACCCATCAAAGCATATTAAAAACATCTTGAAAGAGCAGGCTCAATAATATAATCTTTCAGAAACTCACTAGTGACCTAACCAGTGCTCTTTATTCTCCTGCTTCTTGTTATCTAAAATTAGTAGGAGGTACCTTTCAATTCCACTCTTTCATTTAAAGTCCATGAAGGCACATTCTCCCTCTGAGAATGTTGGACTCATCCCCATCATCCTAGTATCAAACAAGTGTCCAGCAGATAGTGCTCCTGTAATTCAATGCTTCATGTATATTCTATCACTCTGGGCCAGATTTTCAAGTAGTCAGGACTTTCAGCTGTGACCACAGTTTCAGAAGAGCCTAGCATAACAGGGGCTGAGCAATAGAAAAATTTGCCCTTGTTTAGGCACCTACATAAGAGCTTAATAAACCCTACACAGCTTATGAGCCAAGCTTTCCAGACTACCTTTCTGATGCAGTAGAACATCTAATTCCATGCTTTTCTTCAAGCGTGTGCCTAAGTCCCACTAATTTCAATAGGACATAAGTATATGATTAAAATTAAGTGTTTGGTTAAGTGCTATGCTGAATACAGAGTCATACCTCCATTTTATAGTATCATCATTGGCAATCCCTCGCAGTCGAGGATGAGTGTCTTCCACAGTCATCTTATCTGTGGGTCTGCAGATAGCTGACAAAACCAATCTGGGATCAACAGGTTCTACTGCAACTTGGGCATTTGTTTCCTTGCAGGGTGAGTGACTCAGGATTTCTGATTTGGTTTGCGACATCCTGTTTTTGTTGCTCCCGCTTTTCCATCTCCTTTTGTCATTGTAGTAGGTTTCAAAGTAGTGAGATCTTTGCAGCAAACTCTTCCTTCATTTGGGGCAGTCCTGAGTTATTTTATAGTATAACATTTTTATGTATAAATACATATTTATCACAAATACTCAGAAATAAAATTATATTCTCAAGTCTAAGCAATGTAATAGTCCAGTTTTAGAAAAACAAATATGCAAGCTAAAAAAGGGGGCCTAGTTTTAGAATTCACCTCCTGATTCAGATTTTTGAAACTGTCAAAGGGTTCAGTAGCACAAGGATCTGGGGCTCTGGTTCAAGTCCATCACTATTTGTAAATATAACATAAATCATTCCTCCCTCATCATATTCCCTTAAAATTCAACATACAATACAAATTCACAGATCATATTACAAAGTCTGAATTTAAGTCTATTTGGAAGCATAAAGAAATCTGTAATCCATTTTTGTTGGGTTTTTTTTATAGGTTGTGCAGTGAAATTATCAACTGTCCTTGTCAATCTAAAACCTAGTCTTTGGATATTAATCATTTTTTAAAAATTATTAAATCACTGGTGAATAGAGTATTTCCTGCAACTGACTCAGATTCAGGAAAGACCATGAAACCAATGGGATGTAAGCACATACATTAACATTAACATTAAACTTGTTCTTCAGTTCTTTTCTCAAATAAGAATGGACACATTCCATGAGTTTCTGAATCACAGCCTCCAAGTGTTAAAAAAATATGCAACCACCACACCAGTTAACTCACTCCCACCATGTAGCTAGTCCATGTAACAAGAATGTCGTATTCTAAATTATGTCTCATACGAAATAGGGCACTGAGATTCACCAGGAAGAAGTATATCCCCTTGGGTGTAGATTTGGGATTCTTCTCTTCCACAGTCAGATGTAAAGAATTTAGGGATGATCAGCAGAAAGTATGTTTGCTACCCAGCATGTGAGGGATCTATCTGCAGAACTCCTAGGCTAGGGACAGAAATTACATATAAACGGGTATAAGTGATCAGAAACCAGTTCAAATCCGTAGCACAACAGAAATTCAGTGCATATAAACTTATTTCAAAGTCTAAGTACAGACAGTCAAAAAGCCTGAGGCTGAATCGATTCAGTCTTTGAAGGTTAGTCTAAACTGGAGAAATTAAACTGAGAAGCAAGTGAACAAGCATTCACTTTTCATTCCGGAAATGCAGCCAGATTACTCCAATGGCTCAGGCCAGAAGCCAAGGGGCGCTAGGGCATGCCTCCCAGCCTGACAGCCACTGAAGCTTCAAGGCTTTTCCTGGCTCCTTGGTTGAGTGGAGGGGACATGGCCAGGTCCTAGCCTAGGGCTAGCATGCTGGGGCCAGATAAATGGAAGCTTAATACCCCCTCACCCCCATAATGGCCAACATGAGAGCCCAGCCCACGTCTGCCCAGGCAGGGGGACAGTGCCTCCCAGGCTTCTGTCCCCGACCACTGGCTGCCTGCTCAAGTGGAGGAGGATGGCAGTCCCTGCCAGACTGGGGGGTGGGGAAGGTAGCGGCATTGATTTCATAAAAGCTTGAACAAGAATAGTCCTTTCTCTGAAGTGAACATTTATTGAACACAGCAATTTGCAACCTCAAGCACACGACAAAAAACAAACAGAAATCTTTGCCTAAGCTAAGATACAGCCCAGTAAAACACAGTGAGAGCACACTCAACTTAGTCTAACTTAACATGGAATGTAATAAACCAAAAAGACAAGAACAAGCCTTGCATAACTCTTATGTAGTCCAGAGGACAGAATGTCTCCTTACAGCCAAGTATTCAGAGAGAATTCCGCTTCTTTGGGAATCAACATGTAGACTTAGAGATCTTTCTTCCCCCAAGACACCTCCCACAAGCAGACCTGTGTTGGGGTCCTGTGTGGGCCAGGGAAGGGGTTTAAATTCCCCCTTCCTGGCTCAGTGCACTGGCCCCAGCCCAGGGTGTGGTCATGCCCCTGCTTTCTGCTCCAGCGGGGAGTGGGACACGGGAGGTGGCCATACCACATCCAGGGGCCAGCACACTGATCTGGGGAAGGGGGTTTAAACCCCCTTCCCTGGCCCCAGATCCCAGCCCAAAGTTTGCCTGGAGTCGGCAGTCTCTCCTAGGTTGTTGCCCCCTGGAGCCCTGCCCCATGGCCCCACCCCCTCCTCTCCAGCAGTGAGCAGGGAATAGCCTGGCAGAGTCTGGCTGGGGTTCCATGCCGGGGGAGAGGAGGTTTAAACCCTCCTCCCCTCTGCCTGAGCCTGCCAGCCCATGCCCCTGCCCCCTCTGCTGCAGCAGGGAAATGTCTGGCAGGGGCTGCTCCCTCCCCAGGCAAAGCCGGCTGCAGTCCCCAGCCAGGTTTGCTACCCCCACTCACTTGTCATCTAGTCCTCACTGCTCCAGCTAGAGAGCAGAGGGGTGGAGCCAACCCTGTTCTCTGGAGCAGACAGCATAGTCTAGCCCAGGGCTGCAAAGCATCCTGGGATGCTGGGGGACTGTGATTTAACTTGAACCAGAAAAGGGTCTGGGATAGAAGTTTCATGAACTGGTTTGACCTAAATCAGTTAAGTCTGATACTACATTCAACCAGGCTTATCATAAACCAGTTTCAGCCATTTTGAAACTGGTTTAATGTGCACTGAACTTCTTTTCTGTTACAGGTTTAAATCAGTTTTTGATCAGTTAAACCTTCTGATCACTTTATGTGTAACTTCTGTCCCTAGCCAAAGTGGCTGAAACTAGTTTAAAATAAACCTGGATGGATGTAGTATCAGACACCTGATTTAGATTAAATGGGTTTATTGAACTTGTATCCCAGATCCTCTCTGGATTCAAGTTAATTCATAATCCACCAGCATCCCAGGATGCTTTGCACCTTCTCCACAAACTTCCCCTTGCAGGATGGGCAGGCTAGCCTTGACCCAAGCTGTCTGCTCTAGCCAAGCAGGGGGATGTGGTCTAGTGCCCCCTGGCTTCTGGTCTGAGCCACTGCAGGCAAGTAGCTGCATTTCCAGAATCAAAAGTGAATGTCTGTTCACTTGCTTATTGGTTTAATCTACATAGTTTAGACTAAACTGTGAAGACTGAATAAATTCAGCCTCGGACTTTTTGACTGTCTGTACTTAGCTCTGGACAGCTGGATTTCATCTGCATAGCTGAATAATGGATAATAGAGATCACCGTCTCCTTGATTCAGCTTGCCCCTATTATGGAAAAAGGCTGTTAAGTGGGATTGAGTCTCTATAAATATGCCTTTCATATAGGGTCCATAAAATACTTCTGATTCCTTTCTATTCTTCAGCATTTCTTCTTCATATGTCACATCCATTTCATTACTGATACTAACACCATTCAAGCCATCTGGTTAGGGCAGTGGACGGTTTACAGCTGTAGAGATTATAAGAGCTAAGGAGACCTTGTAACAATAAGAAGAGGTAAGGTCTCTTCTCTGTTGTGTATCATTGTACTTTTTTTGCCTTCAACTGTAACTTGTACATTAGGTGCTACTTTTAGGAGTCAGATTCCTTAATTTCTTGAGCCATCTATAAGTAGCTACCTCTCACAGCCAAAGAATTATTGGGCACATGCCTACATGCAGGGGTGTATACTTGCAGTGGCAAAAAAAGTAGTGGTACAAATTTGTGTCACTACGTTTTGCCACTGCACATGCCCCTGCACATAGGGTTTAGCGTGGAGCAAAATTTCCCACTTCAGTGAAACTGCCATTTCCCCACGCCTCCCAGCTCCTGGCATGCTGAAGGAGCCAGGATGGGCTAGAGGAAGAAAGATGCTCTCCCTGGCAGCCAGAGCGTCTCCTGGTAGGACCAAGCCTCCGTGTCTGCTGGTGCATGCTCCTGTGGCATGTGCCCTGCCGCTTTTTTTTTTTGCAACTTTTTTTTTCTTACTACCAGTATTTCTCAGAAGCAAATTTTGCCCTCAGCCTGCAAATGTTCAGTGCAGGGCATGGTTTAATGTGCAAGGTGTGGGTACCTTTGAATGTGTCAGGTGTGCAGTTTGTGGTACTGCAAAGAGGTCTGCGGTATTGCAAAGAGGATTGCAGTGCCACAAATGGCATGTGCCTGCACATCTGGATCCAGCCATTGAATTGCATGTTAAAGCAATTACAGGTGTAGAGCTAAATAATAATCATGTAAAGGAGTGAGGTTTTAAAACTTCAAGTAGAGTCCACACACATGAACACATTAACACTGATCTTCAGTCTCCAGGTGGGATTTCCCAGTAGCAAATTTTGCCCCTATGCTCCAAATTTGCAGTGCAAGGCATATTTTAAAAAGCTGGGCATGGCCTGTGGCACTGCACACCACATGTGCCTGCATATCTGGATTTGGCCTCCTTGGTCAACCTCCTGGCACTTTTTTTTTGAAAGATTAGCACTTAAGAAACTATCACACTGGCATGAATTCTAGCTCTAGTGGAAATTTAGCTAAGATCAAAAGGACTCATTTGAGACCCACATTTGAGAAGCAGCTCATTCAGATAGCTAACTAGTCTTGCTCTCTGTTTTTGCTTGATCTTGATATAGCTTATGTTGTTGCTTTTGCTTTGGAGTTCATGTAGCTGCTGTACAAGGCTAAGTCATTGTTTTTTCTATTCCCTTTTAAAAAAGAATCATTCTAAAAATAATATATAAATTATTA
>NW_017729023.1:4949295-4949647 GCF_001723915.1 Gavialis gangeticus | reverse complement strand
TATGTTGTTGCTTTTGCTTTGGAGTTCATGTAGCTGCTGTACAAGGCTAAGTCATTGTTTTTTCTATTCCCTTTTAAAAAAGAATCATTCTAAAAATAATATATAAATTATTATTAATAAAAATAATCATTCTATACTCCATGTATAGAATTTCACTATCCGGCGTAGGGTGGGAAAAATAACCAGTAGGGCCTCTGTATTCCTGAATGAGCATCAGGATAAACTTCCCAACTGGGTTATAGACAGGCACAAAAGGGAAACCAGCCTACCAAGTGTTAGAACTGACTTGGGAAAGGACACTTGGAGGGGCTGGATATGTTTAAGTCAGCAGGCCCAGATGATCTTCATCCAA
>NW_017729023.1:4934696-4949038 GCF_001723915.1 Gavialis gangeticus | reverse complement strand
ATGGATTCATAGCAGGTAGATTCTGCCTGACTAACCTTGGTTTTTTTTATGATCAGGTCACAAAATGCTTAGATACAGGAATTGAGGTAAATGTCATCTACTTGGATTTGAAGAAGGCCTTTGATATGGTATCTCATTCTGTTCTTGCAGAAGAACTGAGCAGCTGTGGTGTAGATGATTACATGGTCAGGTAGGTGGCAAATTGGCTTACGGGTTGCACCCAGAGGGTGGTGGTGGATGGGTTCGTATCAACCTGGAAAGATGCAGGCAATGGAGTCCCACACGGCTCAGTCCTTGGACAGGTGCTGTTCTATGTCTTCATCAGTGACTTGGGTGAGGGCGTGGAGAGCACCCTGTCCACATTTGCAGATGATATCAAATTATGAGGTAAAGTTAACACACTAGATAGTAGGGAATAAATCCAGGTGGATCAGGGCAGGTTGGAAAAGTGGGCAGAGCAGAATAGGATGAAGTTCAACGAGGACAAATGCAAGGTACTGCACTTAGGAAGAAGGAATCACCAGCATGCTTACAGGCTAGGGGAGGACCTTCTCAACAGCACAGCAGTGGAAACAGATCTTGGAGTCATCAATGTGGCAAAGCAATCAGTAAAGCTTTATCATGCATTAGCAGGTGCAAGACAAACAGGTTCAGGGAGGTAATAAAGTGCCTTTATCCAGGATTGGTCAGGCTGCAGTTGGAATACTGCATCCAGTTTTGGGCATCGTACTTCAAGAGGGATGTGAACAACCTCAAGAGGGTTCAGAGGAGGGCCACTCGTATGGTTAGGGGCCTGCAGGCAAAGCCCTGCAAGGAGAGATTGAGAGCCCTGGGTCGCTACAGCCTCCACAAGAGAAGGCTGAGAGGTGATCTTGTGGCCACCTACAAATTCATCAGCCAGGGGCAGCAAGGAATAGGAGATGCTCTGTTTATCAGGGCACCCCTTGGAGTAACTAGGAACAATGGCCACAAACTGAAGGAGAGCAGATTTAGGTTAGACATCAGGAAGAACTTCTTTATGGTAAGGGTTGTCAGAATCTGGAATGGGCTTCCAAGGGGGGTGGTGCTCTCCCCCCCTACCTTGAGGAGGCTAGACATACACCTGGCTGGGGGTGTCTGACCCCAGCGCTCTTTCCTGCCCAGGTCAGGGGGTCGGACTCAATGATATGCTAAGATCTCTTTTGACCCAAACATCTATGAATCTATGTACTTCACAAGCCAAAATCTGCTTTCAGTTCCACCTGGCCACCTCCACTAATTTCAGTATAAATGCCAGGGAGTAATACAGAACAGAATTTAGGCCAGGTCCAGGACTGAAATTGCCTTAGCTATTCAAACAGAATAAAACATATGATGGACTCTATATTTTTTAAAAATATATAAATGTTTTAGACCCAATTTGAAGTACTGAAGAAGATAAAACTCTCTGAACCTTCAGTCATTGAACTTAATGGGAAATATAAGGTACAAGGTAGGTTTTTGCATTAGGAATTTTATTCACGCTCAGACTTATGCCATCTCAGCAGTTTACCACAGACTAGACAGAAACATGAACTCCCCACTATCATACTGTTGATGTTGGCTGTCAAGCTACCATGAAACCAGTTCCACAGGAAAGTCTAATATTTGAACTTTTCACTCTTATTTCATTTTATTAGACAGCAGTGAAGGTTAGCTTTGTAATAAAGGCTCAACTGAACATTTTAAATGCTGGTGGTCAGACTCCATACCCCAATCCTTCTTAAGAAGTGGCTCTTCTGAGTGGGTCTTGATTTTTATATCTTCATCTCCTTTCAAAAATTAAAAATTCACTGAATGTACAGGTGCAAAGCGTGAGATTTGGGGCACATTCTGGGTATAATGAGAGCGCAGCCAGGATAAATATGATTATATACTGTTGGAATTTTCTCCTTCCTTTCACCACATAATCACCCTGCAACAGATTATGACAGAAAGCTAGTGATAGAATTTTAATGGAACCTCCCATGTCAATGAGATTCAAGCACCTAAGTCCCTTGGGTATCATTGAAAAGACTAATCGAAATATTCTAAAAGAACAGATACTTTGATAGCCAGCAGAACCATGTCATTCACCAAAAAGTTGTCCAAATTAAAAACCAGAGATGCCCATAAAGGGGTCTGACTTGAAAACGAATGATTTATTACCATCTTAGAATCAGGACCTTCCCAGTTTCTCAGGTGAAGCACCTGCAGTCACCAGTCACTTCTGATAATCTAGAGGAAAGTGCTTAGCACTTCTGCTATAGATTGTGTTGAGGTCAAGTGCACTTAAATGACTTTGAGGAAATACGTAATACAATGATATATGCATGAAAATCAATCCTAAATGGAAAACTTCTAAGCACAAAATTAGTAAGATAGTCTGGTCAAGGCTGTATATGATGCATGTTATGAACCAAGATTTTGGAAAGAATTTTCAATGTAATTGTCAGACACTGGGGACACAACCAGTATGTTAGATAATCACACTATATTTTAATATATTTCAGAGGTATTTACCGAGCATCTATTAAGGCCCTGCCATAGAAAAGGGCTTAAGCCCATGCAGAACATTTTACTTAGTGGGACTGCTCATGTCCTTAAGGTGCTTAAGTGCTTTGCAGGATGAGGGCCTAAATGAGCATGTGTACAAATCACTTCAATTCCTTTCCAGCTATGGATTTTATGTGGAAAAATAAGGAGTGAAAAAATGAATGATGTAATTTTTAGCTATTAATAAAACCCTGCTTTTAAAAATACCATAATTTCTTTCTGGAAACAAACCATAATAAAATGCCAGCCATGTGCTTAGTAATGCTTAGGCACTTCCAGCATCTGAAGTGGCATCTTAGCTGGGGGGAAAAAGGGGGGAGGGGGAGAAGGAAGAGAGAATGGACACATGCTAAAAGAAATTATGAAAAAAATGAATCTGGATAGTAAAAGTCAATGACAAGTAAGACACCTTTGTGCCTTGATGTCATCTCTATTTTTTTGTTTTATTTTGTTTTCTTCATTAGGCTTGACTATAGTTTCCTTGCAAACCCACAGACTTGGCCCCACTATATACACTCAGTAAATTACAATTATTTTGTATTTACTCAGACTTCCAGAACCTTTCATTCTCTCCTGAAAAGTAATCCATGTCCTTTTGCAAACATCCCTGGGCTAAGAGTCAGTAAACATGCATTGCAAGATACTTTTCATATTTTAAAAAATCAGCTCACAAGTACATAGCAAAACATTTGAAAACCTGAAGTCAAGTAATGCATCATAATAATAAAAGTACCTTCCTTCCATAGTATGTGCACGTTAATATACTATGCACATGTGTTAGAAGTGGTCATTCAAAGAAGATAAGCGGATGCAAAAAGAGACTATTGTGTTTGGCTTTTACAAGAACTGTTTTTCAGAGACCAAAACACCATAGACCAAATTCTACTATTACACCCATGAAACCATTGGTGACAGTGTAATGATAGAAGTTATAAGTTAGGCTGAAAATAGACATCACCAAATGAAGTGGATCAGCTGTGCCAGGATAGGTTTCACCTATCAAGGTTTCCCTGCTTATCCAGATGTGCCCCAGAGATCCTGAAGGCACATTTCAGTAAACAAGGAAGCCCTGACTTCCCCACTTAGAGAGCATGGAGAAATGTCTTGGTAAACAGGGAAACCCCAACTTTCCCTATGGACCTGGATACACCTTGGAGATCCCAGGGGTGTAACTCATGGCTGTATTTACATGAGATGCTGACTGAGCAGTAGTCTTGGGCTATTGCGCAGACAGCGTCTCATGTAGAAGCGACTGGTAAGTAGGGAAGGCCAGGCAACCTCTCCCTTTCCCATGGCTTGAAAAGCCTGAGCCTGTGTGGGAATTCCTGGGGTGTGTTTGATTAGGCCCCTCAAGACCCTGAGGCCCTGCCCAGGATAGCTGGAGAGAGTGGGCAGCTTTGGGCTGCCTCTGCACTCCTGCCATAAAGCAAACAGAAGTTTTCCTTAATAAAGGAGCACAAATTATTACTACCTTTTGTTGCAGACACAAATGTGGGAATTCACGGCATGACAAAGGGTATGGGCATCTATTTGCTTTTGCTCTGTGCCAACTTAAATTTTTTTATGGCAGAATAAAGGTGAGGAAAGACAATGTCTGTTGCTATCCTTACATACACTCCCTTACTCAGGTGACTAGAGAGATTGGAAACTGGGAGAACTGGAGGGCCTTCAGAAAAATATTTGAGTGGTACCTAGCTGCCACAGAGGTAGAAAAGAAAAACAAAGTCAAATCCCCAGTCTTGCATATTGTGAGGGAGGAAGCCCTGGTTGTTTATAACACTTTTGCCTTGACAGAAGGCCAAAATACGCAGTTAATACTGTCCAAATTTGAGACTGCATGCCAAAAAAAGACCCTTGAAAGATTTTTTATGTTAAAAAAAGCAACAGGAGAAAGTCTAAATCAGTATGTTATTGAGTGAAAAAGACCAAGTAAGAACTGTGCTGTGGGGAATTTAACAGAATCTTTGATTCGAGGTAGGGTTATTTGTGGCATTGCAGATACTGCATTGCAAGAAAGGCTATTGAGTGAGGGAGATTTTTTCCTAGAAGACTATCCAAATATTCAGAGCAGCAGAAACTGTTAAGGCCCAGGTTGCACAAATGAATATACCAAAAAGTGTCATCCACACAGTAAGCATTAAAGAATGTGGCCAGAAGAAGCCTTCTCATGGAGTGGAATTTTCCATTGGCAAGCAGACCTATAAAGGAGAGAAAGCAAACAGACTGATGTGCAGTAGGTGTGACAAACAACATGGCCCCCAAATGTTGTGCTGCATTTGCAGAGCTCTTTTTAACTGTAACAAGAGCAATCATTTTGCCATGTGCAGCAGATCTCAAACACAAAAAACCTCAAATGCATACAGTTAGCATAAAGCAGAGTAGGAGTTTTTAGATATGGCTGAATCCTGCAAAATCAATGAGCGGGGCTGGATTTTGCCAATGGAAGTGCAAGAAACAATGATTTCATTTAAATTGGACACTGGAGCTCAGGTCAAAATTTTACCAGAGCATGAATACAGAAAAGTAAAATTAAGACCAAAAGTGCCTCCAACAAACATCAGAATAACTGGCAATTCAGGAACAAATATACCAGTGCTAGGGACACGCATCCAATATAAAAACAGTGTATACAAACTCTGATATGTTGTGGTCCCTAGGGAGGTGAAACTGATTTTTGTTCTGGCAGCTTGTGAAAAACTGAACCTAGTGTACACTTACAGTTTGTTCTCTCATTACAAGAAGATACAACATTCATGCCTCCTAATGATCCTCTTGGCTGTCATGGCTCAAATTTGGACAATCTTCTTATGAGGAAACCAATTGCTCCAGAACACAAGAAACGTGACCTTATGGGAAGAAATGTACTTAGAGACACAAATACCATCATGCAAAAAGAGGAAATCAGCCTCAGCAGTCTGTAGCTAATGAACTTGTCCTATGTGCAGAAGCACAGCTGCCAAAAGTGCAAGTCAATTGGATCCCAGTACAAAGGTCTGAAGTCTGTTAAGACTTGGAGGAGAAGCTTCCCACCAAAAACAAATCAGAAACTGGATCTGATACCTCGCCAGTATGAGAAGAAAGTGAAACCTGCAGAAAGCCTCCCAGCGACGTGTTAAAAGAAATGCAGAAAGGGAAATAGGAAAATGAGTAGTAGTCTCACCTCAGAATGATGCTAATAACCTCTACTCTGCAGATGGGTGCTAACTGATTTTTGTGTTAATTGATTTTTGCAGCTTAGTTAAGAGAAGGAAGCTATAATATAGAGACAGGCCCTTAGGTAGAAGACCACAGGTTGGGAATTGGGAGACAGTCCCCAAGTCAGGTTAGTCAGAGTGAAAAAGACAGACAACAGATCTGCAGAGGTTGCTTACTGTTCCATGATTAACGTTTGTTGTTCTGCTCATTCATGTATGCCCGTGTTCATTGAATCTGGTGATCACTACAGGTAGCAACAACCCTCTGTCAAAGATCAAAGTCTTTGATTTCAGATGCTGATGGCAAAAGATCAGATGGCAAAAGATCAGATAGCAAAAGGTCTGAGGCTTACACAACAAACTCTGTAATTGTAGTCTCACACTATTATTTTTTAGTTTGTAACAGTGCTGCATATTCACACCCGTCTGTGCCTCATTTCAAATCACTTGAGCTTCTCATACGAGAGAGACACTAACCTTGAACAAATTGCAGCCTAGTACCGTGACGTCAGAAAAAGATACCATACCTATAGTGACCAGATAGTAAAACTTCAAATTGGCTGAGTTTAACGGAATTGTAAAATTAAATAATATACTATGCTTGCCCTCTTGTGACCAAACAGGACCAGTACCACCCAAGCAAAAATATAGCCCCCCTTTTATGAAACTTGAGCAAACAAAGAGAGCACAAGTGCCAACTCATTAATTATTCATTCCAGGAATATTATTATTGGCTATTTTGTTTCCTATAACTTTGAAACAACTTCAGCCCAAAAGCAGAGAACTGCGTATACACTCAAGAAGGGAGATCTCGGAGCATTCCCAAGGAAATGGAGCACACACCCAGAAAGAATAGTTTTTAAAAAAAACTATTCACAAACTTTATCTCTCCGCCTGCGACCTTGATTCAGGCGTACCCCCGTTTTTGCCGGCTCGTGTCGTCTTATCTTTCTCGCTTGTCTTGTCTTATCTTATCTTTCGTACGTCTCTCATGTCAAGAGCTCTCGGTAATCTGCAGACCGTAGTAATTTGTATAAACTGTTTGAAACCTGTACTCAGCAAGTCTGCAATCCACTGTAATCGCTGGGTGACAGAACGTCTGCATGCTGTAACTAATAAATCAACTGCTTCTGCCTACGCTGCAAGCCATCAGTAGCGTAAGTAAAATAAATTTTCTGTGTAACCAATGTGCTTTAAACCATCTGACTATCTGACTCCTGCTCGCCATTAACACCCGCCTGTCCAGTCATAAATCCTCCCTTGCGCCAAGCCAGTCGTACCGACCCAGGCTCGCAGGTCAAGGGTGCACTGGCATCTGGGAGCGACACCCTCAATAGAAGGAAGATAGTCTTCCAATAAATAGGAGTAATCTGTAAGTCCAGAAATGGCTGAGAAGACCAACCTGTGTTCTGCATATTGGACTGCAGACATGGGAAATAGTTCTACGAGGAAGGAGTGGATCCGGGTTATGTCAGGTCACAATTTTTTCCTGTTATCTCTCCCTTTATCTAGCCATACTGAGGCTAGTTTGCTCAGTGATAGATACCTTGTCATACATCATAGTTACCATTCAGGGCGATTCAGTGCTCAAATCTCTCAGGTAATGATTTAATAGATTTCATAGATTTCTAGGGTTGGAAGGGACCTATTAGATCATCAAGTCTGGCCCCCTGATTTGGCCAGGAAAGAGCGCTGGGGTCAAGTACCCCAGCCAGGTGTTTGTCTAACCTTCTTTTGAACACCTCCAAGGTAGGAGAAAGCACCACCTCCCTTGGAAGCCCATTTCATATTTTGCAACTCTCACCATAAAGAATTTCTTCCTGATGTCCAATCTAAATCTACTCTCCTTCAGTTTATGGCCATTCTTTCTAGTAACCCCAAAGAGCTCCCTGGTAAACAGAGTATCCCCTCTTCCCTGCTGGCCCCCCCGATGAGTTTGTAGATAGCCCCAAGATCACTTCTCAGCCTTCTCTTGCAGAGGCTGAAGAGATTCAGGTCTCTCAATCGGTCTTCATAGGATCTTACCTGCAGGCCCTCAACCATACGTGTAGTCCTCCTCTGAACCCTTTCCAGGTTATCCACGTCCCTCTTGAAGTGCAGCACCCAAAACTGGATGCATTACTCCAGTTGTGGCCTCACTAATGCTGCACAGAGGGGAAGTATCACCTCCCTAGACCTGCTTGTAATGCACCTACTAATGCAAAAACAGTGAGGTTAGACTTACTTATAACATCATCACATCGGTGACTCATATTCATTTTTGCTTCAACTATCACTCCGACATCCCTTTCCACTGCTGTGCTACTACTTAGAATGCTCCCAGTCTATAGGTGTATTGGTGATTCCTCCTACCCAGGTGCAGCACTTTGCACTTATGTTTGTTAAATTGCATCCTATTCTGATCCACTCACTTCCCCAGTCTGATCTGCTCACTTCCCCAGTCTATCTAAATCCAACTGAATTCACTCCCTACCCTCTAGTGTGGTTGGCTCCCTACCCATAGTTTGGTGTCATCTGCGAATTTGGACAGAGTGCTTTCTACACCCTCATCCATATCACTGATGAAAATATTGAACAGTACTGGTCCAAGGACAGAGTCTTGGGGGACACTGCTGCCCACATCTCTCCAGGTAGAAACCAACCTGCCACCACTCTCTGGGTTCATCCCATAAGCTAGTTTTCCACCCACCTGAATCCACATCACAGCTACTTAGTTTATTTGTAAGAACTGAGTGTGACACTGTGTCAAAAGCCTTTTTAAACTCCAAGTAAATAACAGCTACCTCTACTCCTGCATCTAAGCACTTTGTGACCTGGTCATAAAAAGAGACCAGGTTAGTCAGGCAGGATCTGCCTGCTATGAATCCATGCTGGTTGCCTTTTAACAGTGTTTAACCTGCTGGCCCACCACAAATGTGATCCTTAATAATTTTTTCTAAGGTCTTGCCAAGAATAGACGTGAAGCTAACTAGCCTATAATTACCTGGATCCTTCTTCCTCCCCTTCTTGAAAATAAGGACCACATTGGCCCTTTTCCAGTCCTCTGGGACCTGTCCTGAGTGCCATGAGTGCTCAAACAGTTGTACCAGTGGTTTTGCTGACACTGGCCAATTCCTTTAGTACCTTTGGGTGAAGATCATCAGGGCCTGCCAACTTAAATACATCTAACCTCTACATGTGTCCCTTCACTAGGTCAGCGCTAACTGTTGGTGGATTGGTATCCCCCTCAAGCCAAACTAAAGTCTCATTGGGAGGTGTGTTTGTACCCATGTCCAGGAACACAGATGCAAAGAAATCATTTAAGAGCTCAGCTTTGTCCACCCTATTGGTTATGAGTTGCCCTAGTCCATCCTGTAATGGCCCTATGTTACCCTGTGCTTTCTTCTTGCTCCCTGTGTACTTAAAGAAGTACTTTTTGTTACCCTTAATCTTTGTTGCCAGCCTGAGTTCCATTTCTGCTTTGGCCTTCCTCAGTGCTTCCCTGCAAGTGTGAGCCAAGCAGCTATACTCCTCCTTGGTGACTGTCCCCTGCTTCTGCAGCCTGTAAGCCTCTCTTTTCCCCTGCAGGCTCTCCTGGATTTCCCTGCTTAGCCAAGAGAGTTTCTTGGCTCTTTTGCCTCCCTTTATGTGTACTGGGATGGTACCCCTCTGTGCCTGCAGGATCAGTCTCTTGAGGAACTATCAGATGTTACAATCAGATTGGCTTTCATGGTGTCCTTGAACATTTTCTTTTGCCCACTTCTAGTGTGGTGACCATTGGTGAGTTGACAGTATATGATTTGTTTTGGGAGCCAGTTGCCAGGCATCTTTATAATGTGTACTACACCTAGTGCCATATAAGCATGACTTCAATGCTGGTAGAGATTGCTTGAACCAGAATGCTTTCATTTATACTTCTGCCTTTCTGATTAATAAGAGGATTTTCTGAAGACATCACTGATGAC
This sequence comes from Gavialis gangeticus, assembly GCF_001723915.1. Classification (NCBI taxonomy): domain Eukaryota; kingdom Metazoa; phylum Chordata; order Crocodylia; family Gavialidae; genus Gavialis; species Gavialis gangeticus. The sequence continues at coordinate 4,939,347 of NW_017729023.1, read as the reverse complement.
AACGTTTCAAAGCTTTCAGGTGTTTCTGATATGTCATTAAGGTTTCATACCCATACAGCAAGGTAGGAATCTTAAAAAATTTTGGCTGGAAGGGACCTCAGGAGGTCATCTAGTCCAACCCCCCTTCTCAAAGCAGGATCATCCCCAACTAGATCATCCCAGTCAAGGTTTGTCTAGCCGGGTCTTAAAAACCTCCAGGGATGGAGATTCTACAACCTCTCTGAGTAACGTGTTTTGGTATTAAACTACCTTCCTAGTGAGAAAGTTTTTCTTAATATCTAACCAAAACTTCCCTTGCTGCAACTTGAGACTGTTGCTCCTTCTTTTGTCATCTGCCACCACTGAGAACAGTCCAGCTTCATCCTCTTTCAAACCACTCTTCAGGTAGTTGAAGGCTGCTATTAAATCCCCCTCTCAGCCTTCCTTTCTCAGACTAAATAAGCCCAGTTCCCTCAGTCTCTCCTCATAAGTCATGTGCTCTATCCCCCTAACCATTTTTGTTGCTTCTGCTGGGCTCTCTAATTTGTCCACATCCTTTTTGTCCTGGGGAGCCCAGAACTGGACACAGTATTCCAGAGGTAGCCTCATCAGTGCCAAATAGAGGGGAATAATCACTTCCCTTGATCTTCTGGCATTGCTCCTACTAATGTAGCCCAGTATGCAATTAGCCTTCTTCATAACAAGGGCACACTGTTGGTTCATATTCAGCTTATTGTCCAATGCAACCAGGTCCTTTTCTGCAGAGTTACTGCTGAGCCAGTCAGCATCCAGCCTGTACTGGTGCACAGGATTGTTCCGTCCTTTGTGCAGGATTTTGCATTTCTCCTTATTGAATCTGATGAGATTTATTTTGGCCCAATCCTCCAGTTTGTCGAGGTCTCTCAGAATCCTACCCCTAGCCTCCAGTGTATCTACTACTCCCCCTAGCTTGGTGTCTTCTGCAAATTTGCTGTGGGTGCACTCTCTGCCATCTTCCAGGTCACTAATGAAAATATTGAACAAAACCGGCTCCAGGACTAACCCCTAGGGCACTCCACTTGATACCAGCTGCCAACTAGACATTGAGCCATTGACTGCTACCCTCTGAGCCCAACCACACAGCCAGTTTTCTATTGACCTTACCATCCATTCATCTAACCCACATTTCCTTAGCTTGCTTGCGAGAATGTTGTGGGAGATTATCAATAGCCTTACTAAAGGCAAGGTTTATCACATCCACTGGTCTCCCCACATCCACAGAGCCAGTCACTCATCATAGAAGGCAATCAGATTGGTCAGGCATAACTTGCCCTTGGTGAATCCATGTTGACTGTTACTAATTAACATCATCTCCTAAGTGCTTTGAAATGGATTCATTCAGGATCTGATCCATCATTTTTTCAGGGACTGAGGTGAGGCTGACCAGTCTATAGTTCCTTGAATCCTCTTTCTTCCCTTTTTTAAAGATAGGCACTAAATTTCTCCTTTTCCAATTAACCTGGACCTCTCCTGACCACCATGAGTTTTCAAAGATGGTGGCCAGTGGCTCTGCAATCATATTGGCCACCTCTCTCAACACCCTGTCCAGCCCCATGGGTGCACCATGTCTGACATGAAAGATTTGTACACATCCAGCTTTTCTAAATAGTCCCTAATCTACTATTTCACCACTGCTGGCTGTTCACCTCTTCCCCAAACTGTGATGCCTGGTGCAGTAGTCTGGGAGTTGACCTTGCCTGTGAAGACTGAGGTGAAAAAGGCATTGAGTACTTCAGCCTTTTCTGCATCCTCTGTCACTAGGTTCCCTTTCCCATTTAGGAAAGGACCCATACTGTCCCTGATCTTCATTTTGTTGATGACATAGTTGTAGAAACTCTTCTTGTTACCCTTCACATTCCTTGCTAGCTGCAACTCCAATTGTGCTTTGCCCTTCCTGACTTCATCCCTGCCTGCTTAAGCAATACTCTTGTACTCCTCCCTAGCTGTTTGTCTAAGTTTCTACTTCCTATATGCTTTCTTTTTGTGATTTGGCATACTGAAGAGTTCCCTGCTAAGCCAAGTTGGTCTTATGCCATATTTCTTAGTCTCCCTGTGCACCAGGATGGTTTGTTCCCACACTAAATTTTGGTGGGCATCCAAATATCATCAGGATCTTCCAAACAAGCCACTCTGCTGACTGAATCAAAGCCAATAGGTCAATGAAGGCCCTTGTTGACAGCATTTCTCTTGCAGCTGTCTAGCAAAAATTGTGTCTACTGTATGTCTGAGGGGTCTGAAACTACACTGAGACTTGGGTAGAATCTCCTCAATAAGGAAGGTGAATCTATGGAGAAGAATGAGGGCAAAGACCTTCCCAGCAAAGGACAAAAGTGTAATAACATGATAGAATAGATTGCAGAAATTATCTCCTTTCTTGAATATGGTAATGATTTTGGCATCTGTCAGGTCACAGGGAGTTTGTTTGTGTTTCCAGATTTTCAGGAAAACATTGTGTATTTGGTGACAGAACTTCTTTCCACCTTGCTTATAAATTTCAGCTGGTATTCCATCAGAACCACATGCTTTGTTGTTTTTCATTTGCTTAATGGCTTTCAAGGTCTTGATAAGCTGGTAGAACTTCAAGGTAATCCTTAATGAGGTGTTGTGGAATGGCTTTGATGGTATTGTCTTCAACATTTGGAATCTCAGTTCAGGAGCTCTTGAAAATGTTCTACCATGCATTTACGGTGCAGCTTTCTTTAAAGGGTATTATTCCATCCTTGGATTTCAGAGGGCTGATTCCTTGTGTGCTTGGGCCATGGATGGCTTTGGTTGAGCTAAAGAAACTATGCATGTTGGAGCTATTGGCAAACATTTGAATCTCTCTTGCTTTGTCCTCCCACCACCTGTTTTTTGCTCTTGAATCTTCTTCTGGGTTATGGCTTTAATGTGGTGATAACTGTCTTGCTTCTGTTTGGAGTTAATGTCTCTCTGCCAAACTTTGAAGGCTTCTTTTTTTAATTTCAATGAGAGCTTGAATTTCCCTATCATTGTCATCAAAACAATCTTGATGTTTCTGTGGAGAAGCCTTGATATGTGCCTCAAAGATGTATTTCTTGAGGCTCTCCTAGTGATTAGTAGTGTCAAGATCATCAGAGTTTCTCACTGAAGCACTACTGGAGATGACTACTTTCAGCAGGATCTTTCAAGTACTTGATAATAAACCTCTTCCTGCATAGCTTTTTTTGTTTATGTTGTTCTGAAGCCAAGTAAATAGATGTGACAAATGTCACATTAGTCCTGGGCATGCACTATAACATAATCAATCAGGTGTCTGTATTTTGAACAGGGTGCACCCAGGATATCTTCCATTTGTTGCTTTGGTGGAATAAGGAGTTCATGATGATCACGTTTTCCGAACATTTGCTCAGGAGACTTCCATTTGAGTTGACTTTCTCTATCCCTTCCTTTCCAACTGTTGTTTTCCATAGCTCAGATTCCATACCCACTCTAGCACTAAAATCACCAAGAAGAATTATCTTTTCTTTTGGAATAGATTATAGGACTTGGTCAAGTTTAAAATATAATTCTTCTTTTGTTTTGTCATTTGTGTCAAGTGTTTGGGGGTATGCACTCATAATTAATGCATGTTGTCTGTTGGTCAGTCAGAGGTAAAAGGTCACAAAACACTTGTTGATGCCAGCTGGAAACTCTGGGAGTAACAATCTAGGCCTTGGTACTAAGAATGTGTCTACCTTTTCTGGTGTTTCCCTTCCAAAAATAGTGTAGCCACCACCATGCTCACTAAGATGCCACTTCCTGCATGCTGGGTCTCACTAAGTGCAACAATATCAGTATCAAATCATGAAAGTTCTCTAGTCATGAGTGCTGTCCTTTACTCTGGTCAGTCACTGTTAGGATCGGCCATCAGGGTGCAGACATTGCAAGCTGCAAATTTCATTGTTTGATTTGGACTGCAGACAGAGTGATTCCAATGGATGTGGTTTTCTAGTCAAGTGAAATGAAACTGTGTTTAGGGTACCTTTTTTACACCCCTCCCCATGGGCGATGAGCAGAGCAGATCCTAAATATGCCAGCTCAGTCATGAATATAGATGCTAAACTGTACACCTGTCTCAGTTTCAAGGGCAAAATGACCACCATACAATCATCACTTCCATGTAGGTCTATGACTAGAGGTTTTCAGTAGTAACTACCACCTGCTTCCAGGGCAACTTTTTCCTTGCCCTAGGACTTGCTGTTAAAGGAAGATGTCTGTGCATGTCTTAAGATGGGGATGTTGTTGTGTATCACAATATTTTGCAGGAAAGAAAACTTAATCTGATGGCAAGAAAACCTAGATGGCCAAAGGTTTCTATTTCACTGCAGCCTTCATTCATCTTTGGGGCCATAATGAAATATTCTTGCTTTATCCTCATGTTTGTGAGGGAAACCAGGATTTTGGAAAGGTAGGCACAAGAGCAGTGACCTGTGTTGTAGGGGTGGCTGCAGCCCAGCTCCCAACCTCCCCTCTAGGCCAGGACAGGAAGACTGCCACAGGAGCAACATCTGAGGACTTTTTTTTAAGCCCTTCAATTTTCCCTCTCCCTTCCCTTCCCCCATGTTCAGGAGCATATGTCTTCTCCTCCCACCATCTCCTACCCTCTCCTACCTGACACTGCACTGGGCCCCCA
>NW_017729023.1:4932436-4934658 GCF_001723915.1 Gavialis gangeticus | reverse complement strand
CCTACCTGACACTGCTGCTGTCCCCATCTGAGCAGAAGGCAGGTGTGGGGAGCTGCAAAGCTGCTTCTGCCTCACTGGAGCTAGTGTGTATGTGGAGCCAGGATTGGCTACAGATAGCAGCAGCAATGACTGCCAGTGGGTCTCCTTACCCCATGGTCTGGGGATGGCACAAATCACTGGGAGACTGGGCAGGAACCCACCCATTGCTTCTTCTGCCCATAGATGAGTTTGGCTCCTTGTGAAGCTCAGCTGGAGCAGGCACATCAAGGATGCAATCCATGGGAGAGGATCTATCACACTACTGATTATTGGGGTTGGCTTTCATGAGAACTAGTTTTCAAAGTAAGGGGCCAAAACACTATGGACCAATTCCTACTGTTACATGCATGAGACCACCTCAGGTTATAAAACAATCAGAGGACCTGCACTGCCATAATTAGAACTGATTCATCTTTTCCAGAAGAAATTATATCATGGATGATAAAAATATGTAGAAATGCCGTTAAGTCTTTAGAGAACACTAAGGCCCACTCTTTCCATTAAAACAGTGGTTCTCAACCTTTTTTGTACTAGGACCCATTTGTAAACATCAATGGCCAGCCCTGACCCAGTGTCCCTCATTTCTGACCCACTGCACCTTGCCCCTAGGCCCCAACCCCTCAGTGTGTGGGGTGGGGATGAGGGCTACACAAGAAGCACCTCACAGACTGAAACTATGCCAGCCTGCAAGGGAAAAGCCACATTTTCCCACATTTTCTCCTTTAAAGGAGAGTCCATTTTTAAAGTTTGTTGATCCATTTTAAAGTTTGTTTGCAACCCTTTCATATATTCTTTCAACTCGCTTTTGGGTCATGATCCACGGGGTGAAAAACTTTATGTACATTAAACTAAGGTTAACAACAGTAAAAGTAAGGTTGACAACAGTTGATTTGATACCAATTTCCTCCTAGTCTACTGTGTTCCCTATACTTAGAAATAATGAAAGTACCTCATGCTCAGGAACATCTTGATTTTTCTCAGATAACAGGCCCTTCAACATTTTTCCTCTATTTTTTTTTTTTTTTTTTTTACTTACTGTGGTAGTAGGATAACTGATGGAGGGCATCTGGGCTAGCAGCCCCAGGTGCTGCTTTTGTGGGGGTGGGGGGCAGGGGAGGACAAAAATAGCTGTTGTTGCAGCACCGCTTAATTGCTTTGCTGCAACAGCACAGTGACACCCTACATTGCCCCGGGTACCCATGGCAGTTCTGGGCATGGAATTGCCCTGCTATGCCTATGTACTGTGGTTAAATTGTTCAGTGTTCACCATAGGATCTAGCCCCTGATTTAGTTATGTGACTGCTTAAATATCAAAATATGCTATTTCTTTACAGAATGTCATCATTACCAGTAGACTTAAGATGGCTTGGTTTTCTCTGTGCCTGAAGTGAGATTCCTGTGTCATTTTTACCAATGTGCTAGGAAGCAAAATCTGATTTTCTCATTGCTGTAAGTGTAACATATGCAACCTGGAGCAGCTTGAATGCTAGTTCAAGCTGGCTTTGCTTGGGTTGGGACTGTGTAATATGCTGCCGCAGGGGAGCCCATTTCTTAGAAAGGACACTCCATTTTCCATTCTGGCAGGCTCGTGTTTAACAGTCTGGGGGAAGGGTGCTGAGGAATGTTCTACTATGGGTCTTGAGGACACGCTCATGCCTACCCAAGAAGCTGGAGATTAGGTACTAGAATGATGGAAATCCAGCAAGGAAGGGCATGAGCAGTAAGATAACAAAGGCTGGGTGGATGGCTGGAGATAGGAGACAGAATTTTGAGCTGTTTTGTCTCTCTTGAAAGATTAGTCTTGGATCTTGGAATTATTGATCTTGGGGTCATTGTTGAATCCAGGATGAACATGAGCCACCAATGAGAGGAAGAGGAAGTGGTCAGTAAGGCTAACTGCACCTTGTCGTGCATCTACAGATGCATCACAAGCAGGTCCAGGGAGGTGATCCTTCCTCTCTATGCGGCACTGGTCAGGCCACAGTTGGAGTAGTGTGTCCAGTTCTGGGCACTGCACTTCAGGAGGGATGTGGCTAAACTGGAGAGGGTCCAGAGGAGGGCCACTCACATGGTCAAGGGGCAGCGGGGCAGGCCCTATGAGGAGAGGCTACGGGACCTGAACCTGTTCAGCCTCCACAAGAGAAGGCTGAGAGGGGATCTGGTGGCCATTTACAAACTCACCA
>NW_017729023.1:4931945-4932368 GCF_001723915.1 Gavialis gangeticus | reverse complement strand
TTACTTTACAGTTAGGGCTGCCAGGCTCTGGAATGGGCTTCCAAGTGAGGTGGTACTCTCTCCTACCTTGGGGGTCTTCAAGAGGAGGCTGGGGTGATATGACTGTGGCACCAATTCCTGCCCAGGCCAGGGGGTCAGACCTGATGATCTGTTTAGGTCCCTCCTGATCCTAAGCACTATGAAACTATGAATCAAAAGAAGGTGAGCTAAGATGACACTGGAAAGGGACTAGATCTAAGGAAGTATTGAAGTCTTTGTTGTGCTCTTGTACTACTGCTCCAGGGCTCAATTTACTGAACCAAGGGAAGAAGTCATCAGGGCTGGCCTTAGGGATAGTGCCCCCCTGGCCGAACTAGTATTTTGGTGCCCTTTTCTTTGAGTTTAAGTATGTAGTAGTATTAGTGAAAGTTTCAGAAATAAAGC
>NW_017729023.1:4928709-4931730 GCF_001723915.1 Gavialis gangeticus | reverse complement strand
GAGGGATGAGGAAAGGTGGGTTCATCTCTTACCGGCCCTGAGGCAAAGAAGACAGTGAGCAGCACCAGGCAGGTGCCCATGACAATGAGCAGTAGGAACACAAAGAACGGGTTCTGATGGCTCATGCATTACTAGGACTTGTAGAGCCACAGGCTTCCACCTTTGTGGGAGTCCACCATCCTCTTCCTTCTCTAGCGCTGCCTCTACCAGTCCTTCCTTCACAGTCCTAGGGGGCTCATCCAGCACTGAATTGATGAAGTACTCATGACAGTAGATGCTTCAGAGCCTTGCCACCTCCTGCTGTTGCTCTCTTGTCTGCTTTCTGAGGGATACCACCAGGAGGCACCGCTCACATCGCAGGCACTCCCCCAACTTGGCTGTCACTGGAAGGAAACTTCAAGCTACAGCCTCCACAGTGCCAAACCAAGACCTGGATGGAAGCCTCGACAGTGAGCAGTCCTGCCTGGACAGACACCTTACACGGGCAAGCAGAGGAAGAGCTGGCAGTGGCAGTGGTTGTGGCATTGCAATGTCCTCCAGCCATTTCTCTGGTGTCTTAATCTGCCACCTCTTTCTTCCTGCCCCTCTCTCCATGCAGACTTTCCCTAGAAAACTCCCCTGTAAACTGCTTCCTCTGAGCAAGGTGAGAGAGTTTCCAGGCAAATTCCCCCTCACTCAGGACTCTAGTTAAGCAAGGGGCTTAGGCATTGGTCTAACTCCTGAGTTTTAGCTACTTACAGTAAATATATATAGATTAGCTACTTCTATTAAAGAAAGAGCTTACCTTAGGGCTCCCCCTTCAAAGAAGGGGGTGGCAAACTAACTTACAAACTGCCCTATTTGCTGCCCCTGTTCACTTGGCCCTTTCATACCCTCCTAGGCCTCCACCCCCTTGTTAAGGCTTTTGTTAAACATGGGCAGCAATCACTCAGCTAGCAGCACCCCCAGCTGCTCAGAGCACAAGCCCAAACAACAAGCACCAAATATTTAGCAAGCCAAACACACAAACAGCCCTGACACACTTACCTTCCCAGAGCATGATCTGGTGCCTGGATCCGCTTCCTCTTCCCCTTCCTCCTCTTGCTCCCAGAGAATTGCTTGCAAACTTCCCTGTTTGCTAACCCTGTTTGCTTGCTAAGGATAGCATGGTTCTGCTCCCTTAAAAGGGCTGCCTCTCTCTGCTGGACTCCCTTTCCCTTCAGATTTGCCTCCCAGGGTATCTTGTTCATGAATTCCCTGAATTTGTTAAAGTCCACTTTTCTGAAGTCCAGTGTGCTTAGTCTGCTGCTCTCCTTCCTTCCTTCCCTTAGGATCTTGAACTATAACTTTCATGGTTGCTACCACCTACATTACCTTCACAGTCTTAACCAATTCCTCCCTGTTTGTGATCAGCAAGTCCAAAAGAGCTTGCCCTCCCCTCCCCCCAGTTGGCCTCTCTATCATCTGTATCAAAAAGTTATCTTCAAAACACTTAAAGAAGTTGCTGGACTGTTTGTGTACTGCTGTGTTTCCCTCCCAGCAGATACCCCAGTAAGCGTCCCATGAGAACCTGATATTCGGAAGCTTCTGTCAGGTGTTTAGAAAAAGCTTTTCATGTACTCCTCCTGCTTTGAATGCCTGTAGCAGATGCCCATGATAACATCTGCCATGCTGCTCTCCCCAGTCACCTTTACCCAGAGGCTTTCAATAGGCTTATCTTTCACTTTGTAGTACATCTCTGATCATGCATACACCACCTTTATATTTAAGGGAACACTTCCCTTTTTCCCCTCCCTATCCTTTGCCCATCTGTGGCAGTACTCTAGTTATGTGAACTATCCCACCACATCTCTGTAATCCCATTACATCAGAGATGCTCAACTTCCAGCCCACAGTGTCATGACATCCAGCCCATGGGGGTCTCCACAGGTTGTAAAAAATTGGTGGCTAGGGAACAGGGGAAGCTCTGCGCAGCTGGGTTCAGCCCTGCCGAGGCCACCGTGGCTCGACAGATGTACTACGAAAGATAAGGTCCCAGCCCATCCCCCATGTGTCTGGATCAGGCTCCCTGCCCCTCACCCACGTGTCCAGATAGGGCCTGTTCCACCCTGCCTACCTGAGCATCCAGATGAGGGCTCAGCTGCTCCCCCCCTACCTCCCATGCATCTGGATAGGGGTTGCTCTGGCCCACCCGCAAGGGTTTGAATCAGGGCCAAGTTGCTCATCCCCTCCTTGTGACATGCCTGAATTGGGGCCCCCACTGCTCCCCCTGAATCATGATTAGGGTCACTGTGCCCTATCCCCCTCCCCGTCCCAGTCTAGATCAGGACTGAATTGCTCCTTGCCCACCCCCCCCCATGGACAGATCAGGGTCTGGCTGCATGCCACCCTCAAAGGCCAAATGCCTCCCTCCCCACTGACTCTGCATGCCAACCAAATGGCACCCACCAGCTGGATCCAGCTTATGGCGAGATCTGGCACTGCCCATCTAGGCTAAGGGGCAAAAAGATTGGACACCCTGTATTAATTACACCATAGTTCTGTGTCTGTACTAGGACCTCCAATTCTTCCTGTTTGTCTTCCAGATTTTTCCCAGTGTATAAATGTTTCAGATAGCTTATGAAATGTCCTATCTTCCCCCTGAGTATGTTACTAAGACCCATTATTGTTTCCCCTTACATTTTTATGCAGGTTCCCAGGCTCTTTACTAATTTCTGGGCTTTTGTCTCCATCCCCCAGTAAACCTAGTATAAAGCCCTCTTCACTGGTTAGCAAGCCTCTATGTGAAGACACTCTTCCCCCTCTTTATCAGGTGAACCCCATCTCTCCCCAGCAATGCCACAAGACTAGAACCACAAATTAGAGCCACCCCCACTTCTGCAATATGGAGAGCTGCAACCCTGTGCATCTCTTCACAACCCCTACTGAGAATGATTTATGGCCCCCACTCATGTCTCGCTGTGTGTACCTTACCTGCCTCTCTCTGCCGTCCCTCAGACTGCTGTATCTGGTCTAGAGACCCATATGTCCCATCTCTGTGCA